>NW_024070201.1:36708415-36914550 GCF_014754425.2 Oryx dammah | reverse complement strand
CACAGCACACTCGTTAAAAGGGAGGGAGGGTTCCTTGTCTTGGGTTTGCATTTGTGCAGCAGGCACATTGTTTTCACTGATACTGACTACAAAAGAGATAATAAACAGACAAAGGCTAAAGCTCTCCAGGTCAAGACTACTTTTTTATTTTTGGGGGGGCTCTGAGCATCTTTGCCTTTGTGGTCTCTTTCATTCAGAGAAAAAAATATTAAAAAGTATATTGTGTAACTGCTTTGTTGTAAAGATGAATATAACTTAGACTGGATTCATTTTTATATGATTATTAATATTATTGATTTTCATTTTTTCTTATTTTCAATGTTAAACTTATCTTTGTGGACCACTAAACTATGCATATTATATCTAATAAATGTGTCAACTGTGTCCCAAAGCCACCCCTTACTGACTGATTAACTCTGTCAATCATCTATCTATTTGTCTATCATATCTGTCTAACCATCTGCCTAAATAATGGGGTCTACTTCTTGCCTTTTCATTAAGTTTCTGAGATACACATTTCTATCCATATCAGAATCACAGTATTTCAACAATCATTATTTTTTAATTTTTTAAAATGTATTTTATTGATGTAAAGTTGGTTACAATGTTGTGTTATTTTCTACTGTACAGAAAAGTGATTCAGATATGTATACACACACACATATTTTCTTTCATATTCTTTTCCTTCACAGTTTATCACAGGATACTAAAAATAGTTCCTATGCTATATAGCAGAACAGCTATTGTTTTAAAAATATGTTATAATATTGTTAGAGATGATTTATACCCCAGAATTCATTTTAAAGCTCTTGGCCACTTATTTTCAAAGTGGTCAAGAACGGTAGCACCTCTCTGTTTATTATAGTAAAAGTCCCTGTTGAAGTTGCATTGTGTTGGTAAGTTGCTTCAAAGAAACATGACACCAGTTTTATGTTCCATTCCAGCACCAGGATACTTTGACCATGCTGCAGAGAGAGCTGAAGAGGAATGGAGACAGAGGCAGGAAACAGGGTATAGAAAGACTTGGTACTCTGGTAGGGTGATCTGGCAACGAGGAGTGCTTAGTGAAGCTAGAATACAAGCTGCCTGACTCAGCACAGCCCCCAAAGTGGGTCATAATCTAACACTGTAGGATACCTACTAGTTTATTCTTCACTTTAGGGAAAGGGAGTGCCTTTGGGCAAGCTGTAAACACATTTCAGTCAAACCCACCTTCTTCTAATCCTTCTTCTAATTTGGTGTTCTAGAGGGGCTATAGCTTTGTAGCCCTGACTATCATAATACTTATGAGTGAGTTTAAGCAAGAAAGTTTGGTTTTCATGCAGGTATCCTTGACATAATAAATAGTGATAGAATAGGGAAAAGAGATCACAGGGTGTAGACTGACCAGTGTGGAGCTATTTTGAATCATCACTCATGATCAGCGCACTCCTTTGCAGTTTTCTTATAAGAGAAATAGTTTATGTATCCTTATAATTTTCTAATATGAGGGATAGTCCTTTTAGGATAGAGCAAAATTCAGAGGCCTTCCTCACCAATTCCAAGTCTTTGGTGATGAAAATTAACCAGAACTGTACATCAAACTCAAAGGTAGTATCTGCAATGAATAGATATAACTTCAATATAAGGGCCATTAGACTAAATTGAGTAAGTTTAATCTAGAGAGAATTTGGATGTGTATCATGTTTTGTAAATCACATACAGAGAATATACTTGAGAATCTACTCCCCTTTATGAATCATGAAAAGGATGTAGTCTAGGAAGATTTCTGTGTCTCCAAAAAAAAAAATGATGAAAGACAAATGATCTGAAATTTCGGACTTTCACAATTTCAATGTCAGTTTTAATGTTATGAGGCCCATTGGAGCACCTTGTTGGAAAATCTAAAATCCACCTGTAGGTCCATTCCTGCCCCTTCTTTAAACCTGATAGTGTACAGTCAATGTGGTACTTAGAGATGCCTTTCCCTTCCAAGTAAATCAAATAGTGACCTATATATGGTTGTTGTTTAGTCACTAAGTTATGTCTGACTCTTTTGTGACCCCATGGACAGTAACCCTCCAAGCTCCTCTGTCCACAGAATTTCCCAGACAACAATACTGGAGCAGCATTTCCTTCTCCAGGGGATCTTCCTCACCCAGGGATTGAACCCATGTTTCCTGCTTGGCAGGCAGATTCTTTACCACTGAGCCACCAGGGAAGCCCTGATCTATATACTTACTGGGGGATAAAATATTTGTTTCTAACACTATTTAATGTTAGTCATTTAATGTATATATATCATCAACAATAAAACAACCATCCAAGATATGAGGGACCTCAGCATGTTAGAAAAGAGTTGCTATGCTGAATAAAAAGAGAAAGTTTCCTAAATTAAAAAAGGAAATTCAGTAATTTCCTTCCCTTTCCTTTCTTTCCCTTCAGTAAAACCATGAACTGATCATGGTTCCAGACATCAAATAGAAACAAAAGTAAATTATGTCTTGGAGATTAAACCCTGGCCAATAAAAATCCATTGATTAAGTACCAATGAACACAAACTAAAAGTTGAGAAATCACAAAAATACCCATGGAAGAAGTCATCATAGGTAAGAGTCATCAGAAGTAAGAAACTGAAAAATCAGACCCACAAATAATGCATATACAGAAATTTTTTGTTTCAAAACAAACTTGTCCAACATTGTTAAATAAATTAACAAATGATGTTAGAAGCTTTATCAGTCAGCTTGGGATACCATAACAAAATACTCAGGTTGGGTGGCTTATATGACAGTTTATTTTCTCAAAATTCTAGTTTCTGGGGAGTTCAAGATGAAGGTGCCAGCTGACTCAGGTAGAGGGATGCAATGTCCAGATTTGAACTGAAGAGATCTTCAGGAGTTTGCTCTGGCAAGCATGCAGCATCTCCCCCAAAAGAGGCTTCTCATTCTGGCTCCGGAGGTGACTTGGGGGATTATGGAATCTCATGTTCCTTCTCTGGGAACATATACCTACCTCGTTTCACCCTCTACAATGCTTCATGACCTTGGCTCTTAACTGAAACTTAGTGTAAGTTATTAGCCTTAGACCACTTTTATTGTCCCTGATCCTTTTTAATCCCTTACCTTCTCTCCTTCCAAGTTCAAAGCACAATCCCCTAAATTCTCCTCGCTGTGCAGTCTCAAACAGGTACACTTAATTTCAACAGCTTGTGTAAGGGATCTGTTCATCATTATTTTATGTAAAACATAGGTATTAAGTTACTAGCATCCTCCAAGTACTGAGTGGTATCTATATGAGGTACTCTGGAGACTGCAAAGGAAAAAAATAGATAAATAATCCCTATTTTTTAAGATCCTTAGATTTTAAAAGAGATGACGGAAATGTTAACCAAGTATATTACTGTCAGGGAACGTTTAACAGGAGGATTCCTGTGTGCTGTTTTTTGTCTCTCATAAATCCTCTGTTCCTTATCAGTTCCTGGTAATGAAGAGAGCAGCATACTGCTCCCAGGACCATCATGAGATAAAACGCATGCGTGGATTTCCTTCAGTAAACATTCTCCTTACGACAAAACTGCTTAGTCATGACCCTCTTTCTTGAGATATGGATTGTCTTTTGACATTATGACCATTGTTAATTCCTTGTTTCCTTGATAACAGTTGCTGTACGTCTGGTTTTCTGATCTTTATCATTGTCGAAAGAAATTCCTTGTACAACAGCCTATATATACTCACAGAAAGATCATTAAAGCACCCTTGCTCCACCAGAGACTTGGCTCTCCGTGTGTTTCTCTCTCTCTCTCTCTCTCTTTCTCTCTCCGGCTAATTCTCCGGAGTGTGGAAACCCGCCGAGCTCACTCTCCTGCCCTGGCTTTCAAGACCTCCTCAAGAGGACACCCTGTGCCTTTGTGAGCAGTGCAAGCCCTGTTCTAGGGTCTTATTGGTTCTCTGCATAAACCAGGGAATATTAGCTTTTTTCTCTCTTTCACTTTCTTATCGTTGACTCTGGACCACCAGGTTCTGGTCCATTAAAGGACCGCAACATATTATCATGTATTCAGAGCTATAATCAAAGTGTTGTCAGCCTTGCTGTTTGAAGTGTGGCCTTCAATTGAACAGCATTAGTGTCACTGCAGAGTTTGTAATTGCAGAATCTCTTGCCCTAGCCCCAGCCTACTGAATTAGAACCTATATTTTAATATAATGTATACGTGAGACACCTGGGGATACCCGTGCTGCTGGTGCATGAATCATACCTTGAGACATGAGGTTGTACAAAGAAAAGGATAATTCTGCCTAGCTGAGTGAAGCGGTGAAGATGTCACTGAAAGCACCACAGAAAGAGAAAACTTTGCTTAGGAGATGTGGGGCCAGGACAGATGGATGAACAGTCAGGCAGAGGAGATAACACAGATAAAGACATAGGGGCATGAACAGTATGTTGGAGAATGGAAAGTAGTAATTGTATTGGAAAAATGGATGCAGTTGAAAATACAGGCTGGGACCATATTTTGAGATATCTTTTTATTTTAATGTTTTGGCCATGTCACATGGCGTGTTGGATTTCAGTTCTGCAACAAAGGATTGAACTAGTGCTCCCTGCATTGGAAGTCTGAGGTCTTAACCACCAGAGCACCAGGGAAGTCTGAGAAATCTTTCATGCTATGAACAAGACAGTAGAAAACAGGAGTTCCAGAGGTTTTTTGAGTGGAAGAGTGATAAGATCATATCTGTCTCATTGGAATGAAGAAGGTAGATTGAAAGGGAGAAAGCCAGACCACAGTAAGAAGCCAGGAGGAAGTTATTGCAATAATCCAGGCATGAAAGAGCTGGAACTAAGACAATGGTTGTGAGAATTGTAGATACTTCGAACTCAAGTTTGTGTGAATTTGTTATGCAGCAATAGATAACTAGCTCACATTTTACTACTTGCAGCTGGGATCCAGAAATATTTAAAAATGTGAGAGCAGTAATGAAACTAGAGAACAGGCAGTGACTGGAAGTGTTTTGAAAAGCGTACATGAGAAACTGCAAATTTCCTTGAATAGACTTTAGTAGAAATTTGGACTTTCTGGATGCCCATGGTGGGGACTCCAAAGAAAGTGAGGAACAGGTATTGGAACCTGGGGAAGGAAAATCCTTGTTACGTAATGACAGAAACTTAGTTATCTCCATCAGCTATGTGAAAAGAAATAAAATTATAAGTGATGAACGTTAGCTTTTATAGCTAAGGAGATTTCCATAAAAAGTGTAGAAGTTGCTACCTGATCTATTCCTGTCATTTATAAAACATGGGAGAGGAGAGCAATAACATGAGAGAAGAACAAAACAGGACCTAATGATTTTGAAAAATCACCCTTTCCAGATGGCAAAAGATATAAATGGATTCACTGTTGGGAAATCATGCTCTAGAGAAAAGGCTGAAGCCGTTAATATACATTTTGCAAAAATGTCTTGAAGATCAAAAGTTAGAGTATTTAGCCACACTAAGGATTCTTTCAAGAGATTCAGAGTGCATCTCATAGATCCTTTCAACTGTGGTCAAAGAATGTCACCTGCTGTGTGTGTGTGTGTGTGTGTGTTTGTGTGTGTGTGTTCGTCGCTTGGTCATGTCTGACTCTTTGTGACCCCATGGACGGTAGCCCTCCAGGCTTCTCTGTCACCTGCCATATCAATCAGCAAAGAATGTTGGGGCCATTAAGTCAGGAGCCATTGCAGTTGCCCCTGTGTGCCCTGAGGGGATTTAGGATGGAGAAAAGCAGAATGCTGGCCCTAGATAGCTAAGGTGCATATCAAAGGAATAGTTTTAATGAGCCCAGATTCTCGCATCTTCCTATACACGGAAAAGCACTGAATTCATTAACTTGAGATGTCTGTTTTTCTTTAATTAACAATATTCTTCTGACTACCTGATTTTTGTTGTAAAAACTCCTACTTTTTAAAATTGATTTTTATTGGAGTATATTTGATTTACAATGCTGTGTTAGTTTCAGATGTACAGCAAAGTGAATTAGTTATACATATATCTACTCTTCTAGATTCTATTCCCATAGAGGTCATTTACAGATTACTGAGTAGATTTCCCTGTACTATACAGTAGGTTCTCTTTAGATACCTATTTTGTAGTGTTGATCCCAATCTCCCAGTTTATCCCTCCCTGCCTTTCTCCCTTAGTAATCACAAGTCTGTTTTCTGCATCTGTAACTCTATTTCTATAGTTTTGTAAATAGGTTCAGTTGTACCATTTTTTAAGATTCTGCATATAAATGATACCATATGATATTATCTTTCTCTAACTTCACTCAGTATGACAATTTATAGGTTCATCCATGTTGCTGCAAATGGCATTATTTCATTCTTTTATATATATGTGTGTTACATATATGTACCACATCTTTATCCATTTCTCTGTTGATGGACATTTGGGTTGCTTCCACATCCTGGCGATTGTAAATAGTGCTGCAATGAATGTTGGGGTACATATAGCTTTTTTAATTATGGTTTTCTCCTGATATACGTCCAGGATTGGAATTGTTGGATCATATAGTAGGCCTATTTTTAGTTTTTTAAGGAACCTCCATACTGTTCTCCATAATGGCTGTACGAATTTACATTCCCACTAGTGTGTAGAAGGGTTCCCTTTTCTCTACACCCTCTCGAGCAATTTTTGTTTGTAGATTTTTTTGATGATGGCCATTCTGACTGGTGTGAGGTGATACCTCGTTATAGTTTTGATTTGCATTTCTCTAATTAGTGATGTTGAACATCTTTTCATGTGCCTCTTGGCCATCTGTATGTCTTCTTTGGAGAAATGTCTATTTAGATCTTTTGCCCATTTTTGATTGTGTTGTTTATTTCTATATTGAGCTGCATGAGCTGTTTGTATACTTAGGAGATTAAACCCTTGTCAGTTGCTTTATTTGCAAATATTTTCTCCCATTCTGAGAGTTATTTTTGTATTATTTACAGTTTCCTTTGCTTTGTTAAGACTTTTAACTTTCATTAGGTCCCATTTGTTTATTTTTGTTTTTATTTTCTTTATTCTAGGAGGTGAATCAAAAAAGATCTTGCTGAGATTTTTGTCAGAGAGTGTTCTGCCTATGTTTTTGTCTAAGAAAAAACTCCTATTATATGCTGGCCTCTCCCTTACCTCTTTGGAGTAGTATGTCAGGATTTATCTGAAAGTGTGTCTTCTAGATTTAAGTCCTCAGCAAGTCCATAAAATAAAACATAATTCTTAGGCTTCCCTGGTGGCTCAGTGATAAAAGAATCCACCTGCCAATGCAGGCGTTGGATCACTGATTTGGGAAAATCCCACCTGCAGCGGAGCGACTAACCCTTGCATCACAACTACTGAGCCTGTGCTCCAGAGCCTGGGAGCCACAACTACTGGGCCCATGTGCTGCAGCTGCTGAAGCCTGCATGCCCCAGAGCCCATGCTGCATAACAAGAGAAGCCACTGCCATGACAAGGCCGTGCACTGCAACTAGAGTGTAGCCCCTGCATGCCACAACTGGAGAAAAGCCCATGTGGCAACAAAGACATGGTTCTCGTTTGTAAAGGGGAAATCATTTGTTAACTTATATCCAATGAGTAGTCAACTTATTCAGGCTCTGTTTACCTCTTACTTTCCTAGCTGCTTTGTTCACTTGAGAAAATTTTGTTCATTTCTAGAGATGTGATATGATATCACATCCTCTAGGAAGTTTTTAAAAATCTAGATCAGGTTAGATTATAGTCCTCCTGTGCCTGCTTCAAGGATAGCATTTATCACAATGGGTTCTAATTGCTTCTTTCCTAAATGCTGCAAAGACTTACCTTATCCGACATTATATTAAGTGCTGCAACAGAGAGCAAAATGGATGTGGTTCCTGTGTGAATGGGACTCTCAGTCTAAGGGGAAACAGATACTAATGAGACAATAAGTCTGAATGTATAAACTAAAACTGGAACAGTGAGTTGAAAGAAAGGTATATCCAATCTTTGAAGTCAGATAAGAAAGGACTGTAACCTAGACACAGGGAGTGGTCACTGGGAAGGCTTTCAGGAGGAAACAACGTTTAGCTGAGATCGAAAGGTAGAGTTAACTGGGAATGGAGACAATAAATTCTCCCATGAGTTTCAATAACTTCTTCCATGAAAGAAAATAATTCTTCCATGTAGGAAGAATATGCAGATTTTTACAAATTGAAAGAATACCAGTGTAATTCGAACTCAGAGTGGGACGAGGAGCATCATGAGAAATGAGGCTGGAACGATAGGTTTCACAGTATGTGTAGCTTTTTGGACTATCTTAATGGCTTTATACAGGGCGTGGCAGATAGTTGACTATCTTCATGAAGATGAGAAACCATTCCTACAACCTTCCTAGATCCACAGTTTAGCCAAACTCTTCAGGAAGTCTCTAGAATGCCTGTCTTTATGGAAACAATCTTATCTTTGCCTGAGAGGGAGAGATGAGGCGCAGATTTATAGTGCTTGGCCCAGGCACTCCAAGGGAAAAGGGCAAGACACCTTTTAGTTCTACCAATCATTTATGTACAGCTGTTGCTACAGGAATACCCTGAAATATTTCACCAAGAGTAGAAATTTCTGAGGATTGAAATAATGGAAGAAACTTCTCCCCTACCCTAGATACATTCTTGAAAATAAATAGGTGATTATCTAAGATGAATATAGCTAATGAGATGGCTGATAGAAGACCAAGTCCAGCCAGACACTTCATAGCAAAGAAAATATGATTTACTTTAAATCCCCATATGATTAGTACCTTCAGATATGTGGTCTTAAGTCACAGCTAATTCTCCCTGGATATTTTGCCAAAGAATGAATTTCTTGAGAACCCAATGAAGCAGGAGAGGAGAGAAAGTGAATTCTCACTGTGCTTACTGTTGGAGAATTTTTCTAATGTCACATCAGTAGATTGTGAATCAAATTTTTAAAAGTAAGCTAGAAGACCAGTTGGAGGAATTATAGAGTAATTCAAGCATGAAGATTGGGCTATATGATCTTAATGGTTTCTTCTCACCAGGAGAAACTTACAGGCAGAAAGTATAATGTGGAAGAGTAGCTATAGGGTGGAGAACATTGAGAACTCAGAGAGAGAAAGAGGCTGCTGGTAAAAAAAACACTCAATACCCAAGTCTTCTGCATTGCAGGTGGATTCTTTACCAGCTGAGCCACAAGGGAAGCCCAATAAGGAGGAACAGAAAGATTAAATTTTGTTTGGAATGCAAGCCACTTAGGAAATTGCACCTGATACGATCTGAGTTTGGGGACCAGGGGAAAGAAATCTGACAATGCATCCTTTTCAGGAACTGTGACTTCCAATTTAAACTCACGTCTGCTCATCTAGCCAACTTCCCTTGAATGTGTTTTCCAGGGAAGCACTAACATTATCATAGTTTGGACGAATATTAGTTATCTATTGCTGTGTAGCAAAGTTTCTCAAAACTTGTGTGTGTGTGTGTGTGTGTGTGCATGCTCAGTCGAGTAGTTCAGAAGAACAAATATCTGTTTTCTTCACAGTTTATGAGGGTAGGTTATCTGGGAGAGGCTCAGCTGGGTGGTTCTGATTCAGGGTGTCTCTTGAGGTTGTTGTCCATCTCTCAGCTATGTCTATAGTCAAATCCAGGCTCAAAGGGAGCTGGAGAATCCACTTACAAACTCATTCATTTGGTTATTGACAGGCCTCAATTCTTTGCTGGCTATTGGTCGGAGACATGCATTTCTTTTTTTTTAAAATTTATTTATTTTAATTGGAGGCTAATTACTTTACAATAATATAGTGGTTTTTGACATACATTGATATGAATCAGCCACGAGTGTACATGTGTCCCCCACCCTGAACCCCACTCCCACCTCCCTCCCCATCCCATCCCTCAGGGTTGTCCCAGGGCACTGGCTTTGAGCACTCTTGTTTCATGCATTGAACTTGTACTGGTGATCTATTTTACATATGGTAATATACATGTTTCAGTGTTATTCTTTCAAATCATCCCACCCTCGCCTTCTCTCACAGAGTCCAAAAGTCTGTTCTTTATCTGTGTCTCTTTTACTGTCTCTCATATAGGGTCACTGTTACCATCTTTCTAAATTCCATATATATGCATTAATATACTGTATTGGTGATTTTCTTTCTGACTTCACTCTATTATACAATAGGCTCCAATTTCATCCCCCTCATTAGAACTGATTCAAGTGCATTCTTTTCAATAGCTGAGTAATATTCCATTGTGTATATGTTCCACAGCTTTCTTATCCATTTGTCTGCCAATGGACATCTAGGTTGCTTCCATGTCCTAGCTATTGTATACAGTGCTGCGATGAACAATGGGGTACACACAGAGACATGCATTTCTTAACACACCGGTGTGTTAAGCAGACTTCTCCACAGCCTGCTTGAACAGCCTCATTTCATGGCATCTGGCTTCCCACAGAAGAAGTTATTTAAGAGGAAGAGAAATGTGAGCAGGTAAGTGAAATAATTCCCTAAAAGAAGCAGGATTCATATCTAGAATATTAAGACCTTTTATAACTATATTAGTAAGAAGATAAGGTGTCCAACTAAAAATGGGAAAAATAGTGAAAAAAGAGCTTCACAAAAGAATACAAACAAATGGCCAATAGGCTCATGAAAGGCTATTCAATTATCAGGAGTTATTAGGGAGATAATTAAAACTCACAATGAGAATCTGCTACAGTATCATGAGCATGGCTAAAATTATAAAGGCCGAAAATACCAATCATTGTCAAGGTTGTATGCAGCAAGTTAAATGATCTAAAATTTATGCTGGGAGTGTAAAATGACAGAGCCATTTGTAAACTGGCTTAGTCAGTTTAGTTATAACAAACATTTACCATACAACTTTTAGCTATTTATCCAAGAGAAATGACTTAAGCTGTTCCTAGAAATATTTATACATGAATGTTCATAAGAGTGTGATGCATAATAACCAAAACTGAAAATAATACATCTGTTTGTCCAACAAATGTTGGTATGCAGTGGAATGTTGCTGAATTTCTTCATTCCAACTCTTGAGAATTAATACTCGACTAACATCCCATTAGTTTCCCAAATAATTATTTACTGACACATGAAAGTGAAAGTGAAATTCGCTCAGTCATGTCTGACTCTCTGCGACCCCATGGACTATACATTCCATGGAATTCTCCAGGTCAGGATACTGGAGTGGGTAGTCTTTCCCTTCTCCATGGGATCTTCCCAACCCAGGGATCGAACCCAGGTCTCCCTCATGGCAGGTGGATTCTTTACCAGCTGAGCCACAAGGGAAGCCCAAGAATACTTGAGTGGGTAGCCTATCCCTTCTCCAGTGAATCTTCCCGACGGAGGAATTGAACCAGAGTCTCCTGCATTGCAGGCGAATTCTATACCAACTGAACTATCACGGGAGCCCATACTAATACATTCAGTTCAGTTCAGTTCAGTAGTTCAGTTATGTCCAACTATTTGTGACCCCATGGACTTCAGCATGCCAGGCTTCCCTGTTTATCACCAGCTCTTAGAGCTTACTCAAACTCATGTCCATTGAGCTGGTGATGCCATTCAACCATCTCATCCTTTATTGTCCCATTCTCCTCCCACCTTCAATCTTTCCCAGCATCAGGGTCTTTTCTAATGAGTCAGTTCTTCATATCAGGTGGCCAAAGTATTGGGGTTTCAGCTTCAGCGTCAGTCCTTCCAATAAACACTCAGGACTGCTTTCCTTTAGGATGGACTGGTTGGGTCTCCTTGCTGTCCAAGGGACTCTCAAGAGTCTTCTCTAACACCACAGTTCAAAAGCATCAATTCTTTGGCACTCAGCTTTCTTTATAGTCCAACTCTCACATCCATACGTGACTACTGGAAAAACCATAGCTTTGACTAGACAAACAAAGCAAAGTAGTGTGTCTGTTTTTAATATGCTATCTAGGTTGGTCATAACTTTTCTTCCAAGGAGCAAGCATCTTTTAATTTCATAGCTGCAGTTGCCATCTGCAGCCCAAGAAAATAAAGCCTGTCACTGTTTCCATTGTTTCCCCATCTATTTGCGATGAAGTGATGGGACCAGATGCCATTATCTTAGTTTTCTGAATGTTGAGTTTTAAGCCAACTTTTTCACTCTCCTCTTTCACTTTCATCAAGAGACTCTTTAGTTCTTCATCGCTTTTTGCCATAAGGGTGGTGTCATCTGCATATCTGAGGTTATTGATATTTCTCCTGGCAATCTTGATTCCAGCTTGTGCTTCATCCAGCCTGGCATTTCTCATGATGTACTCTGCATATAAGTTAAATAAGCAGGGTGACAGTATACAGCCTTGACATATATTTGGATTTGGAACCAGTCTGTTGTTCCATGTCCAGTTCTGTTGCTTCTTGACCTGCATACAGATTTCTCAGGAGGCAGGTTAGGTGATCTGATATTTCCATCTCTTTAAAAATTTTCCACAGTTTATTGTGATCCACACAGTCAAAGGCTTTGGCGTAGTCAATAAATCAGAAATAGATGTATTTCTGGAACTCTCTCACTTTTTCAGTGATCCAGCAGATGTTGGCAATTTGATCTCTGGTTCCTCTGCCTTTTCTAAATCCAGCTTGAACTTCTGGATATATGGAACTATATAAATAAATCTCTCAAAATGCTGAGTGAAAAAAAGCTAGATAATAAAGAGTACATGGCATATATCTATTGAAAAATGAATCCACAGTGACAGAAATTATATAATTATATAATCAGTGATTATAGGTAGGGGTAGGGGTTCAGAGCTTATTGACTTCAAAGTAACATAAAGAACATTCTGAAATGATGGAAATACTCCATACCTTCTATTATGATGGTTACATAGGTTGTGTGGTATACTTTTGGTAAAAATTATGGAAATATAATTCATCTATATAATATTGTATTATATAAATTATACCTTATAAAAGTAGATTTTTAAAACAAGAAAACCTTTATAATATGTAAATGTTTTTAGAAATATGAGGGTATAATTCACAGAGACAAAATAATACTTGGAAACTTTACTGCCCTCTTAGTCTTTGATCAACTACCCAGGCAAAAATAATAGATAAGAATAATATAATTAATCCCTTTAATTACATATCCATAGAGATACATATAGATAGATACCTATATGAAAATTTTAAGTTCAGAGAAAGTACTTCATTTTCTGTTACTTTTATAACACTTGTAAGAAAGGGCCACAATGATATGCCTCAAATAAAATCTAAATACATTTCCAAGCAAAAAATTATAGAGATCACTTTGTCAAAACTCAATGCAAAAAGTCTAGAACTAAATAACTCAAGTGTAATTTTAAAAGCTATTTTAAATTTGAAATTTCTCTACTAAATAACTTTTCAGTTAAAGTAGATAGCAAAAGAAAAATAAAAGATGATTTTAAAAATGACAACCTTACTTCTCAAAACCATGATATGATGCATGGTTAACGATGAATTCAGAGGGGGAAAAAGTCAGAAGTTCATAGAGTTTCATAGTTTATTAACTCAACAGGTATTTATTGAAGGGCTACTGTGTTCAGAATTTTTTATGCACTCCAGGAATATAGATAAATATCCATGCAACTTCTCTCATAGAGTTACATGCTAGTGGAAGTACATAGACTAACTAAATATATAACATTTTAGACAGTGATAGGTTCTATGTGGATAAAATAATGGTAAGCTCTATATTGGAAAAATAAGCTGAATAATGTTGGTAGAGAGTGATCAGAGCCATTTCATATATAAGCATACAAGAAAGCTTTTTCTGAGAAGGTGATGTTTCAGCAGACTTCTGAAAGAAAGGGAGTGTGTTAGTCATGCAAGACATTGAGGGAATAGCATGTCAGGCAGAGAAAATAGTGAATGTAAAGACCTACAGGAAGCTGGGAGTAGAGCAAGCAATGGGTTAGGAGGAGATCAGAGAAATGATATAGAATCAGGTTATATACCTCTTAGACTAAGGAAAATACAGATACACTACATCCAGAATGAAAAAGAAGATATAGCCTCAAATATGAAGATTTTAAATTATAATGAAAAGGTCCAATTTGCTAATGCATGTAAAAATTTAAAAGTTTCACAGAAATACATATAAAACAAGAATATATATTAAAACAAAATAATAATAGAATTGAGTAATCTTGGCAGAAATTGAAAACTTTGCTAGGTACTATGTTATAAAGGAACTCGGTGAGAAAATTTCACAGGTGAATTACATCAAGCTTGCTGCTGCTGCTAAGTCGTTTCAGTCGTGTTCGACTCTGTACAACCCCATAGACGGCGGTCTCCCCCGCGTCCCTGGGATTCTCCAGGCAAGAACACTGGAGTGGGTTGCCATTTCCTTCTCCAATGCATGAAAGGGAAAAGTGAAAGTGAAGTCGCTCAGTCGTATCCGACTGGTAGCGACCCCATGGACTGCAGCCCACCAGGCTCCTCCCTCCATGGGATTTTCCAGGCAAGAGTACTGGAGTAGGGTGCCATTGCCTTCTCCGATGTCAGGCTTAGGGCAGAGATAGTTTTCACAGTATTTGCGCTGATTTAAAACAGAAAAAGTTCGAAAGTTTATCAATTCATGTGATACCACTGCTGTAGCCCCAATTATAGACTTAACAAAGGGAATACAAAATCCTAAATAAATCACAAGCAAATTGAATTTGGAAGTAAATTTTAATACATATCCTCTGACAAAGTAGAGTTTATTAAGAAACCACTGCAATGCCCCAAGTGTTTACTCTGAGATGTGGAATCAATGGAGAATTCTGTACCTAAGGGAGGCATGCTCTGATCTATCTTTATGTAATATTGTGATGAGTAAAGAATGAATGGGAACAAGGGTCATAATTCTATGAGCTTCTGAGGAAATAACTAGAATCAGTAGGTAGTAGGGATGGTGTTCTAATTTAAAAAACCCACTTAGGGCTTCCCTAGTGGCTCAGTGGTAAAGAATCCACCTGCCAGGGCCCAGAACACAGGTTTGATCCCTGGTCTGGGAAGATTCCACATGCCACTGAGCAACTAAGCCCATGCGCCACAACTATTGAGCCTGTGCCCTAGAGCCTGGGAGCCATAACTACTGAGCCCATGCGCTGTAACTACTGAGGCCTGCACACCTACAGCCTGTGCTCTGCAACAAGACAAACTACTGCAGTGAGAAGCCTGTGCACCACAACTAGAGAGTAGCCCCCATTCACTGCAGTTAGAGAAAACCCTGCACAGCAGCAAAGACCCGGCACAGCCAAAAATAAATAAATAATCTTTTTTTTTTTTAAGTATAATCCATTAAAAAAAAAAAAAAAAACTTAACTGACTGTCCAGCAGTGAAATGGGCTGTTCAGTCATCTTGGAAGTTAGTCAATAGCTGGTATCTCGTATTTCCAACAGATACCAGGAATGTTGACGCTGGGAGATTTCTGCATTTAATAAGCCTTTAGACTGCATGACGTCCCAGATTCCTTTTAATACTGAATGCCTCTGACTCTACAGATCACCTGGATCACCTGGATCACCTCAGTCTCCCCTGGTTAGAATATAAGCCCCGTGAATGCAGGGGTTTTTTGTCTGTTCTGTTCATTGCTCTTCCTGGAGCTAGTGTTAAGCCTACAGGAGAGACTCAGTGATTGTTAAACGTGGGAATGTCTCTGTTAAACTTATTTCAGGCCTCTGAGCAATGCACTTTTCTTCTCTGCATCTCAGAAAGTAAAACATTGGATTAGATGGTATCTGATGATCTTTCCCGGTCTACCAGTCTGTGATCCCCTTTCAGATTGTGAGCCACTGCTTCTAGAGGGCTTTGCAGGCTGTGGGGGGTATGAAGAGTGGCTGTTGGGAGGTAAGGCAGGAATGGGGGATGGGTAAGGAGAAATCTGAGTCAAGGAGAAGAGAACAGATAACCTCTGGGGCTGGAGACCAGAGCACTCCCTGAAAATAAATGTGAATGTCTCTTTGAGATGCCGAGGGTTCTAATTCCAATAAGGGTTTTTCACTTGACACTGAGGGTACATGATGACCCAGCCCAAGCATGGCATCGTTGCCTCATCTGAGGCAGCCTGGTCAACAAATTGTTGACAGTTTCCTGAGTTTGTCATGGGAAAAACAGCATAAATAGCAGCAACTGTCCTTTTAACTGTATTGAAAATATATTTTTATCTTAATGAAGTGCATTATGCACTTCATCAAGATAAAAAACATTTCTTTAAACAAAGAGTTCCACTGAGGCTCAATATTACTATGCACCCTCCAGGCACCCACAAGTCAGCGACCTCATGTGTTCCTGAGGTTTCACAGAACAGCTAACAGGTTGGCTGACAGGGTCTGGATTTGCTACCAGCTAAGTCAATGAGATATGTGTCATATTTATTGAATACAGAATCAAATATAAAAAGATGCACATTGGGTAATTGCAATGATTTTATTCTGCATTTGCCTTTATTTCAAGCAAAAAGAAATGTTTTCAGTATCAAGAGGTATGCATATATGTGTGTCTTCCATTCAATTTTTTTTTTCAATAATTGCTTTCATGCAAATTAAAAGAAATGGAGTTCAGCTTCTTGGTGACCTAGGAGGAAAAAAAAGAACAGAATATTAGTACCTATTAATAATGAGGCTCTTGTCATGTACTATCTCAATTACTTTTTATATTAATGATGAAAGGTGGGTACTATTGTTGCCTTCAAGTTATATGAGGAAACCAAGGCTCATGGGGTAACTGGGTCTGCTCCATGGTTACATAGTTAGTAAGGACAAACACAGTATTTGAACCCAAGTCTATACTCTGAATTCAGATGTACACGACATTATAGGGCTTACTCCAAAGGGAAGGCTCTCTGCCTTTCAAAGTAAAAAACTAGAATAATTACAACTGCAAAGAACAGTATTTTAAATGAATAGAATCTATATTTCCTTTCAGTGTCACAATAAGACACTGGAAAATAGAAATGAACCCAAGTTAGAGGGGTTTCAGATATTCAGACTCTCTGTTCTATATCTAGACACTGGGGTCAGCAACTCTGCTGTGGATTTTTTTATGATATAGGAAGTGTTAGAGTGTGGGCTGTACTCCTGTAATACCCAGCCATTTGCCCTGCTATCTGAGGTATTAGCATGCTCACCTTTCTTCCTGGAGTCACTTCACTGCTCAGTTCTGAAGGTCCCTGCTGTGCTGGCCAAACGCTTTGGAGCCCACATTGGTGGACATGAAGTTCCTCTTAATCTCACTCCCAGATCTGCTTAGTGAGCCTGCCATCTTATGGGTCACACAGGTGGCCCTGTTACAGGATCTTTTCTGGGTAGTGATGCTGATTTGCAGAATGGAGAAAAAGAGAAATTCTGTCAGTGAGAGGTTGAGGGCAAGTGCTACCCCACAGCAAAATTACTTTTCTGAGAGGCACCAATGAACCTTAAATATTTCTTCTAAGCACAAAATCACAGCAGAAAATCATAGAGCATAAGAGAAAATGCCACAATCATTCTCCGTTTCCAGGAGTGTCAGAAAAACCAAACCCACTCTGGACAACAAGCCGTGGAACATAGAACTATAGCAGGCAATCTTTTCTGTGCAAGTAAAAACCTTGGGATTCCCGTGTGGCTCTGTGGTAAAAAAATCCAATGCAGGAGACGCAGTAGATGTGGGTTCAATTCCTGGGTTGGAAAAAATCCCTGGAGGAGAAAATGGTAACCCACCCCAGCATTCTTGCCTGGAAAATCTCATGGACAGAGGAGCCTGGCAGGCTACAGTCCATGGGCTTGCAAAGTGTCAGACATGACTGAACATGCATGCAAATGAAAACTTAACTAAGCTTAGGTGACTAGAGAGATTATAGTACCACACCCAACCTCATTCTTAAAGACTGTCTGAAGGATGCATCCCATTCTCAGGGACTGAGTGTTCTTAGGAGAAGAAAAACTCCCCTGTCCCCCTGGGAGAGGAAGTGAATTTATAGCATCAAGTCCCAGAGGTGCTATGTAGCTCCTCAGTGCTCCTGTTTTTGCTACCTGAGGTTTCTCACAGTGACCACCCACCAAACCCTAACTCCAGCTACCCAGGGCTAAGGCTACTTGCCAGACAGGTCCCTGAATCCATCTACTATGGGATGTAGCTAGAAGAAATATACTTTTATTCCCCCAGTGACAGGCATGTTCAGAAGCAGGACTGGGAAGCTGTACTATGAAATCCACAGGTACTCCTGGGGCTGCCTGCTCTCTCCTGATCTATTCCTGGTTCTCTTCGGACCTGCTCTCCCTCCTCCCATCTGATGTTCCAGACATCCACTGCTCTAAAAAAAGCCACTGATACCAGCCCAGAGAGCAACCAGAGATCACACGCATCAAGTTATAGGAAGAAAGAAATTGGAAAGGAGAGGAAAGGGTGGACTAGGTACTTTGGGGCATGCCAACGTGAGGGGGTCATGGTCTTTATCTAATCCCTGGTGACTCATATGGTAAAGAATCTACCTGCAATTCGGGAGACTTGGGTTTGATCCCTGGGTTGTGAAGATCCCCTGGAGGAGGGAATGGCTACTCATTCCAGTATCTTTGCCTGGAGAATTCCATGGACGGAGGAGCCTGGTGGGCTACAGTCCATGGGATCACAAAGAGTCAGACATGGCTGACCAACTAACATTTTTACTTGCAGTGTGAGGTGTTGTGATCTTTCTCTAAAACTCTGACCACGACCGATTTCTTTCCAGGCATTCTGACCCCAGTTTTAGTTAAGTAGAATATGTAAACCTTGTTGAGGTCCTGTGTGTATATGCCCAGCACATAGATACTCAGATTACTGCACTGCTTAGCTCTGGAGCCATCCAGGCTGCAGGGAAAAGACATGCCAGACAATACCATGGGCTAGGGCTGCCCCAGAAGGCAGTCATGCAGAAGGTTAGACCAGGGAGGGGGCACTTGGAGCAGAGGTGGGAGGGGGCAGGCAGGAGGCAAGCTCACACACCCTCCACTATGAGATCTCAGGCTCACTGAGTGGGGAAGGGCTGCGGTGGGGAAGGGGTGACCTTTTCTGGATTCCACATGCTGCTCAGTTCTTCCCGCTCTGCAGACAGGTCCTCAGGGTGGATGCACAAGCAATACGTGGCTCTGCTGGCGTTACTCAAAGCTCAGGGTGCACAGGGAGGTGGGGATGGGGAAGGGTGTCTGGCCCAGTGAGAACGTGCACATGTCCACAGATTCTACACATCTAAAGGCCCCAGACCTACCTCAGACACTGCTCTTCCTGACCCCATCCTTTGTAAGGGCTCTGGCTTCACCTTGCAAATGTGCAATGATGATGCCTTGCAGGTGTGAAAGAATATCATGGCCCGGTTAATGAGGAGGGGCCACATTTCTAAATCCCCTGAGATACATGAGATTCATTCCTTGGGTTTACTTTATGAGGCTAAACTCCTCCAATACTGGGAGGTTTCCTCAGTAGGTAGGTAGGTAGCTTTAGTCACTAAATCATGTCCAACTCTTGTAACCCCATGGACTGTAGCCCACGAGGCTCCTCTGACCATGGGATTCTCCAGGCAAGAATACTGGAGTGGGTTTCCATTTCCTTCTCCAGAGGATCTTCCCCAACCAGGGATTGAACCTGGACCTCCTGCACTGCAGGCAGACTCTTTACCAATGAGCCACCAGGGAAGCAATGGACTGCCAGACAACTTCCAGAGTGAGCGATTCCACAGCCTCCCCCACTGCTTTCAGAAAGGCATCTTTTTACATGTGGGTAACCATAGTCCCTTCACATGATCTTTGTCTTCAATGGAGCCTGTAGAAGAGCTGGACCCCAGGCATGAACAGTGACAGCTTGCTGGCTGCCTGGCTGGCTATATTCTCTCCTACCTGTCAGGATACCCCTTCCTAGCAAGCCAAGGGAGAGGGTAAGAGCAGAGTGGAGGGCAGAGCCGTACCGGAAGTCCTCTGTCTCCTGCTTCAGTTCACTGGTCGTCATCTGCACATAATCATTCATCACTGCAGCCAGTAGGAGGCACATTTCCTTCTCTGTGAGTATAGCAGGATCAAAGTCATTCTCCAAGGCTGACCTAGAGAAAAGAAACAAGTCCAATACTGGCTCTGAGTCCCTGCCTATCCCCACCCTCAGGGTAAGCAGCCAGGTTTCCTGGTTTCTGCAGCTTCCCCTGAGGATGTGGCTGCTCCAACTGTCAGTGGAGGAAATGAGCCCATTTTCTATCCAAAAATGCTGCTTCTCCAGCAGTTAGGCTCTGGTGTGACCTCCAAGAAATGGTTTGCTGGAAACTGATGGTTAGATTTTCTGGATATTTATGAAGTGAAGTGAAGTCGCTCAGTCGTGTCCGACTCTTTGCGACCCCATGGACTGTAGCCCACCAGGCACCTCCGTCCATGGGATTCTCCAGGTAAGAATACTGGAGTGGGTTGCCATTTCCTTCTCCAGGGGAATCTTCCCAACCCAGGGATCGAACCCGGGTCTCCCTCATTGCAGGCAGACGCTTTAACCTCTGAGCTACCAGGGAAGCCCTATGAGCTCAGTGTTAAATGCAGCTATTGTTAAAAATTAAATGATAATGATAGTTAGAATCTGAAAATGGTTTCAGTTTAATAAATATAATTTGAATGACGATGAGAAATTAGATGACTAGATCACATATCAGACTTAAAGACAAAGGTATTGGCCAGGCAGTTAGGAGATTAGGATGAAATCTATTTTTCAAATTATGGTTAAATTAGAACTATCTTTGCTCATGATGCAAATGTTTGGTAAAAGCAACAAAAGTATGTTATAAAGTTCAATGAGTTATATGAAACTTGTCTTATGCCTATTTGTAAACTGTGTGCCACACATCCTTGTGTTATAAAAAGTTTATGATAAGCTTTCTATACAAGTGTACATTCATACATTACCACCATTCATCCCCCGCACCAGGAGCCAGTTGTTAAGGATTCAGCACAGCACAACTGAGAACACAGGATTTATGGGAGGTGAGAGTGCACCTGGCGGGACTGTCTTACCTGAATGGTGCCGCCTGGAGCATGCCTGCCTGGTACACGACCAGGAAGCTGAGGACCAGGAAGGGCAGAAACTTCCAGAACCCCATGACGCCTCTCTGCAAGGGGGAAAGTGACATCACCACCTGCAGCAGTTCATTTTGTGAACCCAGAGACCTGGGCTCTACTCCTACCTCGGCTTCTAACACCCTTGCGTCCTGGTTTCAGGCTGGTCATTTCACTCCCCTTCACCATCGTTTCCTGTTGGCCAGGACTCCTGGAGGATGTCTGTCTGGGAGTACCTGTCACCACAGCTTTCCCCCTTGAGCCACCCAGAGCTGTCCTGCTGGTGCTGGGCTTTTCCTCATCTCATTAGGGAAGGGGGTTAGAGAGGACTTACCACTGCAGTTGGAATCCCTGAAAAGTAAAAAACCAAATTCTACCGGTCAGCCACTCCACACTATGGCAAAGAGGACCCTGTAAGAAGCAAGCTGGGAGAGTCTCAAATTGGGACCCAGAACTTAAACTGGGAAAAAAGCTCCCAGAACCTGCAACTGGGGCTTGCATTTAAGTTACCCGCCCCTCAGTCGTTGTACCTATTTGCCACCCACTTTGGCTGGACCAAGTTCTGAACCCATGGCGCAAGTTCTGAACCCATGGCGCAGGTTTGGAACCCATTTCCCACGGACCACTAGGCATGAGATGTGATCCGAAAGCGCTCGGTCCGCACAAAGTTATTCCTGCGTCCGGTTCTGTGGGTGGCACCTGGAGAGCTCCAAAATCTAGAAATTGACCTAAACACGTGTGCAGCGGGAGAAAGCAAGACTGGAGCCCGGTGTAGCAAGGGGAGAGTGGAGCACAAAGTCCAGGAACTGAGACCATTCAGTGTTACCTATGTGGAGGAATCCTTGGGGATAACCGCGGAGTGACACAGAGTGAGACGAGAACGTGGACCGACACTCTTGATATCGGAAAGGGGATCAGGTAAGAAAAAGTAACGAGGAAAGGGGAGGAAGGGGGAGAGAATAGAATCCAGCTAAGCTGGAGTCTCCACACTTACCTGGCAACAAGAACTGGGCGGCTTGGAGCAGAGGAGGGAGCAGTGACAGTAGCCTTGGCGGTAGGCGATGGCACTGCCGAAGTGACACGATCTGGTAATGCCTGCCTCTGATGCCTCCAGCACCAGCAGCTGCTCTTATTTCTGCAGCTCTGCGTCTGGGGTGGTCCAAGAGCTCCAGGCAACCAATGAGGGGAAGGATCCTGAAGCCCCAGAATGATGGTGTCACCATTTGCGTCCAGAGCCTGGAGCATCCAGCAAGCCCACCCCAAGTGTATTTGCATTGAGATCACTGATGGCAGGGGTGGGAGGGTTGGTAGGGACCCAAAAAAGAAAACACGTAAAAGTGACCAGGAATTTGAGGACAAATTGACGTCACGGTAAATTTCACCTGTTCAGTTCCTCGAGTTTTGAACACGTCCTACTCCATCCCCAACTGTGTGACGATCTGGTAGGGCAGTGTCCAACAATACAAGGAATCCTGGCTGCCCTGCAGTCTGACAGTATCCCAAGTGATGCTTGGAGGATTAATGTACAGCAGAGTGGACGATTCTGTCCCCAAGCTAGGGTGTCTGATTCAGGCAGCTAGAATGATACACAGAGGGATGGGGCTTCTGGGAATCAAGAAATGGAGGGGCAAGGACTTTGTCAGACCTGAAGTCAGTACCAGCTGTGCCAATATGAGCTAGTAAGATCATAGCAAATAAATTATCAATGCTTCAACACACTTACCTTTGAAATGGGGACTATATTCCCATCTTGAAAACGTTTTTTTTTTTTTAAATTGAAAAACTCAAATGATCTTTATTTTAGTATCTGGCGTTTCTAGCAAAAGGCAACCGATCCCAGTTTAGCCTTACAGCGCTCTGAACACCTTCTCTTCCGTTTTTGCGATTGAGTTGTGTTCGTGTGTCTGAGGGAGAGTCAAGCTAGAAACTGTTTCCCTCCTAGGTGGGGATCTAGAAGAGCTTCCTGGTCCACAAAGGGCATTCCGTAAGACTGCAACCCATACTATGGATATTTCCACTTCGTTTTCTGCCCGGACTCGCAATGGGTGGTCCAGACATACAGGTAAGAAGGCCTGGATGTCCCGCTGGCACTCAGCGGGGAGATTTAAGGCATAGATGTTTCCTAAACCTCGAGGCATGTACTGATCCATCCCCTTCCTAACCAGCCATCCATCATCTCTCACCTGCCCGATCCATTTCCCGGTTTCCCCGCAGTTTCCATGTGCTTCATGCCAAAATATCCCGACGGCATGTGATTCCAGCTCTGCACTCTCACCCTCCTCACTTCGCACTTCCAGCCATACTCTTTCCCACACAGTCTCATTACTGTCTCTAAATGTGTGCCCACTCCCACACCACCGGAACTCATAAAACAACACTGGCGCACAGGGGCATCCATGTGGGTTTACTTTGTTCAGTCCCAAGCGTCTTGGGTTCCTATGCACACGACCGCAGTAACACCCAATTAAGCAGCATGTCGACCTTCAAACACCCTCCACAACTAAGCTGCAGAACCTTCTGCCTGACTTTTCGACTCCAAGCCCTCTTCGACGGCCCTAAGAGAATAGAGAGGGCTGTTCCCGGGCTACAGGGGCGCCGGGTCTACTGCACATGCGCAATCTGCTGTTTCCCCGTACAGATGCCCAAGCACTGCGAGTGCATCGGCTATATCGTGGGCCTACGGTAGGCTGCAAGGACCCCAGCTAGGTGATTCTGCCAGGCAGAGCCGAAACCAGCCCGGCTGTGTGATGAGTGGCCCAGGCCACAGGTCCACGTCCCAGTCCAGGGTTCAGAAACCACTGTATATCCTTCGATACACGGCTCTCGCGCCACACCTCTTCCCCTTTCAGGTTGGTGGTCTCAGGGTTCAGAACACCTAACTTCCAAGAGGCCTTATTCCAGTTTTCTGCTTCTTAACCCAGGAGTGGCACTGATGCAAGAAAAATAAAAATCTCGGGGGTGGGGAACTGAGTATCTAAAACTCAGTCGCCTGAGGGTCAATTGGCAGGGCGGGGGCGGGGAAGAGGGACGCGGAAATGGAAGAACTCCTTGTTTGCGTGCTGCTGGCTTGAGCACAGAGCTGGGAAAGGTGAGCAGAACCAGGGGAGGGCTCAGAATGGCCAATCGCAGACTCAGTGTGCCCTGGAGCTGAGACCCAGATGGGAGTTTGGGGGCTTAGCAGTTAGGATTCCGAGCCTTGGCTTAGGCCTGCATACAAATTTGCAAGTCTAAATTGGTGAAGGGCGCTTAGTAGGTAGTTGTGGCAGTATAAATTGGGCTCTGCCATTTAGTTGAGTCTGACTCTTAGAATACTCTTGCGGATATGACTTCCAAAGAAAGAGGTTTCTCATATATGAACCTTCTGAAATCACTTGTTGGTGTATGTTTACCTGGACTGCATTTTCCTGATGAGAGAACCACAGGTTTCACCAATGCCATGGTGACTGCAAAGTGGTTAACAACTTTAGAAGCTGATTTTGTAACCAGGTTACTTTGTGGGCTGGAGCTCCACCCATGACTGCCATGTTTTCAGTCTTCAAAGCAAACATCCATTCCTCACTCTGAAATCTTTGCAGGCTACAGAGGATGGACTGTTGGGGCAGGATGCAGGGTCTGCACCATAGAGGGTGCTAACATAGCCTCTGGCTATTACAGGCTTTACTTTAATGTCAGCCTCTCTAGATAGGGAGGCACTGAGATTAATTCTTCCCTCAAGCACTTTCTGAGTGTCTCAAGCTGAGCTGAGTGTTCAGTTCAGTTCAGTTCAGTAGCTCAGTCCTGTCCAACTCTTTGCAATCCCATGAACTGCAGCCCACCAGGCCTCCCTGTCCATCACCAGCTCCCGGAGTTCACTCAAACTCATGTCCATTGAGTTGGTGATGCCATCCAGCCATCTCATCCTTGGTCGTCCCCTTCTCCTCCTGCTCCCAATCCCTCCCAGCATCAGAGTCTTTTCCAATGAGTCAACTCTTCTCATGAGGTGGCCAAACTACTGGAGTTTCAGCTTTAGCATAAGTCCTTCCAAAGAAATCCCAGGGTTGATCTCCTGTAGAATGGACTAGTTGGATCTCCTTGCAGTCCAAGGGACTCTCAAGAGTCTTCTCCAACACCACAGTTCAAAAGCATCAATTCTTCTGCGCTCGGCTTTCTTCACAGTCCAACTCTCACATCCATACATGACCACTGGAAAAACCATAGCCTTGACTAGATGGACCTTTGTTAGCAAAGTAATGTCTCTGCTTTTTAATATGCTATCCAGATTGGTTATAACTTTCCTTCCTAGGAGTAAGCATCTTTTAATTTCATGGCTGCAGGCACCATCTGCAATGATTTTGGAGCCCCCAAAAATAAAGTCTGCCACTATGTCTACTGTTTCCCCATCTATTTCCAAGAAGTAATGGGACCAGATGCCATGATCTTAGTTTTTTGAATGTTCAGCTTTAAGCCAACTCTTTCACTCTCCTCTTTCACTTTCATCAAGAGGCTTTTTAGTTCCTCTTCACTTTCTGCCATAAGAGTGGTGTCATCTGCATATCTCAGGTTATTGATATTTCTCCCAGCAATCTTGATTCCAGCTTGTGTTTCTTCCAGCCCAGCGTTTCTCATGATGTACTCTGCATATAAGTGAAATAAGCAGGGTGACAATATACAGCCTTGACGTAGTCCTTTTCCTATTTGGAACCAGTCTGTTGTTCCATGTCCAGTTCTAACCATTGCTTCCTGACCTGCATATAGGTTTCTCAAGAGGTAGGTCAGATGGTCTGTATTCCCATCTCTTTCAGAATTTTCCACAGTTTATTGTGATATCCACACAGTCAAAGGCTTTGGCATAGTCAATAAAGCAGAAAGAGATGTTTTTCTGGGACTCTCTTGGTTTTTCCATGATCCAGCAGATGTTGGCAATTTGATCTCTGGTTCCTCTGCCTTTTCTAAAACCAGCTTGAACATCAGGAAGTTCACGGTTCATGTATTACTGAAGCCTGGCTTGGAGAATTTTGAGAATTACTTTACTAGTGTGTGAGATGAGTGCAATTGTGCAGTAGTTTGAGCATTCTTTGGCATTGCCTTTCTTTGGGATTGGAATGAAAACTGACCTTTTCCAGTCCTGTGGCCACTGCTGAGTTTTCCAAATTTGCTGGCGTATTGAGTGCAGCACTTCCACAGCATCATCTTTCACGATTTGAAATAGCTTAACTAGAATTCCATCACCTCTACTAGCTTTGTTCATAGTGATGCTTTCTAAGGCCCACTTGACTTCACTTTCCAGGATGTCTGGCTCTAGGTGAGTGATCACACCATCGTGATTATCTGGGTCATGAAGATCTTTTTTGTATAGTTCTTCTGTGTTGCCACCTCTTCTTAATATCTTCTGCTTCTGTTAGGTCCATACCATTTCTGTCCTTTATCGAGCCCATCTTTGCATGAAATGTTCCCTTGCTATCTCTAATTTTCTTGAAGAGATCTCTAGTCTTTCCCATTCTGTTGTTTTCCTCTATTTCTTTGCATTGATCACTGAGGAAGGCTTTCTTATCTCTCCTTGCTATTCTTTGGAACTCTGCATTCAGATGCTTATGTCTTTCCTTTTCTCCTTTGCTTTTCACTTCTTTTCACAGCTATTTGTAAGGCCTCCCCAGGCAGCCATTTTGCTTTTTTGCATTTCTTTTCCATGGGGATGGTCTTGATCCCTGTCCCCTGTACAATGTCACGAACTTCAGTCCATAGTTCATCAGGCACTCTATCAGATCTAGTCCCTTAAATCTATTTCTCACTTCCACTGTATAATCATAATGGATTTGATTTAGGTCATACCTGAATGATATAGTGGTTTTCTCTACTTTGTTCTATTTAAGTCTGAGTTTGGCAATAAGGAGTTCATGATCTGAGTCACAGTCGACTCCCAGTCTTGTTTTTGCTGACTGTATAGAGCTTCTCCATCTTTGGCTGCAAAGAATATAATCAATCTGATTTTGGTGTTGACCATCTGGTGATGTCCATGTGTAGAGTCTTCTCTTGTGTTGTTGGAAGAGGGTGTTTGCTATGACCAGTGCATTTTCTTGGCAAAACTCTATTAGTCTTTGCCCTGCTTCATTCCGCATTCCAAGACCAAATTTGCCTGTTACTCCAGGTGTTTCCTGACTTCTTACTTTTGCATTCCAGTCCCCTATAATGAAAAAGACATCTTTTTTGGGTGTTAGTTCTAAAAGGTCTTGTAGGTCTTCATAGAACCGTTAAACTTCAGCTTCTTCAGCGTTACTGGTTGGGGCATAGACTTGGATCGCTGTGATATTGAGTGGTTTGCCTTAGAAACGAACAGAGATCATTCTGTCGTTTTTGAGATTGCATCCAAGTACTGCATTTCGGACTCTTTTGTTGACCATGATGGCTACTCCATTTCTTCTAAGGTATTCCTGCCCACAGTAGTAGATATAATGGTCATCTGAGTTAAATTCACCCATTCCAGTCCATTTTGGTTTGCTGATTCCTAGAATGTCGACGTTTACTCTTGTCATCTCCTGTTTGACCACTTCCCATTTGCCTTGATTCATGGACCTAACATTCCAGGTTCCTATGCAATATTGCTCTTTACAGCATCGGACCTTGCTTCTATCACCAGTCACATCCACAACTGGGTATTGTTTCTGCTTTGGCTCCATCCCTTCATTCTTTCTGGAAGAGTATGAAAAGGCAACATGATAGGATATTGAAAGAGGAACTCCCCAGGTGCCCAATATGCTACTGGAGTTCAGCTGAGTGTTAAGGTTTATTAAAAGTTGTCCTTTTCTTTGTCACTTAACACATCTGGCTCACTAGTCAGCACTCGGCAGATGTTTATTGAATGAATGGAAATTAATTCACTGGGGCAAATTCACTAGCCAATCTCTATGACAAATCTCTAATCCCAGCCTGCAGATAATCTGGACCTAGTTAGAGATTCCCAAATTGTGAGTGCAAACATTTCAGTCAGACTTCTCTTATTTTATTTGATACATACAGTTTCCTGATAGAAGTTTCTAGGAATGAGACAGGTAAATAACGATTTCCCCTAGGGTGTCCTCTAAAATCTAGGATCTCCTAGTGTGGGATACAAAACCGTTCTCCTCTGAATGCATTCCTAATTTATGAAGTGAACTTCGGGAATTTTATACTTCCATGATTGATCACAAATTGTTTGTTATTGTGTCTAGCCCTGCCTGACCATCTTAGGGCAACAGTAAAGAGAGAACGATCTAGCAAAGGTGCCAAGGAAAATGCTAATTTAAAAATATTCATTGACTATTTGGTTCTTGATTTTATAACCTTATTTCATAACTTTTAAACTTGAAAATCAGCATCAGTTAGAAACAATCTGGTTTGTAAAAAAAAAAAAAGATTTAACACTATAATAACCTCTCACTTTAATGCCTATTTCTTCTTTAAAATTAGATTTCTGTGCTTTTTTGACTTAAATTTTTAAAAAAAATTTTAAATGGTTGAGGGTGAGACAGAAACTCAATGTATTAATAGTTGAAAATTCTTATGTGAGTTTCCATGCAGTCAAAAGGTTTACTCCTAAAAACTTATTCCTTTAATTCTTTATAATTCATGTATAATACAGATTCAACAACAACAACAAAATCACAACAGTTAACAACCTTAGCAGCAGTGTGTGTGTGTGTGCTCAGTCGTGTGTCTGACTCTTTACTGCTCCATAGACTGTAGCCTGCCAGGCTCCTCCATAGGATTTCCCAGGCAAGAGTGTTGGAGTGGATTGCCATTTCCTTCTCCAGGGGATCTTCCCCACCTAGGGGTCAAACCTCCTATCTTGCATCTCCAGTGTTGGCAGGTGGGTTCTTTACGACTGGCGCCACTTGGGAAGCCCCTAGCAGCAGTAGCAACAACACAAATTTTTCCACTTCAGTCTGGGGGAAATTTGTAGCTATCAAATTAACTGAAGAATTTCAACTGAAAATGCCACAGAGAAGTTTAGAAGTCATAAATACAAATAAAAAGCTGAACAGACTAACAAATCAACAACTCTTCAAGGATCCCTAGAAGAAGTAAAGACCAAAAGGGCAAATTTCTGCCCCCAAGATTGGCATGGTATACAGATGAATACTTACGAGACAAGGGCAGACTCACTCGAAACTAGTGCCAGAGTAGGAAAACGTGAATTATAACCGACAAATTGCTGGAAGCTCAGTGTGAAAAACTCTGAAAGTTAAAAACCCTCCTTCCTGCCCTGCAATTATCTGAGATTTACCTCCAGGAGCCCATGTTCTCACAGTAAATATGGGAGAAAAGTTTCCTCATGCTTCTAGGAAGGGAAGAAGAAAAGGAACCGTTTTGAAATACACCAGAGCATCCATTTTTCTTAACAAGGTCTGCCTTCAGGAGAAACTAGTTAACCAGAGCCCAGCTTGCTGGAATACTATCAGAGCCTACGTAACCTGGGGGCATGGGGAATTTCCAGCTAACTTCAGTTCTAGCCTTGCAAGTAGAAGGGAAACATTCAACTCCAGGACACTCTAGTTACTTCCTTTACCTAAGAGGGGAGGAAAAAAAGACTGAGAAACACCTGTGAAGTTCACATTCTGGCAGCATAGGCTCAGCAAAAGATCAAGACCTAATTATAGGACTATGGAAATTGTCCCCTGTGCACAGACTTTACTGCCACCTTACTCACAGTCTATTTACAGCAGTTTCTCTTATCCTATACATAATGTCCGGATATCAAGAAAAAAATTACAAGACATACTAAGAGGCAAAAAAACACAACATGAGTAGTCAGAGCAAAGATCAGAAGCAGATATGGCAGTTTTGGCCTTAGACTGGGAATTTAAAACAATCATGATTAATATGCTAAGGACTGTCAAGCAGACGGCATATAAGAACAGATGGGCAAATGTAAGCAGAGAGATGGAAATCCACAGAAAGAACCATAAAGAGGGATGAATAAATGGAGAAGAGAGGATTTTTTTTAAGAGAATGAAAATACTTTGTATGTTACTCTAGTGATGGATACATGTCCTTACATATTTTCCAAACCCATAGCATATACAACAGTAAGCATTAACTCTAAGATTAAAAATGGACTTTGAGTGACTGTGATGTCAGTGTTGTTGTAACATATGTACTACTCTGGTGGGTGTTCTTGATACTGGGGGAGGCTATGAATGTGTGAATGCAGGAGGAATATGGAAAGTCTCTGTACCTTCCTCTGGACTTTCTTGTGAACTGAAAATGTCTCTTAAAAAAAAAAAGTCTTAATAAGTTGATTGTGTTGTATAAACAAGGGCATGAACCAAAACTTTTTTATATTAATCAACATGGGAAGAAATACAAAGCTTCTGAATAATTTCCCTAAAGCGTGTTTAGAGTTTTAAAAAACCACTATTGAGGGAGCAAGAATAGAAGTGGTTACCCAAGACAGGCAGGATGTAAATCCTGGTGGGGATTTTGCTAAAGATCTTCGTTTTCTTTTTAACTGTATTTGTTTATTTTTGGCTGTGTAGTTGTGGCTCATGGATTTAGTTGCACCACAGCATGTGGGATCATCCCAGACCAGGAATCGAACCTGTGTCTTCTACACTGGCAGGCAGATTCTTTACCACTAAGCCACTAGGGAAGCCCCTTGCTGAGACCTTCAGAACAAGTGGATCTATGTAAACACTGGAGAAAGGGAGCATCAATGTTTTATGATTTATTGATGTTTTAACATTTATCAATGTTTTAATAAAATTATCAATGTTTTATTAATAACCTAGATATAAAATTATCTAAAAGATATTGCATGTGCAGTGGATATGAAAATTTATGTATAAAACAAAGGAAAAATATATAAATATAACAATGTCATCAACTGAGTTTCAGCTGTGGGCCAGGCACTATGTATACAATATCTCTCATAGCCCCAACAGTTTAAAAATGGACTGTATTTTCTTTGTTTTGACTTCACACTCTAGGATGTCTGGCCCTAGCCAGGCTCTAGCCATCATGGTTATCTAGGTCATGAAGATCTTTTTTGTATAGTTCTCATGTGTATTCTTGCCACCTCTTCTTAATATCTTCTGCTTCTGTTAGGTCCATACCATTTCTGTCCTTTATTGTGCCCATCTTTGCATGAAATGTTCCCTTGGTATCTCTCATTTTCTTAAAGAAATCTCTAGTCTTTGCCATTCTATTGTTTTTCTTTATTTCTTTGCGTTGATCACTGAGGAGGGCTTTCTTATCTCTCCTTACTATTCTTTGGAACTCTGCGTTCAAATGGATATAACTTTCCTTTTCTCCTTTGCCTTTAGCTTTTCTTCTTTTCTCAGCTATTTGTAAGGCCTCCTCAGACAACTGTTTTGCCTTTATGCATTTTTTTTCCCTTGGGGATGGTTTTGATCACTGCCTCTTCTACAATGTCAGGAACCTCCATCCATAGTTCTTCAGGCACTCTGTCTATCAGATCTAATCCCTTGAATCTATTTGTCTTTTGCACTGTATAATCGTAAGGGATTTGATGTAGTTCATACCTAAATGGTCTAGTGGTTTTCCCTACTTTCTTCAATTTAAGTCTGAATTTGGCAATAAGGAGTTCATGATCTGAGCCACAGTCATATCCCGGTCTTGATTTAGGATTCTAATTCCGACCCCCTAACTCAAAAGGTGTGACTTAAGTAAAACATTTGGACCTCTGTTTCCACTTTTGTGAACAAATTAATTGGACTGAGAGATTCTGAGCTTCCTTTCTAATTCTGATATTCCACAAATGTGCTTTAAACTTTCTGCCAGATTACCATATGGTTCCTAATACCAGGTCACTCACCATTTGACTTCCTGGTGGCTCAGACTGTAAAGAGTCTGCCTGAAGTGTGGGAGACCTGGATTCAATCCCTGGGTTGGGAAGATCCCCTGGAGGAGGGCATGGCAATCCACTCCAGTATTCTTACCTGGAGAATTCCCATGGACAGAAGAGCCTGGCGGGCTATTGTGCATGGAATTGCAAAGCAGTTGTTCCCTTGAGCGATTAAGCACAGCACAGCACTTATTATCCAGGCCAATGTCTTCATCTCCAGGTGCTTAGCTGAATCACATCTTCAAAGTCTCTTTTGCCATGTAAAGTAACATGTTTGCATTTCCAAGGATGTAGACTTCTGGGAGTGAGGAAATTCTTTACTCTACCTACCACAATAAGTAAGTGCTGGGCTGATTTACAGGGACAGTAAGTGCTGGGGCTTTGAGAAGGGAGGCTGGAGCACTGAGGAAGTCTCCTAGGGCAGGTGGGCCAGAGCCAGAAAGTGGCTAAATAGAGGGGAAGTAACAGAGTGCCTGTAAAGGGAGTGCATCTGATGGGGTATGGGGTGGGTGCGAGGAGATCACTGTTTACATCAGGGGCCATCCTCTGTGCCTCCTCTGCTCGGAATGGCACCCCCCACCCCCGCCCAATTCTACCACCTGTATGGCTGGCTGCATTCACTCCCCTGACAGTTGTGTCTAGGAATCATGAAATCTCAAGCATAAGACGTTCTTCCCTTACCAGCTTTTGATTTGACATGTGTCCATCAATATTCCTGTTCAGATATGCTACATAAAATGGGGAACTATTGAGCAATTGATGCCAATTTAGTTTGAAACTCTAGTAGAGATAGGAAATGGACATCTTTGTATCGCATAACTCCAGGTCTTTACAGATATTATGATGCAATTAAATCCTGAAGTTGGTGCTTAGACATTGAGTCCTATGTCTTAGATACCTCTGCTAGACTCCTTTGACCATGACCAAATAGGTTTTTAATTGTGTTCACCTGAGGGCTTCCCTGGTGGTTCAGATGATAAGGAATCTGCCTGCAATGCAGGAGATTCAGGTTCAATCCCTGGGTCAGGAAGATCCCCTGAAGAAGGGAATGGCTACCCACCCCAGTATTCTTGTTTAGAGAATCCCATAGGCAGAGGAACCTGGCAGGCTACAGTCCCTGTGATCATAAGAGTCAGACCCGACTTAGCGACTAAACCACCACCAGATTAAAAACCCACCTGAAAAAGCTCGCTTTATTTTTTTAACCTGTATCAAATATTTAATGATGCATGTAGTTTGGGTAGGCAGTTGTTAAATAGGGAATTGTTAAAATATGAAAAGTTGATGTCACACCACCAGCCCCCTCCACTGCTGGGACTTTCCATTATCCAAGCTTGGGGATACTTTCTAATATGTCCCCGTACTCAAGAGACAACATTTCAGGCTTGCAGAGCTTTGATGTATGATTCTCTGTCCCTTCAGCGAAACACAGCAGCTGCTGTTAGAGCCTAGAACCAATAGTGGATTTTAGGTTAGACAAAGGATGAGAAGGGCCTCTGTGGCAGAAGGAAGTAACGGCGTATCATGTCTGTGGGGTCTTCCTGGCCTATCATTCTTGGAAAAGGAGAGAATTTGGCTGGTTTCCCTCAGAGCTGAGTTGTCTTGCCCTTAGGACTGCTTTTCCCAACCCCAAAGGCTCCTGCTTGCTGTAGGCACCAGGAGAGATTCCTTCCTAGGTCAAAAGATTATTTTTAGGACATGATTTTGCTTCCAGGGCAAGAACTGAGTGAGTGTGTGGTTGAGGAGGACCAGGCTGGTCAGTCTGAGAGATGGACAGATTCAACTGGTCTTGTCAAGGAGTTACTCTGGATGGGTTCCTGTTGTACTAGAAAGTTCCTTACAGGGATGACTCCTTTATGGATACTGTCAGGGAGCCATAAGGTACATATAGGGGATTTCCTCTATAACTAGAGTCACCTGGGATTGGGAATAGTATGGGGTCTTATACAACTGGATTGGAGTCTTGACTTTATTACTTACATTTTATCCCTGAGCCGATAATGATTTCCCTGAACTACAGTTTATCCACATCTAAATTGGGGATGATAATAACTACCTGGCAGGAATAAAGATAATTCATGTTAAAGACTGGACACATTACTTGTCATGGGTCTGATACTTAAGAATGCTACCTTCTTTTCCTCTCCTCCTTCTCTCTCTCTTCCTCCCCTTCTCCTCTTCTTGCTCCTCCTTCTTCTAACAAATCTTATCCTTTCTAGATTGATATGTACACATTGCTATATTTAAAATGGATAACCAACAAGGACATACTGAATAGCACATGGAACTCTGCTCAATGTTATGTGGCAGCCTGGCTGGGAGGGGAGTTTAGAGGAGAATGGATGCAATGTATATGTATGGCTGAGTCCCTTGGCTGTGTACCTGAAACTGTCACAATATCATTAATTGGCTATACTCCAATACAAAATAAAAAGTTTTTTTCTTTTTTTAAGTTTATTCCTTCTAGTTCCAAATGATGTTGGCTTAATACAGTAACCTAAAGGAAATCATTGCACATTCCTATGCTTTCTTAAGAAGAAGGCAATCTGTAAGTCTTTAATTCTCAAACTAAAATCAGTCACCAAGGCCAGTACAGAATAAATCTGCCTTCTTAAACTTCTCAGATCCACACCTGGCAATGTTGCACAATCATTGCCCAGCAGGATTATAACATCATATTAAACACCTGGTGCATTGCTTGACCTGGAGGCACTGAAAGATGGTGACTATTATTGTCATTATTACAAGAGCTTACCCCTTTAAGTGCCAAATTATATCAACTTGTTTGGAAAATTAGATAAAATGCATTGCATACACTTAAATCTTCTTTAAAAGAGTATACAGTATTGAATTTATTTATTTATAGTATCCAACATTTATTGAATACTGTGTACCAGACACTATACTGAACAGTTTATGTACATAATCTCATTTAATCTTATAGTTGTTCAGGGAAATAGGAACTATTTTGACTTAGTTCATAGGAGGTAACTGAGGAAAATAACTTGCTCAAGGTCACCAATGACTGATCCATCATTCAAACTCAGGAAGACATGGGTCCCAATAAGAATATACTGAATGTAGTTTAAATCTTTTCTTGAAGATTTATCAGTACCATCACAAGAACATCACTTAGTGTGTTGGGGATTAAATTGTCTACTTTCAAGGCATGTAAGGCCAATAGGCATGAATTACATGATATCACACTTTCTTTTTTGAGGTAAAATAGCCACATAATTATGTGTTTATTTCATCTCATCAATTGGGCAGCTATTAATATTACTTCTTGCTGATGCCGTTGTAGCTGCCTTTTGCAACAATATACTCACCTCTGTTTTCACTGGGTATGCAATGAAATTAACAACAAAACAATAACAACAAAAACCAAGCTTGGTAGAATGGCATGTGAATGAAGAGCCTGACTATAGACAGTTAGTGCAAACTTGTAAATGTAGCTATATATTTGTATATTTATTATATACATTTACTTTATGTAATGTATATTTTATAAATTTATTGTTATATATTATATGTACATCACGAACTATAAAAGCATCTTTTACGACCTTAACTAATCTGCACTGAAGTGAACAGAAAGAAAGCTTGTCTAATTTATGTATAAACACAGAATAAATAGAAACCAACTGAGCATTTATGAGTAATGATCAGGAATTTTATGGTCTTTGTAACAACAGTTTCAACTAACACATGCTCAGGGAAAAAACAGAAAACAGCCAAACGATTAGAGCTGGGTGTGAATGAAGAGCTACAGACACTGAGTGAGAACTTGATAATGGTCAGGACGGCAGTAATGATCCATTGTGAGGCCTATTTCAGTTATCTAGAGGCTATTTTCTTGGTTTCTTCGACTCAGCTTTGTCTGTTTTAAAGGAAGTCATTAGTCAAGACACATGATGAGTGAGTGTTTTGTAGTTTCTTTCAAGAGGCACCATCATAGTGAAGACAAGACAAAGTCTGTGATGTGGGAAGGGCTCAGTGATCCAGGCTGCAATCTTATGAGAAGTGTGTCCCTGGATAATGGGCTCTGAAGACATGAGCAGAAATTTCATTTCCAGGCAAATATGTAATTGGTTCTTGGAGCTGATGCAAGATCAGTCAGCTTTCACACGTCCAGATCAAAGTCTCCCATTGGCATAAAAAATCTGTAGGATCTTAAAGGTCCTTTAGGAACCTCTCAGCCCAGGGTCAGTTGTCCTCAGCACACCTTCAACCAGTAGTCAAACAGGCTTAAGAAATCAATGCCTGACTTCTCTTTAGCACTAATAATTGCCATCACAATGAGACAGGCCGAGACCTGGGACCCTTTCCTGCAGTGCTGCAATGCTTACAACAGGACACACCTCTTTTCAAACACAAAATACAAAGAAACTGTATGGGACTAAAAATAACTGTATTCATGTGTGGTTGGGGCAAATTCTGGACAAAAGATACAAGGAAACCAAAAAACCCAGCTGCCACTTTTGAAGAGCCAGGGGGCTGGAAGCAAAAGTAGGGTATGCTCATGCCCCCTGCACATACCACCACCTAAGGGGTGGGCAAGCCACCTAAGCCACACCTCTGGCCTGACCTCTGGACACACCACCACCCTTATCCCATATAAAGAACAAGCTTGCCCTCAGGGAGTGAGCAAGCAAAGGGATCTGTTGTTTATTCTCACACCCCCCTGCTGCAGCAGGCAGCCCAATAAAGCCTTGCCTGAATTTCTTGTCTGGCCTCTGATTGATTTCTATTGATTAAGAAGGCTAAGAACCCTGGTCAGTAACAACAGCAAACTTCCAGTTAAAGTGAGAATGTAAAGAATGGGCTCCCCAAAGAGCCCAAGGGCTGAGCAAAGACCATGGGTTACAGAAAGGTTGGTTTCTCCTTTTCCTTCTTTGCCTTGTGGTCAGTCAGGGATGTAGTGTTCCCTTTGGCTTAGAGATTCAGGAATTTTCACTGGCTGCAATACTGCTATGAAATCCTTGCTGTTCTGTCTGTAGGAAGACAAAGATGTCAAGTCCTGCAGGGGATGAGGCATGATACTTGGAGTTCTGAGAAAATTCATTCCTACTTCTGTCATATATATTGAGCATTAAATGTCTAGAGTGACCCTCTGATATTTGTTTACTTCTCTGCAGTCCAGCTATGTGTGGGGTAATGTTGGGTTACATGTGGCCATTAGATCATGTATAGCTAATGTTAGGAAAGTCATTCTGCTGATTTGGCCTCTTTATAAGCCTAAAAGTAGTACCATTTAACTAAAATAGCTGTGAGGCACCTTCCAATCTTATTCTTTTATTTTATTTAAATGGGGTGGAAAGAGTGAAGGAGGTAGGTATAGAAGAACAAAGAAAAAATGAAGGACATTGTGTGATAGCAATGAGATTTAGTTGGAGGTTAGTTGAGAGACTGATAATTATTGTATTTTTAAAATACATATATTAAAATTTTTTAAATTATTATTATTATTTTTGGTTGCACTGTGTGGAACACAGGATCTTAGTTCCCCCACCAGGGATCAAACCAGTACCCCCTGCACTGGAAGTGTGGAGTCTTAACCACTGGACTGCCAGGGAAGTCCCAATAATTTTTGTATTTTAATTTTGTGAACAAGGCCAGCCTGAGTTATCTTGTAAATACTTCTGAAGTAAGCTGTCTTCAAGAAAGTCAAATATGAAATGGGACTGGTTCCTTGTTTTCTCTCTTTATTTTAGAACTCATGTCCTCATGAGAAATTTTATTCCCTCCCATTGCTTCACCCATTTTCTCCAATAAGCATGCTTATCTACATCTGTGATAGTCCCTGGTCAGTTTTAGAAACAGAATCAACTCTAGGTATTTTAAGCAGAAAGGCATTTCATACAGGGAACAAGATAGTAAAAAATAATGTCTAGTTCTGGAAGATGCTGGAGTTACTGTAACCAAGAGATGGGGATTTGGAAGTCCACACACTTGAACTGCAGACATGAAGAAAATCCCATGGAGCCTGTGATCCAGAGATTGGGACACTGCCCCTGGTGCTGCCACAACTACCTTTCAACAGCCATGAAATGTTGGACCCTGGAATGCTGATGTCAAACCCCTGGTTTCTTGGCTGCTCACCAGTAGAAAACAGAAGAGCAGGTAAACAGAACTGTCTGACTCTGCCATTCAATTCTCACATGAGATATCTAATTGGAAAAAATTTGCATTCAGACACTACCTTTAAGAAAGTGTGGGAAAAATCAATGTAATCCATCACATTAACACACTAAAAAAGAAAAACCACATGATAGTATTAATAGATGGTGAAAAGGCATTTGACAAAAATCTGACACTGATTTATGATAAATTATGAAATTTATGAAAAATTCAGAAAGCTAGCAATACAGAGAAACTTCCTCAACTTGAAAAATACTATAAAAACCCTGCAGTAGCATTATACTTAATGGTGAGAAATTCAGATCTTCCCACTAAGATCAGGTACAACAATGTCTCCTTTCACTTCTCCTTTTCAGTGTCATACTGGAAGTCCTTGCTTGTACAGTAAGGTGAGAAAAGGAGATAAAAAGGTATACAGTTTGGAAAAAAAAAAAAAAGACAATAAAAGAAAAAAAAAACAAAAACAGAAACACATCCACCCACCCCACCCCCCAACCCCTGCCCTGGAGCTAAAAAGCGATTATAGCAGGTTGCAAAATACAAAGTTAACATACAGAACTAAATTATTTTCCTATATACCAATAATGGACAAGTGGTATTTGAAATTAAAAGCAAAATGCTGGTTACATTAGCACCATGCAGAATGAAATAGGTATGAAGCTAACAATATTTGTACAAGATCTATATGAGAACTAAAAAACTAATGAATGAAATCAAAGAATAGCTACATATATCAAGAAATATTCTATGTTCATTGAGAGGAAAGACTCAATATTGTCAAGATGTCAGCTCCTCTAAATTCAATTGATCTGTAGATTCAATGCAGTCCCCCCAAATTCCAGCAAGTTATTTTATGAAAATTGACAAACTGATTCTACAGTTTATTTCATTTTCTTATTTTATTTATTTGGTCACACTATGCAGCATGCAGGATCTGAGTTTCCTGACCAGAGATCAAACCTGTGCCCCTTGCAGTGGAAGCATGGAGTCTTAACCCACTGGACTGCTAGGGAAGTCCCTGTTTCTATAATTTATAAGGAGAAGCAAAAGACCAAGAATAGTCATGATCTTGAAGAAGTACAAAATTTTGAAGATTGGTGCTAATTGACTTCAACACTTATTATAAAGCTACAGTAATCAAGACTGTGGTATTGGTGAAAGAATAGACAAATACATCAATAGAACAGAATAGAGAGCCTGGAAATAGATCCCTCATAATAGAGTCAACTCTTCTTTAACAAAGGAACAAGGGCAATGCAAAACAACTATGGGTGGTATTTTTGTTTTCCAGCTGACTGAGAGAGTTGAAAGAAACCTTAGTGCAGTTAAACCATTTTCACTGTAATAGCCAAGTGCTATGAATATTCTCAGCCTGTCATGGTTAAGGCTTAAACCAAAGGAATGGATCTTTAATAACGAGGAACTTCATCTATCAGTGAGAGAAAGTATTTTTTCTCTTAGTGCTGGGAAGCCTTTTCATATCTTAAGACATAAATGATCATTTACCAATTTTACCTTTGGTCATCTGATACCATATGGTTATGCATATCCAATAGAGAACAATAAGTAAGTGGAACAACTCTTCCTTTTATCACTACCCAGAAATGTGTTATATTCTCATATGTAATTTTGTGATTGAGATTATCAACTAGATTGTCCCATGTCAGGCTCTTACTTTCTTCCATTCTGGTGAAACACAACCCTGAGTGCACATAATGTATGTGCAGAGGAGGCACGCCTGTGCTGGTTGTATCACCGTGCTCTGCAGGAGCTCTGTGGGGCAAGCACCTAGTCCCGGGCCAAGCCACAGCTATACAAGAACTGGCAAGGACCTTAGGAGACACTCTCATCTTATGCTGCTCCTCAGGAAAAATCTTGGAGGGGTAGTTTTCAAAGGGCAAGAAAGAGGCTCTCATTTGAGCAGTGCTGCACTCTTCTCTATTAAAGTGTTACCATTCTGCACACACAAATGTCAGAGCCCTGGACAGAGTATTCACATTTCTCCAGGCACCCGTTCCACCTCACATACTGAAGATAGGATCCTTGCCATAAAACAGTGAAATCTCTCACTTCCTCTTTCACCAAACATCCTTGTTGTGATCAAATCCATAGATGAACATTACCGATTGTTTTCTATAACACTAAGAGAAAATGCAGGGACTGTTTCTCTTTTCTGAGCACTGAGAGAACTGGTTACAAGGAAAGCTTTATGTTCTGAGAGATTTTTAGTGGTTATTGAGACCACCCCCCTTACTACCCCTTTTTCTCAAGGAGGAGGCATCTCAACAGTGCTGTTAGACTGGTTGAATCATGGATCAAGTTCTCCTTTCCTAATGTAACCAGGGGAAAAATGCCAAAGGATGAATGCTGCTTAATTTAAATGAATAGGAGGTATTTACAGAATGGAAATCCATCTTGTTTTGAAGTTAAAAAATGATCTGGCCAAGGATCTTCTGATGGATTTTATGGTTAGACTTTTACTGGTTTTTGTTTTTTTATTTTATGGTTTTTGATTTTATGGTTATGGTTTATTTTATGGTTTTTGATTTTATGGTTAAAGTTTACTGATATAGATTTCAAGCAAGGATGACCTCAGGATTATCCTTTTTGGATCATCTCCCTTCTTCTGCTGCCTCCTTCTTCACCTAAGGTCCAGTCTTAATGATGTTCTCATAGGCACTTTCTAATGGCCTGACCCTAGGCTGTTATTTGTCATTTTGACAAAGTCCTGAGCAAAAAATATATCTTGGAATATCAGATAGCTTGAGGGTCAGTGGAGAAATCTGCATTTTATACTATAATATAGACCTTTGTTATTTAAACCTTCATAATTAATTGTTGCCAAACTCCTTGGAAGGAAAGTTACGACCAACCTAGATAGCATATTCAAAAGCAAAGACATAACTTTGCTAACAAAGGTCCATCTAGTCAAGGCTATGGTTTTTCCATTGGTTATGTATGGATGTGAGAGTTGGACTGTGAAGAAAGCTGAGCACTGAAGAATTGATGCTGTTGAACTGTGGTGTTGGAGAAGACTCTTGAGAGTCCCTTGGAGTGCAAGGAGATCCAACCAGTCCATTCTACAGGAGATCAACCCTAGGTGTTCTTTGGAAGGAGTGATGCTGAAGCTGAAACTCCAGTACTTTGGCCACCTCATGCAAAGAGTGACTCACTGGAAAAGACTTTGACGCTGGGAGGGATTAGGGGCAGGAGGAGAAGGGGACGACAGAGGATGAGATGGCTGGATGGCATCACTGACTCGATGGACGTGAGTTTGAGTGAACTCCGGGAGTTGGTGATGGACAGGGTGGCCTGGCATGGTGCGATTCTTGGGGTCGCAAAGAGTCGGACACGACTGAGCGACTGAACTGAAATGAACTGAACTGAAAACAATTGTGAAACATAGATTATATTAATCAAAGTCCATAAATAAAACGAGCTCAGTGAGCATGATGAATGTTTATAAATCTGGCTGTATGTGTAGGAATGTGTTTCTGAGGCTGTCTGAATCTTACTGAAACCATGATCTAGAAATCTAGGGAAAGTTGACATCTCCTAGTGGTCAAAAAATTAAAGACAAAGTTATACATATGTCTTTGTCTGTTCAGGTTGCTGTGACAGACTATGGCGGACTAGGGGCCTTTAAACAACAAAATTTTATTTTTTTATGACTCTGGAGGCTGGGAAATTCAAGATCAAGGTACTGGCAGATTTGGTGTCTGGTGACAGAGTCTACTTGCTGGTTCATACATAGATGACTGTCTTTTCACATGGTAGAGGGGCAAAGGAGCTTTCTAAAGTCTTTTCTAAGGGCACTAATCCCATTCATGAGAGCTCTACCCTCATGAGCTAATTACCTTCCAAAGGCTCCACCTCCAAGTACTAACACATTGGGAACTGGGGCTCAACATATGAATTTGGGGGAAACACATTCAGTTTAAAGTAGCATAGAACTACTGGAATATATGAACAAAACCAGTTGGATGACCTTGGCTCATGCCTAATGTCCCAGCGAGCTACTAATACTACCCCCTTTCACTCAGAAGGATACCAGTATGGACAGCATTTTTGTCCATTTGGGTGGCTATAGCAAAATATCATAGACTCGGTAGTTTATAATCAAAAGAAACTTATTTCTTACATTCCTGGATTCTGGAAGTCCAAGATCAAGGTGCCAGCTTGATCAAGTGGGGGGTTTGCTTCCTAGGTAATACATGGTTGTCTTGCTGTATCCTCACATGGTGTATGTAGAAAGCTAGGGATCTCTCTGGAGCTTCATTATAAGACACAAATTCCATTTACCAAGGCTCTATTCTCATGACTTAAGTATCTCCCAAAGGCCTCACTCCCCTAATAATGTCATCACATTCATATTAAAATTTCATCATAAGGACACAAACTTTTCAGACTATAAGCACAATAAAATCTTACATACATATGTCATCAGTCTAGGATATGTGGCCGATCAGTGTAAACTCCTGTTAGTATCATCATTAGATGAGGCCTAGGGGTCGCACAGAGTTGGACACTGAAGCAACTTAGCAGCAGCAGTAGCAGCAGTACTATAGAGGCTTCCCAGGTGGCGCTAGTGGTAAAGGATCTGCCTGCCAATGCACGAGAGGCAGGAGATGCAGGTTCAAGTCCTGGCTAGGGAAGATCCCCTGGAGGAGGAAATGGAAACCCACTCCAGTGTTCTTGTCTGGAGAATCCCATGGACAGAGAAGCCTGGTGGGCTACAGTCCATGGGTTACAAAGAGTTGGACACGACTGAGCAACTGAGCATGCACACAGTACTATAGAAGACAGGAGAAATAGGCTGTACTGGAGGTGAAAAAAAAGCTGAAAAGGAAGACAGATCCCATAAAAAGGTGAATCTTCTGATAGGCAAACCCTTTCTTTATTCTCTAGGCAACAGAATCTACTACACCTCTGATATCTGAAATAAATGTGTCAAATATGAGAGGTATGTGAAGTGTTTGAATGAGAATGTGTAATTTATTAGAACACATGCATATTTATTATTATTCAGCCTTTACTAACTGCAGTTTCTTAGCTACTAGAAATAGAAAAATGAAGAAACCAAGGATTCTGCTTTCAGGGAATACTAGATCTACCCTTATGACAGAGAGTGAGGAGGAACTGAAGAGCCTCTTGATAAAAGTGAAAGAGGAAAGTGAAAGGACTGGCTTAAAACTAAACATTCAAAAAAAATGGGATCATGGCATCTGGTCCCATCACTTCATGGCAAATAGGTGGGTAAAGATTGGAAACAGTGACAGACTTTATTTTCTTGGGCTCCAAAATCACTGCAGATGGTGACTGCAGTCATGAAATTAGGAGACATTTGCTCCTTGGAAGAAAAGTTATGACCAACTTAGACAGAATATGAAAAAGCAGAGACATTACTTTGCCAACAAGGGTCCATCTAGTCAAAGCTATGGTTTTTCCAGTAGTCATGTATGGATGTGAAAGTTGGACTATTAAGAAAGCTGAGCACTGAAGCGTTGATACTTTTGAACTGTGATTTTGGAGAAGACTCTTGGGAGTCCCTTGGACTGAGGGAGATCAGACCAGTCAATCCTAGGGGAGGTCAGTTCTGAATGTTCATTGGAAGGACTGATGCTGAGGCTGAAACTCCAATACTTTGGCCACCTGATGAGAAGAGGTGACTCATTGGAAAAGACACTGATGCTATGAAAGATTGAAGGCAGGAGGAGAAGGGGACGACAGAGGATGAGATGATTAGATGGCATCACTTACTTGATGGACATGAGTTTGAGCAAGCTCCAGGAGTTGGTGATGGACAGGGAAGCCTGGTGTGCTGAAGTCCATGGGGTCACAAAGAGTCAGGCATGACTGAATGACTGAACTGAACTGAGATCTACCTCAGTGTGTATTAACAAGTTCTCTTCAGTCTTGGAGTAATTTTCATATCCCAGAATTTACTCCCTAAATTGCTTCTCTTAAGGCACTCTAACATATACTTAGAAAAGATCTTGAGCTCCTGATATATTTATGAAAACATAGAGCATCAAGCTGAAATAGAAAAAGTTTAGGCAATCACCTAGAACTTGCCATTCAACAAAACTTTGAATTTCCTGTACTGATACAAATATTCTGTGCTTGTACTGTCTGATGCCATAGCCACTAGCCACATGTAGTTATTGAACACTTGACATTGACTAGGCCAACTGAATAACTTATTTTTAAATGTTATTGAATTTAAGTATATATTGCTACATAGCTAGTGGATACTGTTTTAGACAGTACAGATTGTAGAGCTTTTTGTTGCTCAACTAAAATAGTCAAAGTTTTTGCTGATTTTTGTTTTTTTTCACTTGAATGTTTTAGCACTGTGGGGATATAAGCTGCCAAATTGTGTCTGACTCTTTTATGACCCCATGGACTGTATAGCCTGCCAGCTTCCTCTGTCTGTGGGATTTGCCAGGCAAGAATACTGGAGTGGGTTGCCATTTCTTCTCCAGGGGATCTTCCCAGCCCAGGTAACAAACCCGAGTCTCCTGAATTGACTAGCAGATTCTTTACCACAGAGCCACCTGGGAAGCCCATGGGGATATAACATATGTCTGAAATGAAAGTGGGTAAATTACAGGAATGACAACTGAAGAATTTCTGTATTTAATGGGAGAAATGTATTAATTCACTTAGTGAAGTGAGATTTAGTGAGTATAACTGTGTGCTGGGCACCGTGATGAGATATGATGTGTACATATATTCGCACCAGGGGATCATAGGAACTCAGGATAAATAATTCATCTGTTCTGGTAATGGATATCATTGGTGCCTATATTGGAATATCTTTCCTACTCTTCTTTCCTTTCCCTGACACCAAATCAGGTGTATCAGAAGTTTCTGACTATTTAAGCCTTAAAGTAAACAGAGGTCAGGCAATATCTCTGTGCTGTGAAAGGGAACTTCCATGTCCTGATGTGACTGAGACTAAGGTATTTAATTTCCTGTCCATTAAAGAAAAATATTGAGAAGCCCAGGCAGGAAAGATTTAGAGACATTTCTTATGAAGATTAACTTACTGGTGAGGTATCATTTATAAAAATAAGAAAAAAAATCAAGAAAACGATAGAGACTTTATCTGTTTTCTAATATCTGTACTTTGGAGGGAGATATAATGATATTCCTGGCATGACAATTTGCCCTCCGGAACCATCAACCATTGTAAATGCTATTAGATAGGATTATTTAAATATGGTCATATATCTTTACCTTTCTGGTCAATCACAATTTCTATTATTTTTTTCAGATAATTTAGTTTACCTCTGAATATTTTAAATATAATGAAAACAAATATAACAGTTTTGTTCTCAAAACTCTCTTTGAGGTATCAACTATTAAAAGATGGGGGTTTTGTATAAAAAAAAGCAACAGAGTGGTTTATTGAATATTTATAGTGTTTATACCTCCAATATTAATTAAATTCTACTTAGTTTTAGAGGATGGAAGTGCATAAAACAAGGAGCTCTTGGAAACATCTTCAAAGTGGGAACTCCCACGATGAAACCATGGCTATAGACACTGACCCAGTGTCCATGGTGGTGGGGGTGGGGGTGGGGGTTTAGTTGCTCAGTTGTGTCCAACTCTTGCAACCCTATGGATTCACTTCCAGGCTCCTCTGTCCATGGGATTTCCCAGGCAAGAATATTGGCGTGGGTTACCATTTCCTTCTCCATCTGTTGTTTTTTTTTTTTTTTTTAAATAAAGGTTTTTGTTTGTTTGTTTGTTTGCTTTTAATATAACCCAAGTGTCTGAAAGTCCTCAAGCCTCTTGGGGTCATTCTTTTATTTAACATTAAAAAAAAAAAAAAAAAGATGACTTAAGCTCCCTTCTATGTGACAGCAAGTTCTAGTTTTAACGTACCTTTAACTTTATTTATTTTTCTTTTCTTTCTTTCTTCTTTTTAATCTGTGCTTCTGTTCCTTAAAAGGATTGGAAAAGGGAGGGTGGGGTGTTTGGAAGTTTTTTTAAGGGGCTCTGAGCAACCGAGCCCATCATTACATTAAGCCTTAATTTTCATCTTCCGCAGAGGATACTGTCTTTGTAGGGCAGCAGGCTAGAATTCAGGATTGTCACTTAACTGAGAACAGAGTAAACTGAATACTGATGATCTGTTTTCCTGAAGCCTGGGAAGATCTTTAAGATCCAGTCCCCTGGGTAATCTTTGTTGAAAGAGAGTCTAAAGACCCACCTGTAGCTTTTCTACGCTAAGCCATTAATCCCCTGGATTTGAGGGGAGGAGGGGTAGACAAAATCATCCCCATGCATTTTAGGAGTCAGCACTGGAGGCGGCTGACCTATGCATTGTTTTCTTTAATTTTTATTTTTTTAAGTCATTCTTTTTTTTTTCTTAAATTGACATATATTTGATTTACAATGTTGTGTTAGTTTCAGGTGTACAGCCAAGTGATTGTGTGTGTGTGTGTGTATGTTCCTTTTCAGATTCTTTTCCATTAAAGGCTACTAGAAGATATTGAATGTAGTTTCCTGTGCTATATGGTAGGTTCTTGTTTATTTTATATATAGTAGTCCAGGGATGGGGGAGCCTGGTGGGCTGCCGTCTATGGGGTCACACAGAGTTGGACATGACTGAAGCGACTTAGCAGCAGCAGCAGCAGTCTGTATATGTTAATCCCAAATTCCTAATTTATTCCTCCCCTCCACCTCTCCCCTTTGGTAACCATAAATTTGTTTTCTATGTCTGTGGGTCTCTTTCTGTTTCTGGAATAAGTCCTTTTATGTCAATTTTAAAGATTCTACATATAAGTGATATCTTATATTTGTCTTTCTCTGCCTGACTTCACTTAGTATAATAATCTCTAGGTCCATCCATGTTCCTGCAAATGACATTATTTCACTGTTTTTTTATGGCTGAGTAATATTTCATTTTGTATGTATATGTTGTGTATATATATACACCATATTTTCTTTTTCCCTTCATTTGTTAAATGAAGCTTAGGTTGCTTAGGAAGCCTAGGTTGCTTCCATGTCTTAGCTATTGTAAATAGAGCTGCTATGAACACTGACATTCATTTGTCTTTCCAAGTTCAGTTTCTGTCTTTTCCAGATATATGCCCAGGTGTGGGATTGCTAGCTCATATGGTTACTCTATTTTTAATTCAAGGAACCTCCATACTGTTCTCCATAGTGGCTGCACCAATTTGTATTCCTAGCTGCATAGGAGGGTTCCCTTTTTGCCATAGCCTCTTCATCATTTATTATTCATAGATTTTTTGGACGATGGTCATTCTGGCTGATGTGAGGTGATACCTCATTGTGGTTTTGATTTGCATTTATATAATAATTAGCCATGTTAAGTATCTTTTCATGTTCCCATTGGCCATGTGTATGTCTTCTTTGGAGAAACGTCTATTTAGATCTTCTCCCCACTTTTGGATTTTTTTTTTTTTTGATGTTGAGCTGTATGAGCTGTTTGTATATTAAGAAAAATGTGTAGGTAACATTGAATACAAAGCAAGTAACAATTTACTGAAAATGGCCATTTGGCAAGAATAATTCGAAACACAGCTTTATACACATAATCAGACAAAACTGGATGTGTAGGTGGTAAACAAGTAGATACGTACAAACAATTTTACAAAATAGACTGTACATGTCTCTTAAATGTATTATATTTATCATTTGCTGTTCTGTACTTAGTCACTCAGTTGTGTCTGACTCTTTGTGATCCCATGGACTAGCGCACTAGGCTTCTCTGTCCATGGGGATTCTCCATCAAGAATACTGGAGTGGGTTGCCATGCCCTCCTCCATGGTGTCTTCCCAACTCAGGGACTGAAACCAGGTCTCCCAGTTGCAGGCAGATTCTTTACTGTCTGAGCCACCAGGGAAGCCCAAGAATACTGGAGTAGGTAGTCTATCTCTTCTCCAGGGGATCTTCCTGACCCTGGAATCAAATCAGGGTCTCCTGCATTGCAGGTGGATTCTTTAGCAGCTAAGCTACCAAGGAATGCGTATATTTATCATATTTGAATTTAATAGAAAAGTAAGTTTAAGAAATCGCTGAACTGCAGATAAAGTTGAGAGGAAGGTACAAAGATCTCTCATATGCCTTCTGCCCTCACAAATTCTACCCTTCCCAATTATTAACATCACTCACCAGAAAGATAATTTTTTTTATATCAAGAATGAATCTACATTGATATATCATAATTACCCAAGGTTCATATTACCTTGGGGTTCACCCTTGGTGTTATATATTCTATGGGTTTGGGTAAAAATACAATCACACATTTCTGCCACTATATTATACAGAATATTTTCACCATCCTAAAAGTTTGAAACAAAACCTTTCCTTTTTTTTTTTTTTGGTGCATGTTCCTTTCTAGTAGGAAAGCAGGATTTAATTAACAAAAAGTTTGAAATACATGTATTTAAAGCAAAGCCTTGGATAAAATATGCCACATTATTTTAGGAGAAATTATATTGAGAATAAGATGTTATATATCCCTTTGCCATTTTCCCGGCAATTTTATTAAGGTCTAATTTGCATGTAATTAAATGCACTCATTTAAAAAATAATTTATAATTTGATGAGTTTGGACAAATGTATACACCCATGTCATCACCACCATATTAAAGATATAAAACATTTCCATCACCCCCAAAGTCTTCTTTCTCTCCTTTCCCAGCTAATCCCTCTTTACTACTCCCTAAACCAGTGATCTGCTACCTATCATAGATTGGGTTAGTTCTCTAGAGTCTCAAATAAATCTAACCATACAGTGTATACTCTTTTATCTGGCTTTTTTTGGGTACTTATCCATGTTTCTCTGTATCAGTAGTTTATTTCTTTTTATTGCTAAGTGTAGTTCATTGTATAAATATACCACATTGCCTTTATCCATTTCAGTTCAGTTCAGTCGCTCAGTCATGTCCAACTCTTTGTGACGCCATGGACTGCAGCAAGCCAGGCCTCCCTGTCCATCACCAACTCCAGGAATTTATGCAAACTCATGTCCATTGAGTAAGTGATGCCATCCAACCATCTCATCCTCTGTTGTCCCCTTTTTCTCCCACCTTCAATCTTTCCCAGCATCAGGGTCTTTTCCAGTGAGTCAGCTCTTTGCATCAGGTGGCCAAAGTATTGGAGTTTCAGCTTCAGCATCAGTCCTTCCAATGAATATTCAACACTGATCTCCTTTAGGATGGACTGGTTGGATCTCCTTGCTGTCCAAGGGACTCTCAAGAGTCTTCTCTAACACCACAGTTCAAAAGCATCAGTTCTTCGGCGCTCAGCTTTCTTTATAGTCCAACTCTCACATGCATACATGATTACTGGAAAAACCATAGCCTTGACTAGACAGACCATTGTTGGCAAAGTAATGTCTCTGCTTTTTAATCTGCTATCTAGGTTGGTCATAATTTTCCTTTCAAAGAGTAAGCATCTTTTAATTTCATGACTACAGTCACCATCTGCAGTGATTTTGGAGCCCCCAAAAATAAAGTCAGCCACTGTTTCCCCATCTATTTGCTGTGAAGTAATGGGACCCGATGCTATGATCTTACTTTTCTGAATGTTGAGCTTTAAGCCAACTTTTTCACTCTCCTCTTTCACTTTCATCAAGAGGCTCTTTAGTTCTTCTTCACTTTCTGCCATAAGGGTGATGTCATCTGCGTATCTGAGGTTATTGATATTTCTCCCGGCAATCTTGATTCCAGCTTGTGCTTCATCCAGCCCACCGTTTCTCAAAATGTACTCTGCATATAAGTTAAATAAGCAGGGTGACAATATACAGCCTTGACGTACTCCTTTTCCTATTTGGAACCAGTCTGTTGTTCCATGTCCAGTTCTAACTGTTGCTTCCTAATCTGCATACAGATTTTTCAAGAGACAAGTTAGGTGGTCAAGTATTCCCACTTCTTTCAGAATTTTCCACAGTTTATTGTGATCCACCCAGTCAAAGGCTTTGGCATAGTCAATAAAGCAGAAATAGATGGTTTTCTGAAACTCTCTTGCTTTTTTGATGATCCAGCGGATTTTGGCAATTTGATTTCTGGTTCCTCTGCCTTTTCTAAAACCAGCTTGGACATCTGGAAGTTCATGGTTCACGTATTGTTGAAGCCTGGCTTGGAGAATTTTGAGCATTACTTTACTAGCGTGTGAGATGAATGCAACTGTGCGGTAGTTTGAGCATTCTTTGGCATTGCCTTTCCTTGGGATTAGAATGAAAACTGACCTTTTCCAGTCCTGTGGCCACTATTGAATTTTCCAAATTTGCTGGCATATTGAATGCATAACTTTCACAGTATCATCTTTGAGGATTTGAAATAGCTCAACTGGAATTTACTTATTGATAATTGGCTGTTTGCATTTGGGTCTGTTATTAAAAAAAGAATTCCTGTAAACATTCCTGTCTAGTACTGGTTTTTCCAGTAGTCATGTATGGATGTGAGAGGTGGACTATAAAGAAAGCTGAGCACCGAAGAATTGATGCTTTTGAACTATGGTATTGCAGAAGACTCTTGAGAGTCCCTTGGACTGCAGGGAGATCCAACCAGTCCATCCTAAAGGATATCAGTCCTGGATGTTCTTTGGAAGGACTGATGTTGAAGTTGAAACTCCAATACTTTGGCCACCTCATGCGAAGAGTTGACTCATTGGAAAAGACCCTGATGCTGGGAGGGATTGGGGGCAGGAGGAGAAGAGGATGACAGAGGATAAGATGGTTGGATGGTTCACTCAATGGACATGAGTTTGGGTGAACTCTGGGAGTTGGTGATGGACAGGGAGGCCTGGCTGTTGCGTTTCATGGGGTCTCAGAGTTGGACACAACTGAACGACTAACTGAACTGATATGTTGGATACTAGTCCTGTGTTAAATATATGTATCATGAATATTTTATTCCAGCCTATGGCTTTTTAAAAATGCTGCCTTTCAAGAAGCAGGAAATTTTAGTTTTTATAAAGTCCAGTGCTTCATGCTTTTTGTAACTTATCTAAATAAATTATCAATTACTCCAAGCTCACAAGATTTTCTCCTATGTTTTCTTTAAACTTTATAGTTTTAATTTTTATATTTAGGTCTATGATCCACTTCAAGTTAATATTTGGGTATCTATGAGATTAAGATTTCTTTTTTACCGTATGGTTGGCCAGTTGTTCCAGCACCATTTGTTGAAAAGATTATCACTTTCCCATTGAATTGCCCAGAACTTGTATTAAAAATCAGTTGGCCACATATGTATATCTATTTCTGGATTATCTATTTTATTGTTTTGATTTACATGTTTATCTTCACTCGATTATCTCACTGTTATGATTCCTATAGCTTCATATTAAGTCTTGAAATTGGGTATGGTAAGTCTTCCCAACTGAGTCTTCTTCAAAATGGCTTTGGCTATTCTAGCTCCTTTACATTTAAATTGTCAATTTTGAAAAAGAATTCTATGGGTAGTTTGATTGGCATTGCATTGCATTTATAAGTCAGCTTGGGGAGAATTGAATCTTAGCAGTACTGACTATTCCAATCCATGAAACTGAATATATCTATTTACTTGGGACTTCTTTAGTCCTGTCAGGAGTGTTTTATAGTTTTCACTGTAAGCTTGTCTGGATTGTTTTGCATTTGTTGATGTTATTCCCAGTTGTTAATTATTTGAATATGGAAACAAATTGTTTATCTCTCTGAATGCTTTACATGAATCCTTTAACTTTTATGGACTACATTTTAATCATTATTTACTTCAGAATATTTTATTTTCCCTACGATTTTGAGCTATGAGTTCATATGAATTATGAAATTTAATTTCCCAATATTTGAGTATTTTAAAATTATTTTTAGTTAGTAATTTCTAATTTAATTCCCTTTTGCTTTCAATCTTTTAATGTATTGAGACTTAGTTAATGACCTAGCATCTGTTCTATCTTGATAAATGGTCCATGTATACTTGAAAGGATGTTTAGTCTGTGGCTGAAGGGTTCAGTTCAGTTCAGTCGCTCAGTCGTGTCCGACTCTGTGACCCCATGAATTGCAGCACACCAGGCCTCCCTGTCCATCACCAACTCATGGAGTTCACTCAAACTCATGTCCATCGAGTCGGTGATGCCATCCAGCCATCTCATCCTCTGTTGTCCCCTTCTCCTCCTGCCCCCAATCCCGCCCAACATCAGAGTCTTTTCCAATGAGTCAACTCTTCACATCAGGTGGCCAAAGTATTGGAGTTTCAGCTTCAGCATCACTCCTTCCAAAGAACACCCAGGACTGATCTCCTGTAGAATGGACTGGTTGGATCTCCTTGCAGTCCAAGGGACTCTCAAGAGTCTTCTCCAACACCACAGTTCAAAAGCATCAATTCTTCAGTGCTCAGCTTTCTTCACAGTCCAACTCTCACATCCATACATGACCACTGGAAAAACCATAGCCTTGACTAGATGGACCTTTGTTGGCAGAGTAAGAATAATGTCTCTGCTTTTCAATATGCTGTCTAGGTTGGTCATAACTTTCCTTCCAAGGAGTAAGCATCTTTTAATTTTATGGCTGCAATCACCCTCTGCAGCGATTTTGGAGCCCCCCAAAATAAAGTCTGACACTATTTCCACTGTTTCCCCATCTATTTGCCATGAAGTGATGAGACCAGATGCCATGATCCTTGTTTTCTGAATGTTGAGCTTTAAGCCAACTCTTTCACTCTCCTCTTTCACTTTCATCACAAGGCTTTTGAGTTCCTCTTCACTTTCTGCCATAAGGGTGGTGTCATCTGCATATCTGAGGTTATTGTAGTCTTCTAGAAATGTTCATTAGTTCAAGTTCTTTGATAGTGTCATTCAGATCTATATTCCTACTTATTTCTGTACTTTTTAATATTAAGTACTGAGAGAAAAGTTTTGGGACCTACAACTATAATTTTATACTTATCCATTTTTTTTGTTTCAATATAATGAAGTTTTAGTTTTGTGTATGTAAACCTCTACTGTTATCCCTTTTAGAATTTTTTCTCATCTTTTTCCCTCTCTTTCTGAGATCCAAATCACATTTATGCTAGGCTGCTTGATACTGCTTCACAGATTAGTTAGGCTCTCCTATTTATTTTTATTTTTTTCCCCTAAGTGCTTCATTTTGGATATTTTCTATTGCTTTGTCTCCTAGTTCACTAACCTTCTTTATATTTTATATCTAACTTGTGGATAATTTCATTCAGGATAATTTTTACCTCATTTATTTTATTTTTCTTCCCTAACAGTTCAATTTGGTTTTATTTTTTAATTCTTCTATTCCTACCTCATTATGTTCATGCTTTTATTTAAGTTCTTAAGCATAGTGAATATATTTATAAAAGTTGTTTTAGCATTCGTATTGCTAACTCCATTAGTTTTATAGTTTATGCATCTATTTCTATAAAGCCTTTTTTTCTTTTGGTCACATTTTCCTCTATCTTTGCACATCTAGCCATTTTTAGTTAGATACTGGACATTATAAATACTTCATTGTTAAGTGCTGGATTTATTGCATTTCTTTAAAGGGTGTGGATTTGGTTCTGGTAAGCAGTTAAATTACTTATGATTCATTTTGATATTTTCTAGACTTATTTTAAAGCTTTCTAAGGATGTGACTAGATGTTTTCCTATAATTTCAGTTTAGCCTGAGGTGAGGCTCTTCTAGAGTCGCTAGTAAATGTCATGTATATTTAACAAAGTCTTTCTGGTCTGATGGGAAGAAGTCTGAACAGTCCTGGCCCTGGTGGATGTTTGGTTTCCACTCTGTGGTAATTGGCTTTTTCTCCACACGTTGTCCTTCATGCAATGTTGTTGGATGTTATGTTGTGCATGGACAGTTAGTATTCAATCAAAGGCTGACAGAGATCCACATTCAGATATCTTAGACTTCTTCTGTATAACCCCTTTCTCTGTAATATTCTACTCTGCAAATTCTAATGGCCTGAGCTGCCCTAAACTCTCAAAATCTGACTCCTCAACACAGAGAAGACTATTAAGACTGAGATCTCCTATCTGTACCCCTGGGCCTGAAATTGTCTTCTTTCTGAAACCTGGAGCTATTGTATGACCTATATCATTTATTTCTTTTCTTTCAGGGATCATAACCCTTCAGTGGTTGTTGTTCAATGTCCAGAATCATTATATATATATATATATATATGTTTGGTCAGTTTTCTAATTGCTTATGATTGAAGAGTGAGCCCCAACCCATTTACTCCCTCACAATTATAAGCACAAACCATAGTATTTTTGTTGAAATATTTTTTTTCCAAGTGGCTTTGTTTCAATTCTCTGTTCATATGGTGGTCATTACTTGTCATTTTACCTCTTTGGGTTCTTAACTTTGAATCAGCTTTTGCTTAGCTTATTTTATCAGTCTGAAGTGCTTTTTGTTGAGAGGCTTATGGGTGCTATGTGTCTAGAGAGTTTCAGAAAACATCACTTAACATTTTTTACTTGAAAAACAACTTGTGTGGGTTTAATATTTGTGAGTCATACCCATTTTCCCTTATAATTTATAGATATTTTTCCAATGTCTTCTGCCACTGAATGTTACTGTGAGATATCTAGCTCACTTTTAAATCATTGTATTTTTTTTTATTTTTTGCTCGTATGTCTGAAGACTTCTGTTTTCATCCTTAGAGTTCAATAATCAAGATCTGTCATTAATGCCCTGTTTAATTCTGGGGGGAAGGTATGTGGTATATACCATTTTAATCCACAGATTTTGATTTGCAGATGTATTTTTTTTAATTGCAGGTTTATTTTTTAATTTTTGTTGGGTTCACTATTTTAGAGATATCTAAATAACTTAATATTCCAATGTGAGACTTTCTCTGATTTCTGTCTCTATTTTTTTACATCATTTGTTTTACTCTCTGTTTTTTTTTTTCTATTCATTCATCATCATTGTATTTTTTCTTCTACCTTCATTTGAGTTTTAGCTATATTTGTCCTACCCATGCAAGTTCTAGTTTATAGATAATGTTGTTCGGATCTCATTTTATTTTCTTAGCTTTAAAATTTCTGTTTTTCTTTCCTTTCTGATACTTCATTTTCCATTTAGTCTTTAAGCTCTCATTTTACTGAATTCATGTTTACTAAGTAGTTCTATAAAGCTCAGCACTTGTAGGTAATTTGTTTCTGCATCTCATGCTATGTTATTTTTCAGACTACATTCTTTGACAGTTCTTGCTTGCTTTCTGGATTGTTTGTTTGTTTCTTTGAGTAAATTCTCCTTGGTGTTTTTCTCACTTTATCTGGGAATTGATTTTTTTCCCTGCCACTGTTTGAGATTTAGATATTTCCTTCCATCACATTTCTGAAGCCTATTTATCCCTCTGTTCTTGACTTAGTGTCATTACTTAGGGAGGTCTTCTCTTATTCCCAAATCTGAACTAGGACTCCACTGTTATTTTTCTCCCAGATCTCTGGTCTTTCCCCTTATAGCATTTATTGGAATGTGTGATTTTGACCACAATTTGAAAAAAAAAAGCTTCCTACAGTTTTGAAGTAATTTCTCCCCTTCCCTATTAAGTCTATTAGTACCATCAAGGTTTTTTTTTTTTTTTTGTCTGTTTTTTTTTAAAGCATTAGGAGTTTCAACCTTATAAATATTTTATTACCTGGGGAATAAAAAATAATTACAGTAAAACTTTCAAATAATCTTAAAGAAAAAATACCTGCTTTACAAACTACACAGATGAGATAGATTGCTTAGGGCATCACTAAATGTCTTAAAGGTCATTAGAAAGTTATTGATTTCATGAATACTTTGACCCTTTTTACTAAAGTGCCTATCAAGTGCTAAATAATCACCTCAATGCCACTTAAATAAAGAGTGTAAATGTAAACTCACGAAATTCTGCAAATTATTGTATTTGTCTTTTTCATGCACACACGTATACACACACAAACACACAAACTATATGTGTGGCAATAGAACTTCTATATGTGGCTATAGAACGACTTATTTTGTACCTATTGTCATTACCACAACTTAAAAGTGTGGCCAGATAAAGAATGAGAGGAATTTACATGCTTGAGGAAAAGATATTAAAATGTATTTAGAGATATATATAAAGTCAACTGAAAAGAATTTGAAAAATAAATGCAAGATTCAATCAGACAGAAAAGTGATTAGTTGACTCCAAATTGGAATAAAGAGTCTCAAAATGCCATCTACTCAAATTGACTCATATAAAAGATCCCAGCATATCGGAGGAAAAATAGAATCATTTTAGAAACAAAGAATATCTTTTACTTGCTGTGGTTCATTTTTCTTAGAGTGTAAAAACTTCTGGTATGATAAAAACATTATCTGGAATTTTTGGTGCTGGGATTGAGAAAGTAAATCTCTGAAGATTAAATTAAAAACATTTGGGAAGTCAAATGGTTTCCAATTATTTGTTTTCAACAAATCTAACAAAGGACCTCACCAAGTTACTTGCTTACAGATTATTAAAAATTATTTTTGAAGCTTAGAGCACTAGGTGCTTTCTGGCTTTTAACTCAAGTAGTTCAACAAATTATGATATTGTTATGAAAAAGTTTCTTCCATGCCCATTCTCACTATCTGCATGAAAGAGGTATCATAGTTTTTACATCTATTAAATAAGAACTATAAAAATAGGAATAGAATTGTATCTGAGCATTTTTTCCAAATAAGTAGGATTGTCCACAGATACTGGAATTGATTTAAAAATATCGTATCCATCCTGTTAAGAGATGAATTTCCAGTAAAATTTTACTTTATATATTTAATAATATTTAACAATATAGATAATGAATTTATAATGTATAATTGATTATATTATCAATAATATTTATAACCATAATTTTATACTTGGAGTATTATAGATAACTAAAAATAAAAAATATATTCATCTCTTTTTTCAGAGCAGAATGCAATGGGACAAATAAAAGACTCAGACATAAAATGTAATGCATTATGATAAAATTCAAGGGAAGAAGAGCAATGTAACATTTCTGACAGTTAAAGAAGAGCCTGTTCTTTTATTTTTTGGATTGATGAGGTAGTTATACATTGCTATAGCATTTAGATTCCAATGAATATCTTTAAAAGAACAATATAATAGCTTAGAATGTCGATATTTGCAATGTCCTGGGAAGTACATTATTTTACTACTCTTCAAACTTAGAAACATTTTAGATATCATCTAAAAGAGGGAAGTGAGCAAATCATTTAAAACTACTGTACCAAGCTATGTGGACTGGTAATAATCTCACTTAGTTTAAATTTTCTAACTGAAAAAGTAGGCATAATTATACCAAATTCACAGGGTACTTCCGTTAAATAAGATAATAAATGTAAAGGTTTTAGCATGAAATAAGCTCTCAATGAATGTTAATTCTGGTCCTTCTCATTTTTCAAGTGAAGAAACTAAATTGAAACTTGCCTAAGAAAAATGGTGGGAAGCTAGCTCCAGTTCCAGTGAGAGGAATGTGGAGGCAGCACCTTGTACTGGCAACCCTGGGTAAGGGGTAGAGGGTCCAGGTAAAATCCTTAGACAAAGGGACTTGTTTAAGTGTCAAAGTTAGTGTCAGGAACAGAACAGGCGATCAAGCAACCTTCCCCCTCTTTTGCGTATGGGCAAGCGTACTGGAGTGGGTTGCCATTTCCTTCTGCAGGAGATCTTCCCGACCCAGGGATCAAACCTGGGTCTCCCGCATTCCAGGCAGACGCTTTAGCCTCTGAGCCACCAGAGAAGCCCTCTGTGTATGGAACACTTGCTATATGTCTGGTTCAGTTCGGTTCAGTTCAGTTGCTCAGTCGTGTCTGACTCCTTGCGACCCCATGAATCTCAGCACACCAGGCCTCCCTGTCCATCAGCAACACCCAGAGTTCACTCAGACTCACGTCCATTGAGTCAGTGATGCCATCCAGCCATCTCATCCTCTGTCGTCCCCTTCTCCTCCTGCCCCTAATTCCTCCCAGCATCAGAGTCTTTTCCAATGAGTCAGCTCTTCACATCAGGTGTCCAAAGTACTGGAGTTTCAGCTTCAGCATCATTCCCTCCAAAGAAATCCCAGAGCTGATCTCCTTCAGAATGGACTGGTTGGATCTCCTTGCAGTCCAAGGGACTCTCAAGAGTCTTCTCCAACACCACAGTTCAAAAGCATCAATTCTTCAGTGCTCAGCTTTCTTCATAGTCCAACTCTCACATCTATACATGACCACTGGAAAAACCATAGCCTTGACCAGATGGACCTCTGTTGGCAAAGTAATGTCTCTGCTTTTGAATATGCTATCTAGATTGGTCATAACTTTCTTCCAAGGAGTAAGCTTCTTTTAATTTCATGGCTGCCATCACCATCTGCAGCGATTTTGGAGCCCCCAAAATAAAGTCTGACACTGTTTCCACTGTTTCCCCATCTACTTCCCATCAAGTGATGGGACCAGATGCCATGATCTTTGTTTTCTGAATGTTGAGTTTTAAGCCAACTTTTTCTCTCTCCACCTTCACTTTCATCAAGAGGCTTTTGAGTTCCTCTTCACTTTCTGCCATAAGGGTGGTGTCATCTGCATATCTGAGGTTATTGATATTTCTCCTGGCAATCTTGATTCCAGCTTGTGCTTCATCTAGCCCAGCGTTTCTCGTGATGTATTCTGCATATAAGTTAAATAATCAGGGTGACACTATACAGCCTTGATGTACTCCTTTTCCTATTTGGAACCAGTCTGTTGTTCCATGTCCAGTTCTAACTGTTGCTTCCTGACCTGCATATAGGTTTCTCAAGAGGCAGGTTAGGTGGTCTGGTATTCCCATCTCTTTCAGAATTTTCCATTGTTTATTGTGATCCACACAGTCAAAGGCTTTGGCATAATCAATAAGGCAGAAACAGATGTTTTTCTGGAACTCTCTTGCTTTTTCAATGATCCAGCAGATGTTGGCAGTTTGATCTCGGGTTCCTGTGTGTTAAACCCGTTTCAGTCATTATTTAATTTAATCCTATGAAAAAGTCTGTGTGGTCTTTATTTTTTTTTAATTTATCTCCATTTATCAGATAAGGAAACAAAGTCTATCTGATGTTAATTTGTCTGAGGTAAGGCAGCAATATTTCTGAGGCAGGAATCAAATCCCACCTCAGATAAGTTTGTTCCCAAATATAATCTTGCATTGAAAAGAGTGTTCTTAGTTTGTCTTCTACAAACTACTTCCTCAGAAGGTCACACCCAGAGAAGACCACGAGATTGGTTTCTGGATTCTAGAAATGGTCCTTTTGGGACAGAGGCCTTAAAAGCCCTGTGCCAGGGCACAGCATGACTCACCAAGACCCATGTTTCAGATTGAACTTTAGGTCAGACTTAGAGCTGGATTCTAGAGTTGGACCCCAGGCTCAGAGAATGGCTACTGAGCTCCCACCCTCACCTCTTGTCATTTCCAGGCAGGAATGGCAGTCACTATTTTGGGTCAGGCTTACATAGATACTGGCCAGTTTACATATACCCTAGGAAATCCATTCTAGGCTTTGTGAGCAGCCTGCTGTGAGAGGGAACCTTTCCCTTAAGTCAGGGTCTTTGATCCAAAGCGCTATTCTTATGGAAAGACTTGGTGAACTAGGAAAGTATCACAGTACACTGTAGTAGATTCTCTGATGAGGCTAATTATAGGAGGAGTGAGATGATGGAAGAGAGAGTCTCTCAACACAGTCCAGCAATGCTACCCTTGAAGGATGAGAAGCACACTACAGACTAAGGTAGTAGTGAGAAGTGGGGAAGCAGGGGTGAGTGGCAGTGAAAAGGTCTTCAGGTGGAAGAAAACAGGGATTAGGTGTTTGAGAGCCTTAGTGCCATATGAAGAGTCTGGAGTTTATCCAGTGCAATAGGGGAGCAATGGAGTGTTTTAGGCTACACAGTGACCACCTCTGACTATGTGTGATCAGAGTTTGGAAATAGAAAGGGGTGGCACATTTAATTTAGAGACTTGTATATAAGTGAGGCAAAAAATGATAAGGGCTCCATTTAAAGTAGTGACAGTGGGATTAGAAAGGAGAAAGCAATAGTTTTTCTAAGCATTGTCCTGCTTCAGAATAATCTGCAGGTGCATCTGAAAAACAATGCAGATTTCTAGGCCAACCAAAGGGAGAATCTTTGATGGATAAGGTCCAGGAAACTACAAGTGCATCAAGTACCCTGGCACAGCACTTTACAATTGGGAAGGAACCACCAAATAAATCCCAGCTTCTCTCTAAGGAGTAAAGATTTTGGATCATATATCTACTGCCCTGCTTTTTACATCTGCTAGCCAGTGAGACTCAGCATTTGCCAGTCCATCGGGACCACAGTCAACAAACAGTTGGTTTTTAACTAAGTGTGTGAGCACTTTCAAAGGCTTTCCCATGAGGTTCCTCACAGAGGAAGCAGGCAAAAACTCCAGAGCTCTCAGTTTGTCCCTGCAAGGGATTAGACTACATACTTTACTACCTACTGCCCGAAAGTTGGGCTTCTAATTAGCCTGCATGTGGGAGCTGACTGGGATCCTTGCTGAAGCCTGAAAGAGCTTGTGGGCACTTCCCCAGCCACACTGAGCCACATTATATTCAAACTGTAAAAAGTTGAAAGGGAGAATCTTGAAAGCAGCAAGCAAAGAGTGATATGTACCACTCAGGCCTGGGGTCTCCCTAGGCCCATACCTTCTTAGCTTTGGGATCTTGTTCCGGCCCCCAGCTCCCCTGTTCACCTCCAGGGCCCATATCCTGTCCTCAAAGACCCATCTCCCACCTTTCTCTCAGTTTGTCCTGTGCAGGACTGCCCGTTAGCTGGTTTTCTCTTCTGGGATGCCCTGGGGACCGATCTCCATCCATATAAGGGAACACCCAAAAGACTATAGGTAGATTTTTCAACCAAAACATTACAGGCCCAAAAGGAGTAGAATGATATTTAAAGTGCTGAGAGAAAAAACCTTGCCAGTGAAGAATAGTTTTCCTAGCAAAGCTGTCCTTCAGAATTGAAGAAGAGATAAATATATTCCCAGACAAACAAAGCTGAAGAAATTCCCCACCACTAGATTGGCTTTGTAAGAAAAGCTAAAGGCAGTTCTTCCAGCCGAAATGAAAGGACACTCATTAGTAACATGAAGACATATAAAGTATAAAATTCACTGGTAAAGGTAAATATATGGTTACATTCAGAATATACTGTAATGACGGTGTATAAATTACTTATTAACTCTAGGATAAAGATTAAAAGAAAAAATTATTAAAAATAAATATAGCTACAATAATTTGTTGGGCTTCCCTGGTGGCTCAAATGGTAAAGAATCCACCTGCAATGCGGGAGACTTGGGTTCAATCCTTGGGTTGGGAAGATCCACTGGACGAGGGCATGACAACCCACTCCAGTATTCTTGCTTGGAGAATCCCATGGACAGAGAAGCCTGGTGGGCTATAGTCCAAGGGGTCACAAAGAGTCAGACACAACTGAGCAACTAAACACACAGCACACAATAATTTGTTAATGATATGCAAAAGGAAAAGATGAACATTGTAACATCAAAAATATAAAGTATGGAGGGAGATTAAAAGTATATAGCTTTTATATGACATCAAATTAAGTTGTTATCAGCTCAAAATACATTGTAAGATGTTCTATGTGAGTGTCTTGGAAACTATAATTCAAAAACTTGTAGTTGGTACACAAAAGATAAAGAGAAAGGAATCAAAGCAGAAAATTATCATATCGCAGAGGAAGACAGCAAGAGAGGGAAAAAGAGAACAAAGGGTTAATGAAACAGCCAGTACATTAAATATAAATCTACTAAATTCTTAAAGTTTTTAGGTAAAAAGCTAATGAGACTACACAGTACTCCTGTGAACAGTAATATGCCAGCAAATTGGATCACCTGGGAGAAGTGGGTAAATTCTTAGAAACATACAACTTACTAAGCTTAAATCATGAAGAAATTAAAATTTTGAACAAACTGGATAATAAATAAAGAAAGTGAATCACTAATCAAAAACCTCCTAATAAAGAAAAGTCCAAGACCAGATGGCTTCACTGATATTTCTACCAAACATTTAAAGAAGAATTAGAATCAACCTTTCTCATATTATTCCAAAAAAAACATTAAAGAGGGAACACCTTCAAACTTATTTTATGAGACTAGCATTACCCTAAAATCACAGCCAGATAAGTACACTTCAAGAAAAAAAAAATTGCAGGTCAGTATTCCTGATAAACATAGATGCAAAAATCCTCAATGCAAAATACTAACAAACCATCCTCAAGAGTGCATTTAAAGGATCATACACCACAATCAAGTAGGATTTATCCCTGAATGCAAGGATGGTCCAAGATTTGTAAATCAATAAAAGTAATGCACCACATTAACAAAATGAAAGATAAAAATCATGTGCTTGTATCAGTAGATACAGAAAAGACATTTGATAAAATGCAACATCCTTTGACATCCTTTCATGACTAGAATTCTCAACAAACTAAGAAAAAAAGGAATTTATCTGACCATAATAAAGGCCAACAGGACAAACCCACAGCTAACATCATACTCATTGGTGAAAGCTGAACACTTTAAAAATGCACTTTGGTCATTCCTATTCAATAAAGTACTAAAAGTCTAGCCAGAGCAAACAGGGAGGGAAAAAAAAGGCATCAAAATTGCAAATACGGAAGTAAAATTGTCTGTTTTCAGATGACATGATGTTATATATATAAACCCTAAAGAATTTACAAAAAAAAAAAAAAGACAAAAAACAACTGTTAGGACAAATTTGATAAAGTTCCGGACTACAAAAATCAACTGTGTTTCTATACACTAACTATGAACAATTAGAGAAAAAAAAAAAAAAAACCCATTTGAAATAGCATCAAAAAGAATAAAATACTTAGGAATCCATTTAATAAAAGAGGTGAAAGATCTATATATTGAAAGCTGTATAATATTGATGAAAGAATTTAAAGCAATCACAAATTAAATGAAAGATATCCTTTGTTCCTGGATCAGAAGACAATATTGCTAGAATGTCCATGTTGCTCTACAGATTCAATGCAATCTCTATCAAAGATTCTAATGGCATTTTTCACAGAAATAGAAAAAAAAATTAAAATTAACATGGAACCAAAATAAGACTCTGAATAGCTAAAGCAATCTTTAGCAAGAGGAACAAAGCTGGAAGCATTATGCTTCTTGGTTTCAAACTGTATTACAAAGCTATAGTAATCAAAATAGCATGGTACTGGCATAAAAATAGACACATAAATCAATGAAACAATAGAAATTCATAAATAACCCCATACATATATTGTCAACTAATTTTTTGACAAAGGTGCCAAGAATACAGAATGGGGAAAAGATAATCTTTTCAATGAATGATGCTGGAAAAACAGGATATCCACATGCAAAAAAAAAAAAAAAAAAGAAAGAAAGAAAGAAACTGAACCATTATCTTACACCAAACACAAAAATTGACTCAAAACGGATTAAAGACTTAAATGTAAGGCCTGAAACCATAAGACCCCTAGAAGAAAACTCCCTAACAATAACTTTTTGGATTTGACATCAAAAGCTCAGCCAATGAAAACAAAAATAAACAAGTGGAACTGCATCAAACCAAAAAGTTTCTATATAGCAAAGGAGATAATCAACAAAATGAACAAGCCAATTGTGGCTAGAAGAAAATATTTGCTAAGCATACACTGAATAAGGGGTTAATATACAAGCTATATAAGGAATTCTTACAACTCAATAGCAAAAAACTCAAATATTCTGACTAAAAAATGGGCAGAGACACTGAACAGACATTTTACCCCCAAAAAACATATAAATAGTTAACAAGAACATTAAAAAAAGCAAGCTCAATATTACTAATCATCAAGGAAATGCAAATCAAAACCACAATAAGATATCAGTACACGTTTTAGGATGTCTATTATCAAAAAAGTGAAATAAGTGCTGGTGAGGATGCAGTGAAGGGAATGTAAATTTGTACAGCGATTATGGATAACAGTATGGAGGTTTCTACGAAAGTTAAAAATGGAACTATCAAATGATCCAGAGATCCCACTCTGATTTCCAAAGGAAGTGAAATCACTACCTTGAAGAGATACTTGCACTTCCATGTTCACTGCAACATTATTCATAGTAACCAAGACATGGAAACAACCTAAGTATCCATCCATGGATGAAGGGATGAAGATGTGAACATATAGTGAGATATTAAGAAGGAAATCCTGCAATTTGCGACAATACTAGCAAAACTGGAAGTCATTATGCTAAGTGAAGTTATCCAGACAGTGAAAGACAATACTTATACGTAGAATCTTTTGGAAAAAACAACAACAACAACAACAATGCAAAATTCATGGAAACATAGAATAGAATTATGGTTTCCAGGAGCTGGAGGGATGGGTGAAATGTGTTGATGCTGGTCAAATGGTATAAAATTTCAGTTTTAATATTAATAAATTCTAAGGCTCTAATGTCAGAGAAGGCAATGGCACCCCACTCCAGTACTCTTGCCTGGAAAATCCCATGGATGGAGGAGCCTGGTAGGCTGCAGTCCATGGGGTTGCTAGGAGTTGGACACGACTGAGTGACTTCACTTTCACTTTTCACTTTCATGCATTGGAGAAGGAAATGGCAACCCACTCCAGTGTTCTTGCCTGGAGAATCCCAGGGACAGGGGAGCCTTGTAGGCTGCCGTCTGTGGGGTCGCACAGAGTCGGACACGGCTGAGGCGACTTAAGCAGCAGTAGCAGTAAGGCTCTAATGTACATCATGGTGACTCTAGTTAATAATACTGTATTGTACATCTGAAATTTGCTATGAGTAGATCTTAACCATTCTCATAAAGTAACTATGCGGGTTGATAAATGTGTTAACTAACTTGATTGTGACAATCAGTTTTACAGTGTATATGTATACCAAATCATCTTGTACACTCTAAATACACTGCAATTTTATTTATCAATTATACTGTAATAAAGCTGGAAAAAAGTAAAACAATTGTCATTCACCTTAGTAGTACATGAAATGAGTCTGGAGAGAGTCATAGGTGAAGAGATACACCATCTGGATGGTTGATTCAAATATCAGTGTATAAGGAGGCTAAAACATCTCTTCAGTTCAGTTCAGTTCAGTTCAGTTCAGTTCAGTTCAGTCTCTCAGTCGTGTCCGACTCTTTGCGACCCCATGTATCGCAGCACGCCAGGCCTCCCTGTCCATCACCAACTCCCAGAGTTCACTCAGACTCGCGTCCATCGAGTCAGTGATGCCATCAAGCCATCTCATCTCTAGACAATTGGAAATATGTATCTGTTCATTTGTTTTCCACTACCTGATGGAAAATGGTTAAATGTACAGTTTCCATTTCTACTGAAGTAGGTAGTGCCCTCTAGTGGAAATTTAAGCAAAAATATCCTCCTTGCTGGTGTCAACCCAGCAAGCTATCTTTTTTACTAGACTCTTTTTCTTTCTAAATTTGAAAAATTGTAGATTTCCACTTCACCAGCCCTCTTTGAAGTACTCAGTAGCCACTTGTGGCTGATAGCTACTGTACAGAATAGCACAGGTATAGATCACTTCCATAGATGCTTCCCAGGTAGCTCAGTGGTAAAGAATCTGTCAACCACTGTAGGAGATGTGGGTTCAATCCCTGAGTCAGGAAGATCCTCTGGAGTAGTAATGGCTAACCTACTCTGGTATTCTTGCCTGGAAAATTCCATGGAAGAGGAGCCTGGCGGGCTACAGTCCATGGGGTCGCAAAGAGTCAGACATCACTGAGTGACTGACCACACACACACACACACACACACGCACACACACACACACACAGATCACTTCCATTGCTGGATATCATACATTGTAGACTGTGTCAATAACGGTGAACCCAACAGCTGATGTGTCTTAAATCTGTTGCCACAGTCAATTAAATTTCTGAACCACTAAAATACATGGCATTGTGCTTTCTACCAGGTATAAGTGATTTCTTTGTTTCAAATTATTAGTCTCTTTAAAATACCTTGCAGGGAGTTGTCAGTTTAAGAAAATCGAAAACATCTAACTTTAAATAAGCAAAAACGTCATGTAAATATAATTTTTAGCATAAACAGATATGCTAAAAATTCTACCCGAAGCAAAATAAGATTGGACAATTTTAAAAAGAATTAGAACCTGAAGTAGTGTTAAGTTTTTAGGTTCTGTATCTTCTCCATTCTACCTTTTTCCAATTAGACTCTATCTGCCTCAGTGACAGCAAGGAGTAGGATGAGCTGGTGATCCTTCAGACTTTCGTTATTTCTGAGAATCGAAGTTCTACACTAAAGCTATTTGGAAAGCATGTTTTGTCATATAAAATCCATGGCATTTCCCCTGCACAAAAGCTGAGTAGTGGCACAAGAAAACCAATGAGGACTCACAAATATTTGTCTTATTCATGCTGTTCCTGACCATGTCAGTAGAGGAAACAACAGGTCGACCCCATGCTCCAGAAATTCTCATCAAATAAGACCCTCATTTATCTACTGTTTTGTTTACTTGGAATATAATTGCTTTACAATACTGTGTTAGTTTCTATGGTACAATGCTGTGAGCCAGCTGTGAGTGTGCATATGTCTCACCCATCCGAGCTCCCGCCCAGCCTCGCTGTCCGAGCCTTTGGGTCTTCACAGAGCTCTGAGCTGAGCCCCCTGCACTGTACAGCAGCTTCCTCCTGGCTGTCTCTACTGAGTCAATTAATTCTATTTCTACCATACAACATAGCATGAAAAATACCCTATACTGTACAATCATATAATTATGTATTTTACATACTGAATCTTTTGTAAAGTGTCTTTCTCTGTATATTAATTAGTCTAACAGTTTCCTTCTATTTTAATGTGGTATGTTTTCTCTCAACCAGTGCTTGGAGAACTGGCATTTCTTGATCAGGCTAGAAAAAATGAATGTGAATAGTCTCAAGAAACAAATTCTGTCTAGTAAATCAAACATAAGACAAATAAATGTAACACTTTGCAATTTGGTCTCCAAAAGCTACCTGAGCATATGTAGAAAGGTTGAGAATGACATGGCTCCACAGAGGCATTTGTCAAAAATGTTTAGTAGCTTTAGTTACTCTTGATTTTAAGATATGTTGGTAATGTGACAGTGTAGTAAATATCAGCTAGGGTGATAGTCTGACTGTCCCCTCTACTTTCTGAGAGCAGAAATAATACCTAGTTAAACCTAGGTTGGTCATGTTGAAATGAATTACCCACAACCAACTGGCCCTGATGGTACCTGACAAAGACTGATCAGACAAAGTCTGTTCCCGGGATCTGCCACAGGGAACTGTGAGAAGAGAAAGTGGTTTTTGTTTTTGAGTTAGGAGTATAGCGCCTGATGGGGCTTCCCAGGTGGCTCAGTGGTAAAGAATCTGCCTAACAATGCAGGAGACGCATGTTGGATCTCTGGGTTGGGAAGATCCTCTGGAGTCCGAAACAGCAACCCTTTCTAGTATGCTTGCCTGGAAAATTCCATGGACAGAGGAGCCTGGTGGGCTGCAGTCCACGGGGTGGCACAGAGTCGGACACACTGAATGCACACACACAGATGCACGTATAACACCTCACAATGCCCGTGTTTCCTGTCACAAGAGTCCCGTAAGGAGCTAGTCTTTGTATTAGTTGTCTCTTGGGACTGTTTGACTTTTCACTGTGGTTAAATAAGATTTTTAATCCCAGTTATTGTCCTCTGCACAAAACCCCTTACCTTTGCAGTGAATTTCTTTTTGCTTGAGTTCACGTCACTTGACTTTCTACTATTTGCAACCAAAGTTGAGATTAAATGCTGTTTTCAAAGGAACAAATGAAATCTTAGTTTACAGTATTTAGGACTGTGAGGATTTAGGATAAGAGAAGTGATATACACGTTTTATTCTAAACTGTAGTGTTATGTTGATTCTGGATGATAAAGAGATTCAAGGTCACATCATATAAAAGAAGGTTGAAGGAACTGGAAATTTAATTTAGAGGAGACTCCACTGGGACAATGGTTGCCTGAAATATGGCTGTTACGTTTGTTTTATACTATTTCAAAGGCCCTTAAAAATTATTCAAAGTCCAACATGCTTGCAATGCCTAAATCTCTCTAGGATTCCTGCCTCTAAGACATTGGTGTATTTTTGACACATCCAGGAATTCAACAATTATTTAACAAATAGTCATTGTATACCTACTATGTGCCAACCACTATACTATAAACTTGTGTTTTAGCAATGAGAGTGATGTCTGTGCTCTCAGGGCAACTAGAGTCTCATTGAGAATTTAACTCCCACTTGAAATATTCTATCAGAAAATTCTTGCTGGGCCCAGTGGAAAGAAATCGTGGAAACTCACGATTTGAGTTGTTTGAAAATGGACAGATCTGAGTGAGAGTAAATATTTAGATACATTTAGATAACTTTCTGGTTTTGAGATTATATGAGAATAAGAACACTCTTGATATCAGTTGTTTCCAGTCTTTGGACTGCAGACCATGCGGGTTTCAACGAATTATTTCAGATGGTTTAGGAACCAGGCGGCAGCGAGCTGGTGCACTAAGTGTGGCCGAAAGGAGCTACCCCACGTCCGAGGTCAGGGGCAGCAGCCTAGAGTGCCAGGCTGCGACAGCGCAGGAAAGGCCGAGAGGAGCCACCCCAAGCCTGAGGCCAGTGGCGGCAGCTGAGAGGAGCCACCCACGCCCGAGGCCAGAGCCGGCGGCCGGGAGGAGCAACCTGAGGAGCGGTGGCTGCGCAGGCACAGGAGGGCCTAGAGGAGCCATCCCACGTTGAAGGTCAGGAACAGCAGCAGTAAGGAGATACCCCTCGTCCAAGGTAAGGAGCAGCAGCTGTGCTTTGCTGGAGCAGCCCTGAAGAGATACCACATGCCCAAGGTAAGAGAAACCCAAGTAAGATGGTAGGTATTGCAAGAGGGCATCAGAAGGCAGACACACTGAAACCATACTCACAGAAAACTAGTCAATCTAATCACACTAGGACCACAGCCTTGTCTAACTCAATGAAAACAAGCCATGCCTGCGGGGCAACCCAAGACGGGCAGGTCATTGTGGAGAAGTCTGACAGAATGTGGTCCACTGGAGAAGGGAATGGCAAGCCACTGCAGTATTCTTGCCTTGAGAACCCCATGAACAGTATGAAAAGGCAAAATGATAGGATACCAAAAGAGGAACTCCCCAGGTCATTAGGTGCCCAATATGCTACTGGAGATCAGTGGAAAAATAACTCCAGAAAGAATGAAGGGATGGAGCCAAAGCAAAAACAATACCCAGTTGTGGGTGTGACTGGTGATAGAAGCAAGATCCGATGCTGTAAAGAGCAATATTGCATGGGAACCTGGAATGTCAGGTCCATGAATCAAGGCAAATTGGGAGTGGTCAAACAAGAGATGGCAAGGGTGAACGTCGACATTCTAGGAATCAGCGAACTAAAATGGACTGGAATGGGTGAATTTAACTCAGATGACCATTACATCTACTACTGCGGGCAGGAATCCCTCAGAAGAAATGGAGTAGCCATCATGGTCAACAAAACAGTCCGAAATGCAGTACTTGGATGCAAACTCAGAAACAACAGAATGATCTCTGTTCGTCTCCAAGGCAAACCATTCAATATCACAGTTATCCAAGTCTATGCCCCAACCAGTAACGCTGAAGAAACTGAAGTTGAACGGTTTTATGAAGACCTACAAGATCTTTTAGAACTAACACCCAAAAAAGATGTCCTTTTCATTATAGGAGACTGGAATGCAAAAGTAGGAAGTCAGGAAACACCTGGAGTAACAGGCAAATTTGGCCTTGGAATGTGGAATGAAGCAGGGCAAAGACTAATAGAGTTTTGCCAAGAAAATGCACTGGTCATAGCAAACACCCTCTTCCAACAACACAAGAGAAGACTCTACACATGGACATCACCAGATGGTCAACACCAAAATCAGATTGATTATATTCTTTGCAGCCAAAGATGGAGAAGCTCTATACAGTCAACAAAAACAAGACCAGGAGCTGACTGTGGCTCAGATCATGAACTCCTTATTGCCAAATTCACACTTAAATTGAAGAAAGTAGGGAAAACCGCTAGACCATTCAGGTATGACCTGAATCAAATCCCTTATGATTATACAGTGGAAGTGAGAAATAGATTTAAGGGCCTAGATCTGATAGATAGAGTGCCTGATGAACTATGGAATGAGGTTTGTGACATTGTACAGGAGACAGGGATCAAGACCATCCCCATGGAAAAGAAATGCAAAAAAGCAAAATGGCTGTCTGGGGAGGCCTTACAAATAGCTGTGAAAGGAAGAGAGGCAAAAAGCAAAGGAGAAAAGGGAAGATATAAGCATCTGAATGCGGAGTTCCAAGAATAGCAAGAAGAGATAAGAAAGCCTTCTTCAGTGATCAATGCAAAGAAATAGAGGAAAACAACAGAATGGGAAAGACTAGAGATCTCTTCAAGAAAATGAGATAGCAAGGGAACATTTCATGCAAAGATGGGCTCGATAAAGGACAGAAATGGTATGGACCTAACAGAAGCAGAAGATATTAAGAGGTGGCAAGAATACATGGAAGAACTGTACAAAAAAGATCTTCACGACCCAGATAATCATGATGATGTGATCACTAATCTAGAGCCAGACATCCTGGAATGTGAAGTCAAGTGGACCTTAGAAAGCATCACTATGAACAAAGCTAATGGAGGTGATGGAATTCCAGTTGAGCTATTTCAAATCCTGAAAGATGATGCTGTGAAAGTGCTGCACTCAATATGCCAGCAAATTTGGAAAACTCAGCAGTGGCCACAGGACTGGAAAAGGTCAGTTTTCATTCCAATCCCAAAGAAAGGCAATGCCAAAGAATGCTCAAACTACTGCACAATTGCACTCATCTCACATACTAGTAAAGTAATGCTCAAAATTCTCTAAGCCAGACTTTAGCAATATGTGAACCGTGAACTCCCTGATGTTCAAACTGGTTTTAGAAAAGGCAGAGGAACCAGAGATCAAATTGCCAACATCTGCTGGATCATGGAAAAAGCAAGAGAGTCCCAGAAAAACATCTATTTCTGCTTTATTGACTATGCCAAAGCCTTTGAATGTGTGGATCACAATAAACTGTGGAAAATTCTGAAAGAGATGGGAATACCAGACCACCTAACCTGCCTCTTGAGAAATCTGTGTGCAGGTCAGGAAGCAACAGTTAGAACTGGACATGGAATAACAGACTGGTTCCAAATAGGAAAAGGAGTACGTCAAGGCTGTATATTGTCACCCTGCTTATTTAACTTCTATGCAGAGTACATCATGAGAAACGCTGGACTGGAAGAAACACAAGCTGGAATCAAGATTGCTGAGAGAAATATCAATAACCTCAGATATGCAGATGACACCACCCTTATGGCAGAAAGTGAAGAGGAACTAAAAAGCCTCTTGATGAAAGTGAAAGAGGAGAGTGAAAAAGTTGGCTTAAAGCTCTTGCTTTCTTATCTCTTCTTGCTATTCAAAAATGCCATGATCTTTGTTTTCAGAAAACAAAGATCATGGCATCTGGTCCCATCACTTCATGGCAAATAGATGGAGAAACAGTGGAAACAGTGTCAGACTTTATTTTTTGGGGCTCCAAAATCACTGTAGATGGTGATTGCAGCCATGAAATTAAAAGACGCTTACTCCTTGGAAGAAAAGTTATGAACAACCTAGATAGCATATTCAAAAGCACAGACATTACTTTGCCGACTAAGGTCTGTCTAGTCAAGGCTATTGTTTTTCCTTTGGTCATGTATGGATGTGAGAGTTGGACTGTGAAGAAGGCTGAGCGCCGAAGAATTGATGCTTTTGAACTGTGGTGTTGGAGAAGACTGTTGAGAGTCCCTTGGAGTGCAAGGAGATCTTACCAGTCCATTCAAAGGAGACCAACCCTGGGATTTCTTTGGAAGGAATGATGCTGAAGCTGAAGCTCCAGTACTTTGGCCACCTCATACGAAGAATTGACTCATTGGAAAAGACTGTGATGCTGGGAGAGATTGGGGGCAGGAGGAGAAGGGGACGACAGAGGATGAGATGGCTGGATGGCATCACGGACTCGATGGACATGAGTCTGAGTGAACTCTGGGAGATGGTGATGGACAGGGAGGCCTGGCGTGCTGTGATTCATGGGGTCACAAAGAGTCGGACGCAACTGAGCGACTGAACTGAACTGAACTGATGTGCTTCATTAATTGTTAAGATGAAGTCAGTAGTGCTGCCACTGCTATCATGTGAGAATCCACTGAAATTTTCATTCATTTATGCATTCATCCATTCAGTGTATATTGATGACCAGTCAGGTCCCAGGGACTGATTTAAAAGCTTAGGGAAACACAGAACAAAAAATATTTAGAAAGATTGGGAATCACTGTTTGGTGGTATTTCTAATATTCAGTTTTATGTACTGTATGCTTTCATCGGAAGAACAGAAGGCAAATCCATGATCCTGTTGGCTTTTTTTTCGGCAAGTGAGGGTGCTTCAGACACTATATACTAGTTATTAGGATATAAATGATACTCTGCAAGGTGTGTGATCCAGGACAATTTGATAATTTTAAGAATTTTATCATGACCTTTGGTTGTGAATAAAATTTTATTTGACTGAAAGTCACATTATTTTGCTATGTTCACAGAAAAAAGAATTTCTTCTTTTTTATGGCAGTTAAATTGAAGCTGACGTGTTAAAAAATAATGAGATGTCTGTTTCCATGGTAGTAGTACAAGAACAGCCCACAAAGAGGAGGATTTCAAAGCTCCTGTAACTGGAATCCTTGAAAATCTGTAATTGCTTAATAATCTCAGGAGACCCTGGAATCTTTGGACATCTAGAATCAGCAGAGGGAAAACAAAACATCAAGCACCATTCTTTGCCTCTTCCTTTACACAGTGCTAGCATGTGAGAGTAAGATTATAGAGACCCATTAACCAGGTTGCATCCTAGAAAGAAGGTAGTTAAAACTAGTGAATGGTGCTGGTTATCTTAGTGCTATGTGGTGGTCAGAATACTATTGAGTAACTCTGGTTTAAAACATTATATGTGTCATGTGAACAACATTAAATTTCTACTTCTGTATACCCTATAGTGTGCTTACCACCAAAAATTTCATTTCCATCGGTCACCCTACCAATTGATCCCCTTTACCTACTTTGCCCACCCGCCACTCCCTTTCCCACTGCTAACCACTATTCTGTTCTCTGTATTTACAAGTTTGTTTTGTCCATTTATTTTGTTTTGTTTTTTTATATCCCACATATGAATTAAATCATGTGGTATTTGTCTTTCTCCATTTGACTTATTTCACTTAGCATAATACCCTCAAAATCTATCCATGTTGTCACAAATGTCAAGATTTCATCTTTTTTTTTTTTTTTTTTTTTTGGTTGGGTAGTATTCCATTGTCTATACATACCACATCTTCTTTATCCATTCATCCGTTGATGGGCACTTAGGTTGTTTTGAGACCTTGGCTGTTGTAAATGATGCCGTGATGAACATGGGGCACATGCATCTTTTCAAATTAGTGTTTTTGATTCTTTGGATAAATATCCAAAAGTGGGATCAGTTCAGTTCAGTTCAGTCGCTCAGTCGTGTCCGATTCTTTGAGACCCGATGAATCACAGCACGCCAGGCCTCCCTGTCCATCACCATCTCCCGGAGTTCACTCAGACTCATGTCCATCGAGTCAGTGATGCCACCCAGCCATCTCATCCTTGGTCGTCCCTTCTCCTCCTGCCCCCAATCTCTCCCAGCATCACAGTCTTTTCCGAAGAGTCAACTCTTTGCATGAGGTGGCCAAAGTACTGGAGCTTCAGCTTCAGCATCATTCCTTCCAAAGAAATCCCAGGGCTGATCTCTTTTAGAATGGACTGGTTGGATCTCCTTGCAGTCCAAGGGACTCTCAAGAGTCTTCTCCAACACCACAGTTCAAAAGCATCAATTCTTCGGCGCTCAGCCTTCTTCACAGTCCAACTCTCACATCCATACATGACCATAGCTGAATCATAAAGCAGTTATGTTCTTAACTTTTTGAGGGCTATCCATACTGTTTTCTATAGTGGCTGCACTAATTTACATGCCCACCAACAGTGTATAAGGGCTCCCTTTTCTCCACACTCTCACCAACACTTTCAATTTCTTGACTTTTTGATTATAGCCATTTTAACAGGCAAGAGATGATATCTAATTGTGGTTTTGATTTACATTTCCTTAATTATTAAACATCTTTTCATGTTCTGTTGATCCTCTGTATGTCTTCTTTGGAAAAATTTCTATTCAGATCCTCTGCCCATTTTTGAATCAATTATTTGTTTTTATTGTTGTTGAGTTGTATTAGTTCTTTATATAATTTGGATATAAACACCTTATGAAATTGTTTGCAGATATCTTCTCCCATTTGGTAGGTTGTCTTTTTGGCTTTCTTTTTACTGTGCAAAAGCTTTTTAATTTGATGTGGTCCCATTTGTTTATTTTTACTTTTGTTTCCCTTGCCTGAAGAGACATATCTAGAAAGATATGGCTAAGACAAAGATATGGCATGTCAAAGAAGGTATGTGTATTTTTTTCTAGGAGTTTATAGCTTCAGGTCTTACATTCAAGTCTTTAATCCATTTTGAGTTAATCTTTGTTTTTGATGTATGATAGTGATCTAGCTTCATTTTTTAAATTAGGTTTTACCATGACTTGAATGAACTCTCCGATTTATACAGTTGCTGTGCTTGCCATGTAATTTTTAATTTCTAAATTTGCCCCTTGATTAACCAGCTGCCAAGAAGCATACACAAGTATACTATTCATGGTGAAGGTGTACACTCTATTGCAAATTAGTAAATTTTTATGAACTCAGAAGATCTTACTGTGCTTCATAGTCATGGTTTTCTACTATTATGCATCATTCTTTAAGAATTTGAGGTCCACCAGTTTGGATTCATAGATAAAATTAAACCAGGAAAGGAAACGAAAATCTTCGACAGTATTGTTACTTCATGAGAGTCTGCATAAGCATCTAGTTTTTAACCCCAGGTGCATTCTCTTACACCCCTTTCCAAAGTAGTCCTTTGAACTAGAGATAAATCAGATTCTTGGAAGAGTGAAGAGTAGTCTTTATTTTTAGTTCCTTACTAAAACCAAAGCAAAAACTAGAAAAAGATCCTTCTGTTTGGATATATGGTTTTATTTCTACCCCATCTAGTACTCTTGACTGGAAACTCCCATGGACGGAAGAGCCTAGTAGGCTGCAGTCCATGGGGTTGCTAAGAGTCGGACACAACTGAGTGACTTCACTTTGATATTTCACTTTCATGCATTGGAGAAGGAAATGGCAACCCACTCCAGTGTTCTTGCCTGGAGAATCCCAGGGACAGCGGAGCCTAGTGGGCTGCCATCTATGGGGTCGCATAGAGTCAGACATGGCTGAAGTGACTTAGCAGCAGCAGCAGCATCTAGGTCAATCTAATTCCCAAACTGACATCTATCTATGTAGAGATGATTCAATATAGTATGCATTTCATTGAAGAGAATTGCATTTCTGCTTTGTAAATGCCAATTTAAAAATTCTCAGATTTTAAACATTAATCTTGAATGAACTTTAGAAACTTTGTTGTTATTGTTAATACTCTATGTGGTTTAATTAGAGGAATTAGGATCAATGAGTGAAAATGTTTTGAAGATTGTTCTCAGGCTTAAATTCAGTTGCAAATATGGCTTAAGCTGTGTTGATCACAACAGATTATCCATAAACTGAACTCTGGCTATGACAAGCTGTGTTGGATCAAATGATACACTTACAAATAGCTTTTAATTTTAAACATTTAATAAACAGGGTGAGGAATCCAGTACAGAGTGGGTTGCATCAACCAGGAAGCCTGGGGGTGCTCTTTTTATTGAATGCTTTGTATATGATGTAAAGGAAAGTTAATGGCAGAAAAATCTTCATACCAGCAAGATGCTTTGAGTATCTTATTATATCTAAATGTGATAAAAAATGATGATAGCCCATTAATTACACATTCAGAAGAAAGCCATATTGTTCAGTGGAAAAACCCATTTCCTGGAATTGAAATTACTGTTAGATATCTTTTTTAATGGATTTTATTTTCAAAAATTAAAAAAGCTTTTTGTTTGTTTCTGATTATAAAAGTAATGGGATTAATGGGAAAGATGGTGGTCTAAGTGTTCATTTATCCATGCCTAATGTTTACTGAAAAGAAGCAGGAGAACGAACTAAGAAAAAGAAAACTTCATTAGTGCTGAAACTAGAGCAGGCTTCATCTTCATGATATAATGTCTGGATAAAGGATGCCAAGAAAGGAACATGATTCTCCTGCTCACGAGTTTCGTGGGCTGGGCTGAGGGAGTGGGTGGAGATGATGCCGAACTCCTGTGGTACTTCTCACTAGAAGAGCAGATACCTGTGGTGTGAGTGGGCTGCAGGAAGGACAGCAAACATCTTCTTTGGAGTGGAGGGGATGCTGGTAGAGAACCATATGACTAAATAGTATCATTCTGTTTTTCTGACCTAACTTCCTAAGCTGTCTATGGGGTCGCACAGAGTCGGACACGACTGAAGTGACTTAGCAACAACTTCCTAAGCATTAGAGCTCTACAGATGAACCTTCATTGAAGGTGGACCAGAAAAACAGGCTTCCCTGATGGCTCAGATGGTAAAGAGTCTGCCTGCAACGCAGACTCTTTACCCTAGTTCGGGAAGATCCCCTGGAGAAGGAAATGGCAATCCACTCCAGTATTCTTGCCTGGGAAAGTCCATGGACAGAGGAGCCTAGCACGCTATAGTCCATGGGGTCACAAAGAGTCGGACAGGAGTGAGAGACTAATACTTTCATTTTTTCACAAATTTAAATGTACACTAATCCTTTAAAGAGAAGTCTCAATGTTGAAAATAGATTCTATATCAGAAGCAATAAAATAAATATACATTTTAGGAGTACCCTCCATAGAATAGGTAATATTCTATGAAATGGATAATAATGAAAGATTTTTAATAAATTCAGAAAGAAAATACAATTTTCTTTCCCAGACTCTAAGTTTACATAGACACAGACCCCTACCCACCCACATACCTATTTGCCACAGGTAGCTAAGTAATAAAAGAGGGAATATTTACTGTAAAATCCATCCATTTAGCTCAAGTGCTAATCGAAAGATAAGTATATTGATGAATAAATAGGAAGAAAAGTCAAGTAGATTCTATCCATATTAATCTGGAACAAATATTAGACTTATGAGATAAATGTGCAGGAAAATACCAGCTTGTAAATAAAAATTTTATAGCAAAAAAGATAAAGGGACATTTATGCAAAAGGACAAAAATGCATTTTGGTACATTTACTGTAGGGAACAGAGAAAATTTGAACTGTAACCATTTTGTGCTTGTGGTTTCAAGAAGGAGATTGTACAATAGTGTGAAATGAAAAAGCTACTAGAAAAACTAAGAAAAGAAAAAAAGGAAGATAAAGATCACCTTCTAGGCAAATATTATACCAATGTTAATTTCCTGTTTTTGATAATTGTACTGTTTATGTAAGTTGTTAACACATGTATTACAGACAAACAATGTGTCTAGAGTACTGGGAATAGTAGGTACTCAATAAATATTTGTTGAATGAATGAATCAGTTTCATCCATAATGGTCTGCCACAGTAGTAAAGAATGATCATTAGAATTATACAGGAAGCTATTTAAAAGTACATAAATCTAGGTTCCACCTCATATCTATTTAATTAGAATCTCTGAGAAAGTGACAGAAGTTGATAACACAATAGTAATAAGAGACTTCAACATTTAGTTCTTGACAGATTTTGTAATTAAGAAAAATCCATAGAAGATCTTAATCATACAATTAACAAGCTTAATCTAACATTTTTAAAGCTGTGGAATTTTTCTTCAGAATATATCTTATATTAAAGACTCTCAAGGATTAAAAGATATAATACCTTTTTTGAAAATTTAATTTTTATTGAAGTATAGCTGATTACAATATTGTTTTAGTTTTGAGTGTATAACACAGTGGGTCAGTTATACATATACCTATATCCACTCTTTTATCCACTCTTTTAGATTCTTTACCCATATATGCCCTTACAGAGTACTGAGTAGAGCTCCCTGTGCTATACAGTAGGTTATTAGCTATATACCTTATATATAGTACTGTGTATATGTCAATCCCTGTCTTTCAATTTATGCTTACCCTATGGTGACCATAAGTTTGTTTCCTACATCTATAACTCTATTTCTGTTTTGTAGATAAGTTCATTTTTACCCTTTTTAAAGATTCTACACATAAGCAATATCATATGATATCTGTCTTTCTCTGACTTACTTCACTCAGTAGGACAATCTCTAGGTCCATCCACGTTGCTGCAGATGGTATTATTTAGTTCCCTTTTATGGCTGAGTAATATTCAATTGTGCATGTGTGTGTCTATCTATCTATCTATATATACCACGTCTTCTTTATCCATTCCTCTATCGGTGGACACTTTGGTTGCTTCCATGTCTTGGCTATTGTAAATCATGCTTCAGTGAGCATTGGGCTGCATGTATCTTTTAGAATTATGGTTTTCTCTGGGTATATAGGGAGTGGAATCACTGGGTCATATGGTAGCTCTGTTTTCAGTTCTTTAAGGAGCCTCCATACTGTTCTGCACAGTGGCTGTACTCATTTACATTCCCACTGACAGTGTTGGAGGGTTCCCTTTGCTCCACATCCTCTCCAGCATTTATAGTTTATACATTTTTGGATGAGCAGAGGAGCTCAACAGACATTTCTCCAAAGAAAACATACAGATGGCCAAAAAGCACATGAAAAGATGCTCAGCATCACTAATTATTCAGTTCAGTTCAGTCGCTCAGTCGTGTCTGACTCTTTGTGACCCTATGAATCGCAGCACGCCAGGCCTCCCTGAGAAATGCAAATCAAAACTATAAAGAGATACAGTTCTGATACTTGTTATATAGTTATTGATTCAACAAATGCAGTATTTTCAATGCCCTTAAGTATGGAGTATCAGAAGCAGTTTTCATTCATTTGGGATAAACAATCAGTCCATATTTATGAATTTATTCTATGATCTGTGACTGCCCTCTGTCACAATATAGGAATCCAAAGAGTGTGATCATCTGGACATTGTACAGAAGATCACGTTGGTTTGATATATTGATGACATCACATTATTTAGCCCTAATGAGCAGGAAATAGTAAATGTTCCAAATGCCTATCACTGCAGATAGTGATTGCAGCTATGAAATTAAAAAATGCTTACTCTTTGGAAGGAAAGTTATGACCAACCTAAACAGCATATTAAAAAGCAGAGACATTACTTTGCCAACAAAAGTCCATCTAGTCAAGGCTATGGTTTTTCCAGTGGTCATGTATAGACAGGAGAGTTGGACTATAAAGAAAGCTGAGTGCCGAAGAATTGATGCTTTTGAACTGTGGTGTTGGAGAAGACTCTTGAGAGTCCCTTGGACTGCAAGGAGATCCAACCAGTCCATCCTAAAGGAGATCGGTCCTAGGTGTTCATTGGAAGGACTGATGTTGAAGCTGAAACTCCAATACTTTGGCCACCAGATGTGAAGAGTTGACTCATTGAAAAAGACCCTGATGCTGGGAAAGATTGAGGGCAGGAGGAGAAGGGGACAACAGAGGATGAGATGGTTGGATGGTATCACTGACTCAATGGACATGAGTTTGGGTGGACTCCTGAGAAAAAAATGAAGAAAGAAAAAAGTTAGGAAGTCTTGTGAATGGGATGGAATTGAATTTGGACTGACTGGGCAGACACAATGTCACTGAAATGTGAAGGACTAAAAGGAAAAGAAAGAGCAAGTCCTGAGGCTACCTGGGGGAGGGGTGCCAGGTGGAATGGCTACAATGTGCACTGGGCAGAGGTGGGAGTTTGTGGAGATAACCAGCAGGACTGATAAGAACTTTGACACGTTGAGGGCAAAGGACACCTATGGGAGGTTTTGAGCAGAAAAGTGATGTGAGTGCTCTATATTTTAACAGTGCACAGAACAGACAAAGTTCCTGCTCTTGTGAAACTTTTATTCTAGTAGAGGAGGCCTACAGTAACAAAATATAATAAATAAAATCTAGAGAATGAAATGTGGTACATACTAATGTATGTATCACATACATTAGTGATACAAATGTGATAAGAGAGAATGAGGCAGAGCAAGAGGACTTTCTGGCTGCAGCATTGAAAACAAGTTGTTGAGGGGCCCTGGGGAGGGTGTGAGGGTAGATGCAGGGAGAGAAGTTAGAGGTTATGATAGTAGTCACGGCAGGAAGTGCTGAGAGTGAGTGGTAGCAATGGAGAACAAGGGCCATGGCAGATTCAGGGCATATTTAGGAGGCAGAGACAACTGGAACTTATTGCTGGATTGGATATATGGTGTGTATGAGAGAGAGAATTCCAGGCTGACTCCAGGGATTTTGGGCTGAGCTACTGGAAGGATGGAGTTGTCATTAACTAGGATGGAAAGACCATGAGAGGAGCAGGTTTTGGGGAAACTGTGGGAGCTTGCTTGCTTTGAGCCCGTTTGCAAGGCCATAGAGATGTTGAGGGGGAAGTAAAAGTTGGTGTAAACTTTTCTTTTCAGCTCATGCTTTATCTTGAAAGATACTTTCTCACTGGGAGAAAGTTTTATTATATATAGTTTGATTACTTGGGCTCAAATCTGACTCTAAGACTCACTGTCCCTGTGCACCCTGTGCACCAGTTAGCTGGTGGCAGAGTTAGGGTTCAATTCTGGGCAACTTGGCTCCAGAATCCAGGTGTTTTGGACTCTCAAAACTCTCAGAACATGCTAAATATGGTTATCATTTCCCTGGGTTTTTTCTTCCTTGTATCAGGGCATCAATTCTTAATCTGCATCAATTCTTAATCATGCTTAAAATTCATTTAGAGTCTGATATTTGTCAATTGTACTTCTAAGGAGTATTGTTACTTTCGATATACTTTGTAAAGTGTAATTTCTAATTGCACTAGGAATGACCTATCTTTGCACTGTCCAGGCCCTGTGGCTTCTTGCCTTTCTCTAATTTGAGCACTCTGTCTTGTGTATCTAGGTGATCAGCATTCTGCCAGTTACAGTGACAAGACAGGGATTCAGTTCTGCCTGCCTTAGTGGGAAGAGTTGATTCCTGGTTGAGATTCGATCTCGCATGACTGCTGCCCCGTGGGGGCATTCTTGTTTTATCATTTCATGTTCATTCTTATGTGGACAATAGTTGAATAGTTGGGTTCACTTATGTTATATCACACACATCATTCATACATTGCAAATATTATTTGTAACAGTTGTTTATAAGCTCTCCACCCAGGACCTTGTTTGGTAAAATATGATATTTTAATAATTAGGAAAATCTTTTTTGACAATCAAGTAACTTTTATTTTATCTTTACTTATTCCTTCTTTGATGCTTTTTTCCTTTATGTAGATATGAGTTGCTTACCTGTATTATTTTCCTTCTAAAGAAATTTCTTTTAACATTTCTTGTAAGGCAGGTCTATTGGCAACAAGTTTCCTCAACTTTATTTATTTATTAAAAATATTTATATTTACTTATTTATTTGACTGTGATGGGTCTTAGTTGTGGCACATGGGATCTTCAATCCTCATTGTGGCATGTGAGATCTTTAGTTATGGTATGTGAACTCTTAGTTGCAGCATGTGGGATCTAGTTCCTTGACCAGGGATTGAACCCAGGCCTCCAGCATTGGGAATATAGTATCTTAGCCACTGGATCACTAGGGAAGTCCCCTTCAATTTTAATTTGTCTGAGAAAGTCTTTATATTGCCTTCACTTTTGGAGAATAATTTCAAAGGGTACAGAATTCTAGGTTGATGGGATTTTTTTTTTTCCCTTAACACTAAGTAGTTCATTCCCCTCTCTTCTTGCTTGCATGGGTTCTGAGGAAAAGTCAGGTGTAATTTTCATCTTTTTCCTCTATAGGTAAGATGCTTTTTAAACTCTGGCTTTTTCCTTTATCTTTGATTTTCTGTAGTGGAAAATTATGTGTCTACTTATAGGGGTTTCTTTGTTGTTATTATTTGGTTGGTTGTTTTTTTTTTTTTAACAAGTAATACAAATATATTTTATTTGAAATAAACAAAAATGCTTACACAAATCAACAGGTCACTTAAAAATAAACTCTTGCTTGACTGTATTACTCAGCAAAAACAAAGCCAAAACACAAACACCCTTCTTTTTTGACGTGTGTTTGGAGGAAGACACTACTCGGTTTTTAAAAAACTGACCTTCCCTTAAGGCCGGGTCATAGAAGTGTAAACAATGTAAATGAATCCACCATTACCAGTTGTCATATCATAGCATGTCACCTGTGTATTCTGAGATCACACCTGTACCTGCCAATAAACCTGGGAAGGGTTGCTATATCACAGTTATATTTGAGTTGGCAGGCAGGACAGAGGAAGAGTAATTTGGAATAAGTATTACATCCTATTTAGAACAAATCACTAGTATTCCCTTAAATAACAGGTTACAACAGAAAGATATGGCCTGAAAGTTATCTTTTTCACTTTGGTTCATTTTTAGTTTTTTGTTTGTGATTAACATAGTTGTTTGATTCATTCACTTCTAGTACAATCCTGCCACAAAGTATCAAAGCACAAAATACCTGTTATTCCTTCAACATCTGCATTTCTTCAAGTTTTATACTCTACTATACCCCTAGTATGTCAGCAGTTTTCAAATATTAAAAAAGCAGTAATAAAAATGGATAACACTCTTCTAAAAATGCACGTCTATAACTATAATGGTACTAGGTGGGAAGGAGACAATGAGGGAAAGGGAAAAAGCAAACATGTTGATGTAGGGAATGTGGTTCAAGTCTTTGGATTTAAAAACAACTTCCCCAGAGAAGTTGGCTATGATGGAATTTCCACAAAACTTCCTTGGCCTCTAAAATGAACCTGAAAAGACCCAATCCAAACATATGAAACTACAGTTAAGAGATGTTATAAATGATGATCAAAGCAACTGGAGGGAGAAGGATGAATGTGTCTTCCATTCAGCTACAGTTTGCAGCACAGCCTCTTCAGCTGTTGGTTAATCAGTAAAAACCACTGAACAGCAGAAGTACTTTGAAGGATGGGGTGGAAAAGTATTGAATATATTACCTGTCTATGTCAGTAACAGGGCTTCATGGCTAGGAAAATTTTCTAAACAGTAAAATGACTCCAGGGTAGATATCTCTCTCCATCATTAAATGTGGCAGAATTAAAAAAAAAATTTACAAGTAGACATAGTGAAAACAAAATTACAAGGCAGAAAACACAAAAGAATCAAGACAATGGTCTAGGTTCAACAGTATTCTATTAGGCTAGAAAACCTGTTAACTTTTGAAAGCCCTAGCAAAATATCACTCTTGTTTAAAAATCACTTATTTGTCATATGACCACATGTTGAATCCTTTCTTTCCATGTACTGAAGAATCCTACATTCAGCCTTTAAGCATTCTGCATTTCTTTGCCAATCTTGTGGCTGAGTATCTTGTTCCAGTCGACTTTGGTGCGGGTAACAGGAAGTTGCCGACGCAAGGCTTTGAATGTGGTGTCTGACATTGTTTGATAGTTTTCACTAGTTGCTGTCTGATACTCATTTTCTGCATGCTCTATGTTTTTAATAAACTCCTTGGCAGTCTGGGCTTCATTCGAAACAGTTACTGAATCCTGTACATCTTTATAACTAACCAACTGAACATTGCCATCTTCATAATAGTGAACCTGAATCTTAAGTACTCCAACCACCTGGGCTGTAGGTGGTGTGATGGTGAACTTCCATTCTGATCTCCAGTGACCATTCCAGAAGTTTTTAGGCTGAAACTGGTGGCTTTCAATACATGCAATAATGGTCTGTTGCCCATCTATAGTTTTAGCATAAACAGTACAGAAGCCGTTGGAATAATGATCTTTCACATAGGCCCTTAAAGCACTGTCACAGGATTCTCTCCAAGACTTCAGACCTCCATCTACTTCTTCTGGCTGGGGGTCACTTACTTCTTTCCATAAGTGATCAAACTTAAAGGAAATTTTGTTTCTTGGATCTAAAAATCTGCTATTACCCAGGTCACCATGTTCTGTAATTAAGACCTGATCTTCATATCCTTCTATCTTCACAGGCATGAACTGATCCATGTTATACTGGGCAAATGCATGTGCCGCCCCTTCCCTGAGGAGATTATCATTATTAAGTAGTAGCCGGACATCGTTGAACACTTCATTGAATTCCCCTGGCGGTGCATGAGTGATAAATTTAGCAGCTATGCGTACTTTCTCCTCATCCGACACCCGATCCTCGAAGTCGGCCATCTTGGGCTGCTCTCTGGTTTTTGTTTTTTGCATTTATTCTGCTTGATGTTCTCTTAGCTTTGTGGATCTATGGTTTGCTGTCTGACATTAATTCATAGTAAGTCTCAGTCATTATTGTTTCAAATATATCTTCTTTCCCTTTCTCTTTCTCTTCTTCTAATATTTTTATTACACATAGGTTACACCTTTTGTAGCTGTCCCCTAGTCCTTGGATATTTACTTTGTTTTTTTGCTTTTCTGTTTTGGAGGTTTCTGTTGACATAGCCACGATTCTAAGATTCTTTCCTCAGCCATAGCCAGTTAACTAAGATCATTAAAGGCATATTTCATTTTATTACAATGTTTTATAACTCCCAACATTTCTTTTGGATTCTTTTCACCTCTCTACTTAAATGTCTCACTATTCTTGCATGCTATCTACTTTATCTGTTAGTTCAGTTCAGTCACTCAGTCATGTCAGACTTTTTGTGACCCCATGGACTGCAGCACACCAGGCCTCCCTGTCCCTCACAACTCCCGGAGTTTACCCAAACCCATGTCCACTGAGTTGGTGATGCCATCCAACAGTCTCATCCTCTGTCATCCCCTTCTCCTCCTGCCTTCAATCTTTCCCAGCATCAGGGTCTTTTCAAATGAGTCAGTTCTTCACATCAGGTGGCCAAAATATTGGAGTTTCAGCTTCAACATCAGTCCTTCCAATCAGTATTCAGGACTGATTTCCTTTAGGATGGACTGGTTGGATCTCCTTGCAGTCCAAGGGACTCTCAAGAGTCTTCTCCAACACCACAGTTCAAAACCATCAATTCTGTGCTCAGCTTTCTTTATAGTCCAACTCTCATATCCATACATGACTACTGGAAAAACCATAGCCTTGACTAGACAGACCTTTGTTGGCAAAGTAATGTTCTGCTTTTTAATATGCTGTCTAGGTTGGTCATAACTTTTCTTCCAAGGAGTAAGTGTCTTTTAATTTCATGGCTGCAATCACCATCTGCAGTGATTTTGGAGTCCAAAAAAACAAAGTCTGTCACTTCTTCTCCATCTATTTGCCATGAAGTAATGGGACCAGATGCCATGATCTTTGTTTTCTGAATGTTGAGTTTTAAGCCAACTTTTTCACTCTCTTCTTTCATCAAGAGGCTCTTTTGTTCTTCTTTACTTTCTGCCATAAGGGTGGTGTTATCTGCATGCTGCTGCTGCTGCTGCTAAGTCGCTTCAGTCGTGTCCGACTCTGTGCGACCCCATAGACGGCAGCCCACCATATCTGAGGTTATTGATATTTCTCCTGGTAATCTTGATTTCAGCTTGTGCTTCATCCAGCCTGGTGTTTCTCATAATGCACTCTGCATAAAAGTGAAATAAGCAGGGTGACAATATACAGCCTTGACGTACTCCTTTTCCTATTTGAAGCCAGTCTGTTGTTCCATGTCCAGTTCTAACTGTTGCTTCCTGACCTGCATACCGATTTCTCAAGAGGGAGGTCATTCCCATCTCTTTATGAATTTTCCAGGCATCGAGCAAGATGGCAGCCTCTAAGACAGTTAGGCTATGGCTTCAATTCGATTACCCACCGCCTGGCACCTTGCACTGCACGTCTTTCTGGCTTCTCATTGACCTGAACCGATGCCAGGTCATCATGGACCTCATCAGTCTGATCCACCAGCGCTTCGGCTTCAGTTCCGGGGCCCTCCTGGGCCTCTACTTGGAGGGGGCGCTATTGCTCCCCGCCGAGAATGCACACCTGCATTAAATTAGAAGAGAAAGGAATTGCTGAGAGTCCTGTAACAGTTAGTAATGGGGATAGTACTCGTTTATTACCTAGAAAAGCAAAGAAGTGGGCATTTAAGTTGGACGAAGATGAAGAAATTGAACTAGACTACAGAAATTCAAAGAAGCACTGGAAGAGGCATGAGAACCATAACAGTGAGAAGACCTTGGATTTAGAACCGAAAGCCGCCACAGACCAGAGTATGAGTAAAAAAAATGAGGAAAAACAAAGCCACGTGTGATGCAGTGGAGGTTGATGATGGAGAGACTGCAAAAAAGTCGCCGAAGAAAAAGGAGAAACGTGAATATAAAAAACATGCCAAGACTCCCAAGTCTTCTAAAGCACAGTCTGTGAAAGAGTGGACCATCCAGAAGTCCACCCCTAAAGCTCTTCCTGCTAGAAACAGCCTTGTGGAAGACAACAGGAAAGGTGGCATGGTCGTCCATACAAAACACAGTCCTGATTCCTCCTCGGAGTCTGAGTCTTACCACGAACCAACCAGTGATGGTCTCAGCAACGTCATCTTGGAGGTCAGACATTCCTCAGAGAAAATCTCGACTGACGTGTCAAAGGATGGATCCTCTGTGAAAACCACAGCTGCAAACAAAGTGGTTCCAAAAACTGGTTTTACCTCTGTCCCTGTCAAGGGCAAGACCTCCAGAACATCATCTTGTTCAGACTCTAGTTCAGAGTCAGACGATCAATGCGTGATGCTAAAAAGCACCCCAGAGTGTACTGCAGAATTCTTAAAGACTGTAGGCCTCTTTGTAGGAAGAAACTGTCCACGGCCATCATCACAGGCTCCAAACACCTCTGGATGGAAGCAGTCGGACCCAAACAGTCCTCTGTCCTCCTCCCAACGTGACTCTCCCCTCCAGTCTGGGAAGAGATTGGGGCAGAGGAGAGGACCTTCTTTCCTGGAAGGGAGTGAGGGGGCGGGGTTTGCAGGGGAGAGGTCGAGGAAGAGGGCATGCTGTTCGCTATGTTTTAAATAGAAAGGCCGACTATCAGAAGCAACAACAGTTGAATGAAATGGTGACAAACTCATCTACCATCATCCAGAATCCCATAGAGACACACAAGAAGGACTACAGTCTCTTACCACTGTTAGCAGCTGCTCCTCAAGTTGGAGAAAAGATTGCATTTAAGCTTTTGGAACTAACATCCAATTATTCTCCTGATGTCTCTGACTACAAGGAAGGAAGAATATTAAGCCATAACCCAGAGACCCAGCAAGTAGACAAAGAAATTCTTTCATCCTTACCTGCTATGAAAGAACCTGGGAAATATGATTTGGTTTATCACAACGAAAATGGAGCTGAGGTAGTGGAGTATGCTGTGACACAGCAGAAGAGGATAACGGTTTTTTGGAGAGAGTTAATTGATCCAAGACTGATTATCGAATCTCCGAGTAACACATAAAGTGTGGAGCTTCCCCGAGTATGACCTCTCCACCTCGTGGTTTATAAATGTCTTGTGAAAGTGACTATAACCTGAACTGTTTTTTTTTTTAAAGATTTGTGAGTTTTTAAAAAAACAAAACAAAACAAAAACAAAAACAAGAATTTCCCACAGTTTGTGGTGATCCACACAGTCAAAGGGTTTGGCATAGTTAATAAAGCAAAAATAGATGTTTTTTCTGGAACTCTCTTGCTTTTTCTATAATCCAACGGATGTTGGCAATTTGATCTCTGGTTCCTCTGCCTTTTCTAAAACCAGCTTGAACATCTAGAAGTTCACAGTTCACGTACTGCTGAAGCCCGACTTGGAGAATTTTGAGCATTACTTTACTAGCATGAGAGATGAGTGCAATTGTGCAGTAGTTTGAGCATTCTTTGGCATTGCTTTTATTTGAGATTGGAATGAAAAGTGACCTTTTCCAGTCCTGTGGCCACTACTGAGTTTTCCAAATTTGCTGGCATATTGAGTGCAGCACTTTCACAGCATCATCTTTTAGGATTTGAAATAGCTCAGCTGGAATTCTATCACCTCCACTAGCTTTGTTCGTAGTGATGCTTCCTAAGGCCCACTTGACTTCACTTTCCAGGATGTCTGGCTCTAGGTGAGTGATCACACCATCGTGATTATCTGGGTCATGAAGATCTTTTTTGTATAGTTCTTCTGTGTATTCTTGCCTCCTCTTCTTAATATCTTCTGCTTCTGTTAGGTCCCTACCATTTCTGTCCTTTATTGAGCCCATCTTTGCATGAAATGTTCCCTTGCTATCTCTAATTTTCTCAAAGAGATCTCTAGTCTTTTCCATTCTATTGTTTTCCTCTATTTCTGTGCACTGATCACTGAAGAAGGCTTTCTTATCTCTCCTTGTTTTTCTTTGGAACTCTACTTTCAAATGCATATATTTTTCCTTTTCTCCTTTGTTTTTCACTTCTCTTCTTTTCTAGCTATTTGTAAGGCCTCCTCAGACAGCCATTTTGCTTTTTTGCATTTCTTTTTCTTGGGGATGGTCTTGATCCCTGTCTCCCGTACAATGTCATGAACCTCTGTCCGTAGTTCATCAGGCACTCTGTCTATCAGATCTAATCCCTTGAATCGATTTTTCACTTCCACTGTATAATCATAAGGGATTTGATTTAGGTCATATCTGAATGGTCTAGTGGTTTTCCCTGCTTTCTTCACTTTAAGTCTGAATTTGGCAATAAGGAATTCATGATCTGAGCCACAGTCAGCTCCTGGTCTTGTTTTTGTTGCCTGTATAGAGCTTCTCCATCTTTGGCTGCAAAGAATATAATCAGTCTGATTTTGGTATTGACCATCTGGTGATGTCCATGTGTAGACTCTTCTTTTGTGTTGTTGGAAGAGGGTGTTTGCTATGAGCAGTGTGTTCTCTTGGCAAAACTCTATTAGCCTTTGCCCTGGTTCATTCTGTACTCCAAGGCCTAATTTGCCTGTTACTCCAGGTGTTTCTTGACTTCCTACTTTTGCATTCCAGTCCCCTATAATGAAAAAGACATCTTTTTTGGGTGTTAGTTCTAAAAGGTCTTGTAGGTCTTCATAGAACTGTTCAACTTCATCTTCTTCAGCATTACTGGTAGGGGTATAGAGTTGGATTACTGTGATATTGAATGGTTTGCCTTGGAAATGAACAGAGATCATTCTGTCATTTTTGAGATTGCATCCAAGTACTGTATGTCGGACTCTTTTGTAGACTATGATGGTACTCCATTCTAAGGGACTCTTGCCCACAGTAGTAGATATAATGGTCATCTGAGTTAAATTCACCCATTCCCATCCATTTTAGTTTGCTGATTCCTAAAATGGTGATTTCACTCTGCCATCTCCTGATTGACCACTTCCAATTTGCCTTGATTCATGGACCTAACATTCCAGTTTCATATGCAATATTGCTCTTTACATCATTGGACCTTGCTTCTATCACCAGTCACATCCACAACTGGGTGTTTTTGCTTTGTCTCTGTCTCTTCATTCTTCCTGGAGTTATTTCTCCACTGATCTCCAGTAGCATATTGGGTACCTACCGACCCAGGGAGTTTATCCTTCAGTGTTATATCTTTTTGCCTTTTCTTTTAAAAAAATTTTTTTTTTATTTTTACTTTATTTTGCTTTACAATACTGTATTGGTTTTGCCATACATTGACATGAATCAACCATGGGTGTACATGAGTTCCCAATCCTGAACCCCCCTCCCACCTCCCACCCTATATCATCTCTCTGGATCATCCCCGTGCACCAGCCCCAAGCATCCTGTATCCTGTATCAAACATAGGCTGGTGATTCATTTCTTACCTGATAGTATACATGTTTCAATGCCATTCTCCCAAATCATCCCACCCTCGCCCTCTCCCACAGAGTCTAAAAGTCCGTTCTATACATCTGTGTCTCTTTTGCTGTCTCACATACAGGGTTATCATTACCATCTTTCTAAATTCCATATATATGAGTTAGTATACTGTATTGGTGTTTTTCTTTCTGGCTTACTTCACTCTGTATAATAGGCTCCAGTTTCATCCACCTCATTAGAATGGATTCAAATGTATTCTTTTTAATGGCTGAGTAATACTCCATTGTGTATATGTACCACAGGTTTCTTATCCATTCATCTGCTGATGGACATATAGGTTGTTTGCATGTCCTGACTATTATAAACAGTGCTGCGATGAACATTGGAGTACACGTGTCTCTTTCAATTCTGGTTTCCTCGGTGTGTATGCCCAGCAGTGGGATTGCTGGGTCATAAGGCAGTTCTATTTGCAATTTTTTAAGGAATCTCCACACAGTTCTCCATAGTGGCTGTACTAGTTTGCATTCCCACCAACAGTGTAAGAGAGTTCCCTTTTCTCCACACCCTCTCCAGCATTTATTGCTTGTAGACTTTTGGATCGCTGCCATTCTGACTGGCGTGAAATGGTACCTCATTGTGGTTTTGATTTGCATTTCTCTGATAATGAGTGATGTTGAGCATCTTTTCATGTGTTTGTTAGCTATCCATATGTCTTCTTCAGAGAAATATCTATTTAGTTCTTTGGCCCATTTTTTTGATTGGGTCATTTATTTTTCTGGACTTGAGCTGCATAAGTTGCTTGTATATTTTTGAGATTAGTTGTTTGTCAGTTGCTTCATTTGCTATTATTTTCTCCCATTCAGAATGCTATCTTTTCACCTTGCTTATAGTTTCCTTTGTTGTGCAGAAGCTTTTAATTTTAATTAAATCCCATTTGTTTATTTTTGCTTTTATTTCCAGTATTCTGGGAGGTGGATCATAGAGGATCCTGCTGTGATTTATGTCGGAGAGTGTTTTGCCTATGTTCTCCTCTAGGAGTTTTATAGTTTCTGGTTTTATGTTTAGATCTTTAATCCATTTTGAGTTTATTTTTGTGTATGGTGTTAGAAAGTGACCTAGTTTCATTCTTTTACAAGTGGTTGACCAGTTTTCCCAGTACTTGTTAAAGAGATTGTCTTTAATCCATTGATTATTCTTGCCTCCTTTGTTGAAGATAAGGTGTCCATAGGTGTGTGGATTTATCTCTGGGCTTTCTATTTTGTTCCATTGATCTATATTTCTGTCTTTGTGCCAGTACCATACTGTCTTGATGACTGTGGCTTTGTAGTAGAGCCTGAAGTCAGGCAGGTTGATTCCTCCAGTTCCATTCTTCTTTCTCAAGATTGCTTTGGCTATTCGAGGTTTTTTATATTTCCATACAAATTGTGAAATTATTTGTTCTAGCTCTGTGAGAAATACTGCTGGTAGCTTGTTAGGGATTGCATTGAATCTGTAGATTGCTTGGGGTAGTATACTCATTTTCACTATATTGATTCTTCTGATCCATGAACATGGTATATTTCTCCATCTATTAGTGTCCTCTTTGATTTCTTTCATCAGTGTTTTATAGTTTTCTATATATAGGTCTTTAGTTTCTTTAGGTAGGTATATTCCTAAGTATTTCATTCTTTTTAATTGCAATGGTGAATGGGATTGTTTCCTTAATTTCTCTTTCTATCTTCTCATTATTAGTGTATAGGAATGCAAGGGATTTCTGTGTGTTGATTATATATCCTGCAACTTTACTATATTCATTGATTAGCTCTAGTAATTTTCTGGTGGAGTCTTTGGGGTTTTCTATGTAGAGGATCATGTCGTCTGCAAACAGTGAGAGTTTTACTTCTTCTTTTCCAATTTGGATTCCTTTTATTTCTTTTTCTGCTCTGATTGCTGTGGCCAAAACTTCCAGAACTATGTTGAATAGTGGTGGTGAAAGTGGGCACCCTTGTCTTTTTCCTGACTTTAGGGGAAATGCTTTCAATTTTTCACCATTGAGGATAATGTTTGCTGTGAGTTTGTCATATATAGCTTTTATTATGTCAAGGTATGTTCCTTCTATTCCTGCTTTCTGGAGAGTTTTTATCATAAATGGATGTTGGATTTTGTCAAAGGCCTTCTCTGCATCTATTGAGATAATCATATGGCTTTTATTTTTCAATTTGTTAATGTGGTGAATTACATTGACTGACTTGCAGATATTGAAGAATCCTTGTATCCTTGGGATAAAGCCCACTTGGTCATGGTGTATGATCTTTTTAATGTGTTGTTGGATTCTGATTGCTAGAATTTTGTTAAGGATTTTTGCATCTCTGTTCATCAGTGATATTGGCCTGTAGTTTTCTTTTTTTGTGGCATCTTTGTCAGGTTTTGGTATTAGGGTGATGGTGGCCTCATAGAATGAGTTTAGAAGCTTACCTTCCTCTGCAATTTTCTGGAAGAGTTTGAGTAGGATAGGTGTTAGCTCTTCTCTAAATTTTTGGTAGAATTCAGCTGTGAAGCCGTCTGGACGTGGGCTTTTGTTTGCTGGAAGATTTCTGATTACAGTTTCAATTTCCGTGTTTGTGATGGGTCTATTAAGATTTTCTATTTCTTCCTGGTTCAGTTTTGGAAAGTTGTACTTTTCTAAGAATTTGTCCATTTCTTCCACGTTGTCCATTTTATTGGCATATAATTGCTGATAGTAGTCTCTTATGATCTTTTGTATTTCTGTGTTGTCTGTTGTGATCTCTCCCTTTTCATTTCTAATTTTATAGATTTGATTTTTCTCCCTTTGTTTCTTGATGAGTCTGGCTAATGGTTTGCCAGTTTTATTTATCCTTTCAAAGAACCAGCTTTTGGCTTTGTTGATTTTTGCTATGGTCTCTTTTGTTTCTTTTGCATTTACTTCTGCCCTAATTTTTAAGATTTCTTTCCTTCTACTAACCCTGGGGTTCTCCATTTCTTCCTTTTCTAGTTGCTTTAGGTGTAGAGTTAGGTTATTTATTTGACTTTTTTCTTGTTTCTTGAGGTATGCCTGCCTGTATTGCTATGAACTTTCCTCTTAGCACTGCTTTTACAGTGTCCCACAGGTTTTGGGTTATTGTGCTTTCATTTTCATTCGTTTCTATGCATATTTTGATTTCTTTTTTGATTTCTTCTGTGATTTGTTGGTTATTCAGCAGCATGTTGTTCAGCCTCCATATGTTGTAATTTTTAATAGTTTTTCTCCTGTAATTGAGATCTAATCTTAATGCATTATGGTCAGAAAAGATGCTTGGAATGATTTCAATTTTTTTGAATTTAGCAAGGTTAGATTTATGGCCCAGGATGTGATCAATCCTGGAGAAGGTTCTGTGAGCACTTGAGAAAAAGGTGAAATTCATTGTTTTGGGGTGAAATGTCCTATAGATATCAATTAGGTCTAACTGGTCTATTGTATCGTTTAAAGTTTGTGTTTCTTTGTTAATTTTCTGTTTAGTTGATCTGTCCATAGATATGTGTGGGGTATTAAAGTCTCCCACTATTATTGTGTTATTGTTAATTTCCCCTTTCATACTTGTTAGCATTTGTCTTACATATTGCAGTGCTCCTATGTTGGGTGCATATATATTTATAATTGTTATATCTTCTTGGATTGATCCTTTAATCATTATGTAGTGGCCTTCTTTGTCTCTTTTCACAGCCTTTGTTTTAAAGTCTATTTTATCGGATATGAGTATTGCTACTCCTGCTTTCTTTTGGTCTCTATTTGCATGGAATATCTTTTTCCAGCCCTTCACTTTCAGTCTGTATGTGTCCCTTGTTTTGAGGTGGGTCTCTTGTAGGCAGCATATATAGGGGTCTTGTTTTTGTACCCGTTCAGCCAGTCTTTGCCTTTTGGTTGGGGCATTCAACTCATTTACATTTAAGGTAATTATTGATAAGTATGATCCCGTTGCCATTTAATTTATTGTTTTGGGTTTGGGTTTATATGCCCTTTTTGTGTTTCCTCTCTAGAGAATATCCTTTAGCATTTGTTGGAGAGCTGGTTTGGTGGTGCTGAATTCTCTCAGCTTTTGCTTGTCTGTAAAGCTTTTGATTTCTCCTTCATATTTGAATGAGATCCTTGCTGGGTACAGTAATCTGGGCTCTAGGTTATTTTCTTTCATCACTTTAAGTATGTCTTGCCATTCCCTCCTGGCCTGAAGTGTTTCTGTTGAAAGATCTGCAGTTATTCTTATGGGAATCCCCTTGTGTGTTATTTGTTGTTTTTCCCTTGCTGCTTTTAATATTTGTTCTTTGTGTTTGATCTTTGTTAATTTGATTAATATGTGTCTTGGGGCATTTCGCCTTGGGTTTATCCTGTTTGGAACTCTCTGGGTTTCTTGGACTTGGGTGATTATTTCCTTCCCCATTTTAGGGAAGTTTTCAACTATTATCTCCTCAAGTATTTTCTCATGGTCTTTCTTTTTGTCTTCTTCTTCTGGGATTCCTATAATTCGAATGTTGGAGCATTTCATATTGTCCTGGAGGTCTCTGAGATTGTCCTCATTTCTTTTAATTCGTTTTTCTTTTTTCCTCTCTGATTCATTTATTTCTACCATTCTATCTTCTATTTCACTAATCCTATCTTCTGCCTCTGATATTCTACTATTTTTTGCCTCCAGAGTGTTTCTGATCTCATTTATTGCATTATTCATTAACTCTTTCTTATTTCTTCTAGATCCTTGTTAAACCTTTTTTGCATCTTCTCAATCCTTGTCTCCAGGCTATTTATCTGTGATTCCATTTTGATTTCAAGATTTTGGATCATTTTCACTATCATTATTTGGAATTCTTTCTCAGGTAGATTCCCTATCTCTTCCTTTTTTGTTTCGTTTGGTGGGCATTTCTCCTGTTTCTTTACCTGCTGGGTATTCCTCTGTCTCTTCATCTTGGTTATATTGCTGTGTTTGGGGTGACCTTTCTGTATTCTGGGAATTTGTGGAGTTCTCTTTATTATGGAGTTTCCTCGCTGTAGGTGGGGTTGTATCAGTGGCTTGTCAAGGTTTCTGTTAGGGAAGCTTGTGTCGGAGTTCTGGTGGGTAGAGCTGGATTCCTTCTCTCTGGAGTGCAATTAAGTGTCCAGTAATGAGTTATGAGACGTCTTTGGTTTTGGAGTAACTTGAGCTGCCTGTATATTGAAGCTCAGGGGTGTGTTCCTGTGTTGCTGGAGAATTTCTGTGGTATGTCTTGCTGTGGAACTTGTTGGCCCTTGGGTGGTGCTTGGTTTCAGTGTAGGTATGGAGGCATTTGATGAGCTCCTATCGATTAATGTTCCCTGGATTCAGGAGTTCTCTGATGTTCTTTGGACTTAAGCCTCCTGCTTCTGGTTTTCAGTCTTATTTTTACAGTAACCTCAAGACTTCTCCATCTATACAGCACTGATGATAAAACATCTAGGTTAAAGATGAAAAGTTTCTCCACATTGAGGGACACCCAGAGAGGTTCACTGTGTTACATGGAGAAGAGAAGAGGGAGGGGGTAATTAGAGGTGACTGGAATGAGATGAAGTGGAGTCAAAAGAGCAGAGAACAAGCTAGCCAGTAATCACTTCCTTATGTGCGCTCCTCAGTCTGGACTGCTCAGAGATGTTCATGGAGTTATACAGGGAAGAGGAGAGGGAGGAAGTAGACAGAGGTGGCCAGGAGGATAAAAGAGGGAAATGAAAAAGAGAGAGACAGATCCAGCCAGTAACCAGTTCCCTAAGTGTTCTCCATTGTCTAGAACATACAGAGATTCACAGAGTTGGGTAGAGAAGAGAAGGGGGAGGGAGGAGACAGAGACAACCTGGTGGAAAAAAAGGAGAGTCCAAAGGAGGAGAAAGTGGTCAAGCCAGTAATCTCACTCTCAGGTAAAATTGGGTACTGAAGATTTGGTTTTTAAATGTACAAAATTGACAACAAATACCAAAAAGCAAAGATTAAAAATCTAGAGTAGAGGTTGGATTTTCAAAAATACAATATTAAAGAAAAGAAGAAGAACAAGAAGGAAAAAAAAAAAAACCCAAAGTCACGAGAATTATTAAAAAACAACAACAACCACAAAAATATATATATATACTGCCTTTGCTTTAAAAATAGGGTCTTTTTTTTTGAAAAGTGATAGTTAGGTTATAAAAATTAAAATTAAAGGAGAAATAGAGGACTTAAAAATTTTAAGTTTTAAAAAAAGGAGAAGAAAAAAGAAAAAACAATCAAACAACAACATCAACAACAACAAAAAAAACGAGAATGGTCATAAAAATAGTAAAGATATTTCTGGGACTTTCTCTGGTGTTGTGGGCAGTGTGGGGTCACTTCCAAGGCGGTTCCTTCTGTTTAGCTTCTTCTGTTTGTTGGTCTCTTCAGTGTCTGATTTCTGCCCTGACACAAGGGGGGCGGTGGTGGACACTTTTTTTTTTTTTTTAGGCTCACTTGTTCAGTCGCGCTGTGGGGAGGGAGGGATGCTGCAAACAAATAACACTGGCGTGTGCTCGCAGTGTCTCAGCCACGCTGGGCATGCCCCTGCACACAGTGCACACTGCTCAGGCTCTACATTGCTCCACTGGGAGCCATCTGAGGCTGGCCCTAGGCTGCATGCACCTCCCCGGTCTAAGCCGCTCAGGCTCGGCTCTCAGGTAGCCCTCAGAGGCACAGATTCGATTTGGCCTGCATTTTGTGCCCTTCCCAGGACCGAGTAGCTCAGGTGTTTGGTGAGCGTGGTCGCTGCGACTTATCGCCTTTCCCTGCTGCTCAGTTTTCTGGGCGTACCGCTGGCGCCCCTTGTCAGGCAGGTGGTGACTGTCCAGAACCCCAGAAGTCTTAGTTAGCAAAGAAGCCTGCTTGCAGTTTGGTAGGTAAAGTCTCTCCGGGGCTGCAATTGCCCCCTTCCAGCCCTTATGGCTCTGGCTGCCTGTCACCGGTAGGGGATGGTCTGCAGCTGGCTATTTCTGTTCCATTCTTTGTTCTGTGTGCGGTCCTGGCGGTGTCTTATGTTAGAGCTTTTTGTGTGGTAGCTATCCCACAGTCTGGTATGCTAACCCTAGTTAGTTCGCTCTGGTTACATTCGGGGCATTCTGGCCCGATTCTTAAAAAGCACTGCAGCCCACGCTGCCCTGCCCAGCCCCCACTTGCTAGTGGCAGATGCAGGCATCTGTGCTACTTCTCTGCTGGGGGAGTTACCGTTGGGCTCATAATCTGTTGGTTTTAATTATTTATTTATTTTTCTTCCCTGTTATGTTGCCCTCTGTGCTTCCAAGGCTCACCACAGACTCGGCAGTGAGAGTGTTTCCTGGTGTTTGGAAACTTCTCTCTTTTTAAGACTACCTTCCCAGGACAGGACTCCCTTCCTGGGACGGAGCTCCCTCCCTACCTCCTTTGTCTCTTTTTTTGTCTTTTATATTTTTCCTACCTGTTTTTTAAGACAATGATCTGCTTTTCTGGATGCCTGATGTCCTCTGCCAGCATTCAGAAGTTGTTTTATAGAATTTACTCAGCGTTGAAATGTTCTTTTGATGAATTTGTGGGGGAGAAAGTGTTCTCCCCATCCTATTCCTCCGCCATCTTAGCTATTTCTCCCTCTTTTTGCCTTTTCATACTGTTCATGGGGTTCTCAAGGCAAGAATACTGAAGTAGTTTGCCATTCCCTTCTCCAGTGGACCACATTTTGTCAGAACTCTCCACCATGACCAGTCCATCTTGGGTGGCCCTACACAGCATGGCTCATAGCGGCATGTAGGACCACACAGAGTGGTGGCTGTGCTTCGCTGGAGCGGCCGTGAGGAGATACCCCACGTCCAAAGTCAGAGAAACCCCAGCAAGAAGGTAGGTCCTGGAGCGGCTGCGTGGCATTGGAACAGCTGTGATACCCCATACCCAAGGGCAAAGGTCTAACCATTAGAGCCCTTAGCATATTAACCACAGGTGTTTTAAATTCCAACATCCCTGTCATGTCTGCTTCTGATGCCTGCTCTGGATAGCCATATTGTGTCTTTCGGCTTTTAGTATGCCTTGCAATTTTTTATTGCTAGCTTAACATATTGCTAGCTAAACAGGCTTCCCTGGTGGCTCAGTGGTAAAGAACCCGCCTGCCAATGCTGGAGATACGTGTTTGATCCCTGAGTCTGGAAGATCCCTGGAGAAGGAAATGACAACCCAACTAGTATTCTTGCTGAATGAGCTATTGTATTTAAAAATGATTCCTTTTCACTTTCCCCTGCTGAAAGCACAGGAATTTTTTCTTTAGTATTTACTGTAAGAACCCAATCAAACTTCTGGAAGTAAATCTCACAAAATTGAGTTCCCTGCCCCCTCCCACATGCCTGAGACCCCCTGGATTTTTTGTAGTTGTCCACATGAATCCTCCAGCAACTGATAAATTACGGTTAGGTTTTCCCACCCCAGCCCTGATTCCCAAAGAGGTTATCCCTTCTTAGTCTCTGTTTCAGTAAGCCATGACTCCTTGCCTGCCTGTCTGTCTCTCCAGTTTTGCAGGCAGCTGTTTGCCCTTGTCCTCAACTATCTTATGGATCCTAGAAAAGCTGTTGATTTTTCAGTCTGTTCAGACTTTTATTTGTTAGTTTGGAGTGACAACTTCCACACTCATTTTATGCTGAACCAGAAACTGGAAGTGGCAATTAGTGACTTTAATGTAAAGATTTTAAATATTTAGGCATTATCATAGATTATGTACAATAACAACCTAAAGCAGTGGCTTTAATGTATGTTTCTAAAAATAATAGAAGTATATTTTTATAATGAAAACTCCATGTTATGTGGTTAATTGAGAATAAAAACCTACTCTTTGAACTCTATAAAATGACATAAACTAGAGATTGGCAAAAGATGAATGGTATTTTGTGAAACATGAAAATTACGTATAATACATGCCATATGTAAAATAGATAACCAGTGGGAATTTGCAGGGAGGTCAAAACTAGTGCTCTGTGACAATCTAGAGGTGTGGGATGGGGTGGGAAGTGGAAGGTAGCTTCAAGAGGGAGGGGACATCAGCTTATGGCTGATTCATGTTAATATACGGCAGCAACCAACACAATATTGTAAAGCAATTATCCTCCAATTAAAACTAAATTTTAAAAAAAAGAAGTTTACTATATGTATAAATAAAGTTTTATTGGAACACAGTCCCACTGTTACATCTTATGGATGGCTACCTTCACACTCTAGTAACAGAGCTGAGTAGCTATGACAGAGATTGTATAGCCTGCAAAGTCTAAAATAATTTACTATCTGTCCTTTGCAGAAAAAGTCTGCTGACCCCTTAAATAAACTAATACAAAGATAATGGGGCAGGCATTCTTGGTAAGACCAGGGTCCTGCATTGCTTGGTCAGGATCTGTTTGCCCATCTTTTCACAATGTGCAGCACTGTCATGCAACAGTGGATGCTGACTGCAATCAGAGGAGACAGTCAGAGAAAAATATTTAGCCTAATCCCATATAACATTCCATTCTTATCTTAATATGTATTTCCTTTTAAAATATGGTTCTTGTAAATTGTTGGTTTGTTTTCCAGAAATAAAACCATCATTGAGTGTAGAATTGTATTTTGAAAGCCTAAGTAAGAGAGGATTTTTTTTTCCAGAATGAAAATTGTTTTATTTTTCTCATTACCAAAATATGCATTTAGTGTAAAAAATTAGAAAAACAGAGAAGCATAATGTAAAAGTGAAAATCCCACCTCTCAGAGATAACCACCATCTGACATCAGTTTATCCTATGTCTTAAAAGAAAGAGGTGATATTTATTTTTCAGCCTGCCAAAGACCACTTGATACTGGTCTGGATGCAGTTAAAGATCCCCTTCCAAGGTGAGGGGAGCAGGTGGCTCAATGTCCTGCCCCAAAGGAAGCCCATTGGCTCTTTGCAGTTGTCCAAAGGTCAGGCAGGAAACCAACAGGTAGCTCAGTTTATATCAGCAATAAAAGCAGGAACATGCCATATAGAAAGCATTGGATATGCATGCTTTCATTTAACCATTCAATCAACCAGTGAATAGTAGGCATGCTGCTGCTACTATTGCTAAGTCGCTTCTGTCGTGCCTGACTCTCTGCGACCCCATAGACGGCAGCCCACCAGGTTCCTCCGTCCATGGGATTCTCCAGGCAAGAGTACTGGAGTGGGTTGCCATTACCTTCTCCCGAATAGTAGGCATACTAGTTCCCTATTGCTTTTGTAACAGATGACCACAAACGTAATGGCTTAGAATGACACAAATTTATTATTTTATAATTTTGGTGGTAACAAGTCTAAAATCAAGGTTTTGGAGGGCTGTGTTTCTTCCAGAGGCTTTAGGGAAGAATCTGTTTTCTTACCATTTCTGACTTCTTTCTAGAGGTAAACTGCATTCCTTGGCTTGTGCCTCTTCCTCTGTCTTCAGAACACATCACTTTAACATCTCTTTCTGTATCTCCTTTTCCCTTGGCATCTTGCCTCCCACTTATAAAGACCTTTGTGATTACCCTGGACCCACCCAGATAACCTGGGATAATTGCCCCACCTCAATATCCTTAATTTAATCCCATCTGTGAAGTTCCTTTTGCCATGTAAGGTAGCATATTCACAGATTCTTGGGACGTTTTTGAGAGATTATTATTCTGTCGACCACAATATGTGGGCACCTGCTTTGTTTCTGACACTGCTCTGAGCTCTTGGAAGTCAGAGTTGAATGAACACAGCTCCTCCCCCTTGAAAAGCTGACTTCCAGGCCCAAAGAAAGAACTTGGGGAAAGATATAGAAGAGTGAAGTGAATGGTGTAGCTGAGAGATGGTGATTAATTCAACATTTGGGAAATCTTTATATTGGTCAGTGCTCTTTGGCTGAAGCATTAGAAAGCAACTTGATCAGGCTTAAACAAAGGTGATTTTCTTAAATAGATGTACAGTAACAAAAGGAACCCAAGGGCAAAAGTGCAGCTGAGGCCCAGGAAGGCCTGAACCAGAAACTGGAAAATGGATCGAAACCCAGGCAACTTCTTTCCATGTGCCTGCTCCTGATGTCCAGTCCATATGGCTAAAATGACTACACCATAGCTTCTAAGCTTTTCTTTTCTCTTTTAAAAATATGGTCACTTTTCTCACTATTCAGATCCTCAGAAGAAAATCCAGTGTACTGTTGATTTCTGGTCTAATTCTTTCTGACCTTGGCAATATCACATAATAATGTCCACAGGGGAATCTCTGAAAAAGTCTTCACCTTGGGTGTTTGAATATCATAGTGCACTGCCATATAATGATATTTTTTTTTCCAAGGGGAAGTAGGTTGTTAATTTATTATCATTATTCTTAGATTATTGAGGGCCTAGAAACATAGGACAGATGTCAAAATAACATATCTGTCTGATTGCTCTGAGAGAAAATGAATAACATATCCTAATTCCTTTCCTTTGTTTAGTAATTTTGCTAGCTTCCTTTATTCAATGTGTATCTCTCTCTTATCCTGTGGTTCCTAACCCTGGCTGCAGAGTCACCTGGGAAATTTTTATAAAATATTCATGCCTCAGACCAATTGAATCAGAATCTGGGGTGGTAGCAGACGTCTGTGTTTTTAGAAAATACACTGGGTGAAATGAGCTCATGTAACAACTGGTGAAAATTGAATAAGGCCTGTAGTTTAGTTAATAGTATTGCACTGATATTAATGTCCTGGTTAGATCACTGGGGGAAGCTACTGAAGAGTACAAGGGAATTCTCTGTACTGTTTTTGCAACTTCTGGTAAGTCTGAAATTATCAAAAGAAAAAGATAAAAAGAAAAAATCCACAGAGGCTAACACAATATTGTAAAGCAATTTTTCTTCAATTAAAAATAAATAAATTTGAAAAAAAAATCCAAATGAACAAAGAGCCAAAAGAATCCACACTTTCCCCAAATAAAGAGTTGTCAATTTGACAAATTCATGTTTGAAAGTATTAAAAACAACAACAACATGCCCTCGGTGATTCTGAGGAGGATTGGGAATGTTTCCCTTAATGTATTTAGTAGACCTGAGTCCCTTTGTGTAAGATCAAACTGGATTCCCCTAATGAGAATTTCAACCAAACAAAGCTTCGATGGGATTAAATTTGGGAGAGTTTATAGGTAGAATTTATCTTCTGTTCTCAATCTCAGGGAATGTAGTAAAAGGTCAGAGCACCTCTTTTGTAATGCTGTAGAAATGACTCAGAAATTTCCTGTAGAAACTCAGCTGTAGGCTTCTGACACTCCAACCAATGTTATTTGTCCCCAGCATAAATGAGCAAACAGGCTTGGGGTTTAGGCTTCCTGTATAATTGACATTTTCTGCCTCCAGGCAGTGTGCTGAATGCTAAGAAGGTGATACAAAAGGATTATTGAATATTATATTTAATATGGAGTAAAAGGAACATGTGAAACTCTCTGCCCTTTTGTTGTTGTTATAGTGTCCTGAGATTTTTATCTCAAAGAAATTTAGCAAGTCAGAGTGTAGTCAGGCCTGAAAGGAGCAATCATTTTTGATCTAGGGCAAATCTCAAATAGAGGGAGGTTTCAGGGGTGAGAGAGATATTTTAGGATGTCACTTTGATTTCAAGAAATAATAAATTTCATTTCTAATAGAGCTATCAGTATTAGGAAGGTTCATGTTTTGTATTATTAATAGATTTCAGGCTTTATAAGCCACAAGTAGTACAACCATTTAAGTGCATTAGTGAGGAGTCTTTTTGTTTGTAAGTGACAGTAGTTTAAAGGAAAAGATTTATTGACTCACTAAGAAGTTGAAGGCATCCGTGCCTTCGGTTATGGCTGGCATCCCTGCCTTTAGTATTGAAGCAATGTCATTGAATTGACTCCATTTCTCTCCTGTGTTTCTATGTTAGCTCATTTCTCAGGATATTTTTTCCCAATGTGGTGGCAAAAAATGTATGCCAGCATTCTCAGGCATACGATTTCCTTTTAGCTAATGACTCTAAAGAAAATGAGCTCTGCTTTCCCAGTGGTGTGTGCTAAGTCGCTTCAGTCGTGTCCTCCTCTTTGTGACCCTATGGATTGTAGCCTGCCAGGCTCCTCTGTCCATGGGATTCTCCAGGCAAGAATATGGAGGAGTGGGTTGCCATGCCCTCCTCGAGGGGATCTTCCTGACCTAAGGATCGAACCTGCCTCTTTTACATCTCCTGCATTGGCAGGTGGGTTCTTTACCACTAGTGCACCAGGGAAGTGTCTTTCCCAGTGGTGGCGGTGGTGGTGGGTTAGTCACTAAATCATGTCTGACTCTTGCAACTCCATGAACTATAGCCCGCCCGGCTCCTCTGGCCATAGGATTTCCCAGGTGAGAATACTGGAGTGGGTTGCCATTTACTTCTCCAGGGAATCTTCCCAGAGATTGAATCTGTGTCTCCTGCATTGCCAGTGGATTATCAGACAAATTCCTAGGCACAGCTCTCATTGCACTGGCTTAAGTCACACGTCCATCTCTGAATCAATCACTGTTTTAACAGGAATCGGACTGCTGTTGGTCAGGCCTGAGTTGTATGCCTCTTCCTCAACCAAGATGAAGTCAGTTCTCCAGATTACCTGTGGAATGAAAATGGAGCAGAGGTGGTTTCCCAGAGAGCTGCTAGTCAAATAGAAGGTGATGGTTCCCAATGAATGAGGTTCATCTGTGGGCATTGGCTATAGCAGTAGACATCACTAGATGGGTGATATAGGGGAGTGATGATGATGCCCTGTGGTAACTAATACATCTTATTTGTGAGCATTCATGAGAAACTCACATTCATGAAACTCACATGGAGAAACTCCATCCCAGCATCCCAGCAGTAGCATGCTCAGGGCGGACATTGTTGGAAGCAGAAGAGATTGTCCATTAGCAGGTAAAGAGTCTGTGAAGCATGTATGAAACATGGGTGAAATCCTAATGAAAATCAAAGTGGGAATTCAAGGCCAGGCATTGTATAGCATGGCTTACAAGGGAACTGACTTCTTATGAAAAGCCTTATTTTGAATATTAGTCTATCTTATGAATTTTCTTTTATACTCTATACACTGCTGTTTGGGAAAGTGGAAACTAATTTCTTATGATGCAGAAGCAAGTTTTGGGGAAAAGAAAGAGAGAGTATCGAAGGAACTGAAGAGAAGAGGAACAGAGAAATGATGTGTATTTAGATCCAATTTAATGTCAGATTCATGAATATTTATGAATGAACATTATACAGCAATAAAAGCTTTTAAAATATTAGTCTTTTTCAACTGACCTCACACCTCATTCTGGAGGAGGCATATAACTCAGGCCTGGCCAATAGGAGTCTCCAACCCTGTGAAAACAGTGGTTGCTCCAGAGATGGAGATGTGACTTAAGCCAGCACAATGAGAGCCATGCCTCAGAGCTTGCCTGGAACCCCTGGGAAAGTAGTGCTCCTTTTCTCAGGGGATAATGGTTTCCCCATAAACTGTCCATAGGCTGAGAAATTTCCAGACATTTGAAAAAGGGGCCCCCCAAAAGCATCATGTGCTACTGCTGTTAACATGAACATGAAATGAAGGGAACCTTGGAGATCTGAACCATTGAGGAACATGCAGAAAGCCAGAAGCCACAATTTGATCTCCAAAAAGAACTTTAACAGGACGTGCTATACCAGATGCTAGTCCATGCTATAGGCTTGGAATATCTGAGTTGTTGTTGTTCAGTTGCTCAGTCATGTCTGACTCTTTGTAACCCCATGGACTGCAGTACGTCAGGCTTCCCTGTCCTTCACCATCTCCCAGAATTTGCTCAAACTCATGTCCACTGAGTTGATAATTCTATCCAACCATCTCATCCTCTGTCACCCGCTTCTCTTCCTGCCCTCAGTTTTTCCCAGTATCAGGGTCTTTTCCAGGTGGCCAAAGTATTGGAGCTTCAGCTTCAGCATCAGTCCTTCCAATTAATATTCAGAGTTATTTCCTTCAGGATTGACTGGTTTGAACTCATAGCTGTCCCAGGGACTCTCAAAAGTCTTCTCCACCATCACAATTTGGAAGCATCAATTCTTCAGTGCTCAGCCTTTATGGTTAGGAAAATTTAAAAATGGAAAGAGCAGTCTTTTGAGAAAGATGTAGAGAGTTATTGCAATCCTTTTCTAGGATCAATTACATATTCAGGTTTTAGAAAAAGATCAAACAATTCTTTTGAGTACTGTGTGTTGGGTTTTCTTGGGCACTGAATTAGACCCACTTCCCTACCAAAATGATCTCCACTCTTTTTTATAGGAATCTTTGAAAATATGTCATATATTTATTTATTTTTGACTGCACTGGGTCTTCATTGTTGCATGTGGGCTTTCTCTAGTTGCCATGAGCAGAGGCTGCTCTCTAGTTGCAATGTGCTGGCTTCTTTTGCTGCAGAGCATGGGCTTCAGTGGTTGTAGTGCATGGGGTCAGTTGCCCTGCAACATGTGGAATCTTCCTAAACCAGGGATCAAATCTGTGCCCCCTGCATTGGCAGGCAAATTCTTAACCACCGGACCACCAGGAAAGTCCCTACAGGGGTCTTTCTGAGCAGATCCAGGTAAGTAGGTGAGGAGGAAGCTTATTTCTGGGAAGGTTTTCTGTTAATTAGTAGTGCTGGGGTAACTCTTGGATTTAATGGATACTTTTTAAGTACATAATCATTTGGCTACTTCTATGTTTTAAACCTTTGGTTGATTTATGAAACAGATGGAATTGGTGAAAAGAGAATGGAAATGGAATGCAAAGATTAAGAGTTCCTATCTTGGCTTTAGCTTGTACTAGATGTATATCTTTGGAAAGTTAATGTGTTTCAGCTTGGCTATTTCAACCTATAAAGTAGATATAATACTACCTACTGCAAAGGCTTGCTTTAGACATTATTAGATATTAAAGGAGGTGAATAATCTTTCGAGATGCCTGGCATGTTTTAGGAAACAAACACCTGTCATGGGATCATAGGAAAAATATCTCACATTTCAGCTATAACACAGATCTGTCTGTGACCTGGTCTTTTTGATGAAATTTCCATAGAGCCAATGATTTACCATGTAAAGCCTCTAGGAGTGGTGATCTCAAAGAGGCTTTCAGGAAATATGTCCAGCACAGGAATTTTAGTAGATTGTCCCAAACCTATTTAGTCAGGGTTAAAGATGCTGGACCATCAATCTGAATATAAATACATACTTCTTTTTAAAAACCCCAGAGACAAATTACAAATTATGACCTATAAATGAACCCAGGGCATTTATGCTTCTTCTTGGAAGATTTCCAAGATGCCATTAAAGAGATTTGCTGTTAGTTATTGGTGGATTTAAGCATTACCCTCCCCCAACTCACCATGCCAAGGAATAGTGGTTAAGAATTGATCTGCTTGTTCCAGAGGGGCCAGCAAAAAATACTGCAAAAACTGCACCGGAAATATGCATATAACAATGTGTGTGATCTTATTGCAGGTGGCATTTGACTTAGTTTTTTTGGGCTGCCATAACAAAATAAAATAAACTGGGTAGCTTAAACAATAAAAATTTATTTCTCATGTACTCGGTGATTGGAAGTCCAAGATCAAGTTGTTGGCAACAAAGATTTCATTCTGATGCCTTTCCTCTTGGCTTTTAGGCAGCAGCCATCTTGCTGTGTGCTCACATGATCTCTTAGTGTGTGGAGAGATAAAGCACTAATCTCATCTTATAAGGACACTAATCCTTTCATGGGGACCCCATCCTCATGACCTCATCTAAACCTAATTCCCTTCCAAAGGCCTTATCTCCCATACCAACACACTGGGGGGTTAGAGCTTCAACATATGAATTTTGGGAGGATATAAACATTCAGTATTAACAGGATTTTGAGTGTCAAAACATGAGAGAAAATATGGCCACAAATCCAAAAGGCACATGATCTCTCGAATCTGACACTTCACCACAAAACTAATTGACTGTCTCATGAAGTTATCTTTACCTTCTTCCCTACCTATTTAAGTAATTTAAAAACCTATTCTACCTCATACCTGGAGGATTATTTTTATTTTAGTTTTATATTTGGTTGCACTGAGTCTTTATTGCCGTTGCAGTGAGTGGGGGCTACTTTTTGTTACAGTGCCCGGGCTTCTCATTGTGGTGGTGTCTCTTGTTGCGGAAGTCTGTAGGCTCGAGGGCTCAGTAGTTGTAGCCCACAGGCTCTAGAGTGTGGGCTCAGTGGTTGTGGTACATGGGCTTAGTTATCCAGGGTATGGGATCTTCTCAGACCCAGGACTGAACCCATGTCCACTGCATTGGTAGGTGGATTCTTATCCATTGTACCATCAGGGAAGTTCTGGAGGATTATTTTAGAATATACCCTATTACACAACCATCACTTATCACCAAGTATTGTGATTTTGACTAACAATACTACCTTGTTTTTTGGGGGGAAGCATATGTGATATTTGCAATAAGTAAATATTTGCATAAATAAACATAAACTTTGCAGTCTGTTTGAAGTTCTGTTCTATAGCCTTATTCCACATGAAGTCTTTAAAAAGGAGAACTGGAAGATCAGAATCAGTTCAGCATCTGATTCTGATCTGATCAGAATCTGATCAGAATCAGTGTCAGCATCAGTTCAGCATTAACCAAGGAGCACCAGCTGTATCTGGCAGAGAATTCTGACCAATGGAGTAACCATTTTTGTAGAGCAGGATCTTACGGGGCTTTGCCAGTGATGAATTTAAATATCCCTGTTAGGCATCAGATTTCTTGCACCTCAGTTTTTTCTGTGTTCTAAGAAAGATTCTGATAAATTATTTAGTTTCTTAGGTATCTTAATGTGGAAGAGTGAGCTTCAGAGAGTGACAAAATTCTAGTCCTTGGGAAGAGGAAGTCATGTATTTCATTGTAAGTTACATTGTAAGTCTTTGATGAATTAATTCATGAGGGTTCTGGGTTAGTTCCCCAAGTCAATTCTGAGTATACTGAAAAAATATTTGAGTTTCAACACTTTAAAGATTAGAATTAGAGTGTGTATATAAAGACTTCCCAGGTGGCGGTAATATAAAGAACCTGCCTGCCAATGCAAATGTAACAGATGTGGGTTCAATCCCTATGTTGGGAAGATCCCCAGGAGAAGGGCATGGCAACCTACTCCAGTATTCTTGCCTGGAAAGTCCTGTGGACAGAGGAGCCTGGTGGGCTATGGTCCATAGGGTCACAAAGAGTCGGACTTGACTGAAGAGACTTAGCACACACACACCTGTACATCTATACACTATATACAGTTACACTGACCACAGTGAAACCTTGCTTAAATTTCTAGCCAGTGTCTCCATGTCTCCTATACCTTTTAACTTGACAAGTCTGAATGGGCATGTCATTTGCCACCTGCCAGCTGTTGTGTCATCTTCCTAAACACAGAGATACCTCCCACTGCCAAGCCCACAGAACTGCTCTGCCCCATGAATAGAATATTTGGCAGAAGACACATGTAACTGTGCCAGAATTCTACAGGGCACAAAATAGAATTGTATTGTCAGGATCTGTAGTTAATTTCTTCATATGCTACATCTCACCTTTCCAAAGAGTCTGCACAACAGCCGAGTTTTAATGGGACACCATTTATACCAAGAACCAGTGAAGGTTTTTAGAAGCTTTAGAAAAAAAAAAAAAAACTTTCTAAAAAAGTATGGAGAGTCATGTATTTCTCCTTTGAGTGGAAGTTTATACATACTATAGTTACACAGTGAGCCAAACAGGACCTGTCTCTCCAAGTATAGTAACGTTTGAACTTATAAACTGTGTCCTGGGAGAAGATTCTGGCTAAAAACTTTGAGGCAAGTTAAGTAAAAGGTATTTGATTCATTCATATTGCAAATTAGACATCCTGATAGCTTTTTGGCTACTAACCCATTTAATATAGACATTCTTATTTAGTCTTTTTGCTGGCACTTTAAAAAATTTTCTTTTCTTTAACAGAATCTTATTGTAGGTTCGTTTTTATAACTCTTCAGGGTACAAGTTCCATTGAATGGCATGCATTTATATAATCCTCTAACTTGAAACAGACCTTTGTCTTTTGAGCAGCTGTCTTTATGAATATTTCATTAGTGACTATATACTAGTAACACTTTTCAAACTTTCCTTTTATTTTTAAACAAGTTCCCTGTTCTTTGTTATTATTAGATTTATGTTCTTTTCCCTTATTACTCTTGCCAGAGATCATCTTTAAGATATCCTAGGAATTTATAGGTATAACATCCATAAATTTTCTCTAAGTAGAGATGTCAGTGGCATATAGTATATGTTTATTGACATAAAATAGCTCTACAAAAAAATAATTCCTCAAATAATGAAATAATGATGTTTTTAAAGTACAAAAAGGCAGAACTTAAGGATACATTTTCCAGACAGAAGTTGGGGTCCCCAAAATTTCTTTAAATTATAAGCATGGTGATTGAAGCACTGGTTCTCAGGTTGTTCACCATTCTCTCTTAAAAATGTCAAGCTAAAGTTCATTCTGGTTCCAACATCATCTATTAATCTGGTGATAAATGTTCACCCATTTGATAATTAGACTCTTCTGAATACTTAAATATTTCTGTCAAATAAGTTGTTCAATAGATATACCAAAAGCATAGATCGAAATGCTTGTAACACCTTTATGGCAAAAACAGCTTTACCACAAATTTCTCTCCAGCTTGATGTCAATCAATCAGTACCCCTCAGATTTTGCTGTTTAGCCAGTTGTCCTTCTGACAGTCCAACTATCTAGTTTTTATTCTTCAGGATTTTTTGAGATATGCTGTAGAGACAGGAAGCAAAATTTCTATGAGTTGGTTGCTGGGAGAAACGGCAGGAGGTGCCAATCCTATTTCCACCTCTTTGCTGCATTTCCTAGCTGATGAGGATACAGCACAATGTTGGTTTAATACATATGTTGCATTCTGGAGGACAGCTCCCAACATGGCAGAAGGTCCCTGTGATGCTGCCTTAGTTCCTCAGATCATTCCACCATTGTGTGATACTTCTGGGAATAGGGGATTGTCTCAGCCAATACTGTGTGAGACACAATAGCAAATAGATGAGGCCTTCTTAAGTCCTTGAGAAGAGGTGCTGAACAGGGAAGGGAAACCCATATCCACAGTATGTATCCGTTGTGATCAGGACAAATAACTACCCCCTGTAGAGTGTATGGAGTGTTCTCTAGACCGTAAAACAGGCCAATCCCGTAAGATTAAACCAATAAAGTGTAGCAGATACTTGATCATCTCAATATTCAATTTCCTGCTGTTCTGCATCTTAGTTAACCACAACTGGAAGGCAACCTCAGTGATTTTGATGACCTACATTGCAAGGGTCATCACCACTCTGTTTACCACTACAATGCAGTTCCTGTTGCCTTTAGATCAGTGAACAATCCAACTCCAAATCCCATTGTGAGATTTGCTTTCCCAGGGCCACTGCTGGGACTGTCTTAGCCTGGGTTTCCTAGAAAACAAGATCTGAGGCAAAAACTTATATTCCTAACATTTTAGAGAGGTGTTTAAAGTAGAAATGAAGGGAAACAATAAGTGAGACAAGGGAAGGAGAGGGGACAAACACACAGGGATGTGCAACTGAGTTGGTCACTACCTCATGGATAACAAACCCAGTGGATTGCCTGGCCCACACGGTGTCTTCAGAGGAGCCAAGTAAGCCCATGCTGCACCTTTGAAACAGTCCATGGTGTGGGGCCAAAGGAGGGTAGAGGAGAAAAGGCAGAGAAACTTGTTTGCTTTCTCCCATCTTCTCCCATGGCTTTAAGCCCATCCCAGGTGGCATTACTTGTTCTTTACTTCTCCAGGTAGCTGCTGTTCCCATAGCAGCTGCAGGACTGCAGGACCCTCCTTCGCTATCAGCCCTGTATTATCTGGGGGCTCTTGATCTGTGTGTGTTGTGGCAGCATGGGGGATCCTGAGCAGGGTTCTGCACTGTGACCATGGGAATTGTGTTAAGGCTGCTTGGTTGGAGCACAAGTAATGAAAAGTGGGTATGGCCATAAGAACAGGGTCTTGCATGACCTGGGTCTGTTCATAAAACATAGGTGTGTTCAGAAAATAGTGATTTTCCCTAGACTCATACCCTACAGGATCCTTCTCTGCCTGGAAAATTCCACAGGCATAATCAAGAATACATTTCCAGCATCAATTCTTGTAAAACATTTATACTTCTTGCTTTCCTTAGGGGACCTAGCAAAGTGCCTGCCACAGAAAAGGCTCTGGGCAATTTGGCTTTAGAAGACTTACAGTTCTTACAAAGCCATCTCCAGTGTCTGATGGACCCAGAAGACAAATTATTGCATTTGTCTCTGTAATTAGCTTCTTACAAAGTGTACATATTAGCAAGAAAATGAAAAAAAAAAAGCTCACTATTTCTGACATTTAATTTAATTACTTGGGTCATTTCTATAACTTAAATCTCAACCTACTGGAAATGATTTTTATCCTTTCTTGAACAAATCTACTGTTGTTTTTTTTTTCTTTGAACACACAGGCATTAAACCATTTTTCTCAGTTAGGACGAAACATTTGAATTCTTATGTCTTTTTATAATTCAAAGCTGTTTAATATTGTAAAGTAATTAGCCTCCAATTAAAATCAATAAATTTATATTTAAAAAAAAGAAATTAAAACAAGAAGGAATACCCATTAGCTTAGACTGTATGTTTAGTAGGTGTATTTTATGTTTAGTTTCTGGGGAAGAGTGGGGATGGGAGGGTGGCCGAAGAGAAGAGGAAATCCAAGGAAGTCTAGAGATATATTGATTGGCATTTAGAAATGAGAGAAGACTTTTGATTGTTTATTTATTTGTTTTTTTACAACCAGGAAATCCTGTGTTACAACTAGTTTAAATATTGAGATTTCTTATCAGCATTGGTAAATTAGTTTTCTCAATTGATATTTCACGTGTTTGAACTATCATTTTGTGAAATTCACCCCGTGCCAGTAAGTTATATCCTTCAAGAATTCATATATTAATATGACAAAAACTATCAGTCACTGGGATCGTTTAGTTAGACAATGCCAATCATTTGCCAAAATTCATATTCAGTAAAGATCTTCACTATTCTTTCAGAGGTGAGGAGATATGGCTATGGAAGGGAATGTCTCTCTGGTCTCAGACCACTGGTGAGGGAACTAAGACTTCAGTTAGTCCTACTTCAGTAACTCTTTCACAGTAATTTGAAAGGTTTAAATATTTTTTTCTTATTAAAGACACCAAGGCAGGGATGGCAAGGATGAACCATATGAAAATGGAAGCTATTTGGAATTTGCTTCCGTGTTTATTACATATATCCATATGTCCCATATGCATGCATGCTTAGTCGTGTCTGACTCTTTGTGACCCCACGGAAGCCTTTAGGCACTATTGCCTAGTCTGTACAATAAGACAACATTGGAAATATACACAGTATATCTTATCTATAATATAAACTACATACAGAATATATTATAAACAAATGTATGTAAAAGGTTTCCCAGGTGGTAAAAAATCTGCCTGCCAATTCAGGAATCATGGGTTTGATCCCTGGATTGGGAGGGTCCCCTGGACTAGGAAATGGCAACCCACTCCAGTATTCTTGCCTGGATAATTCCATGAACAGAGGAATCCGATGGGCTTTAGTCCATGGAGTTGCAAAGAGTTGGACGTGACTGAGCAACTGAGTACGCACACGCAGAGTGTATTGGGAGTAACCACTAACACCCTCCCATCAGGGAACTGAAGAAGCCTTTAACCAAAATTGTATGAATTTTGGATCCTTTCTAACCCTTCTTGTTTTTACCAACTAAATTAGGAATCTCCATCCCATGCTCTGTCACCCAGACTGATCTTCCTTAACTGTGTACTCCTTGGCACTACTGATAACCCATTTAACTACTGAAAGCCCGTTACTGAGGATGTTCAGCCTGTCTGCCTGCAGTTGCCTCAGGTTCCATCCCTGAAGCAGAGAGTTTGTCAGAAACAAACTTAGGAGATGTGGTTTGGGATATACTTCCCTTCATATGCCTGAGAAATGCCCTTTGCTGTGTGCTACCACTAAGGGAGTTGTTTCCACAGTTCACCTATTCCACACTTGTTCACTTATTTACATTTGTCAGTTTTATTGAGTTATAATTTTTCAGTTTTATTGAGTCTCAAATAAGATTGTGAGATACTTAAAGTATATATCATGGCGACTTGATATACATAAATTGTGAAAGGATTTCCTCCATCTAGTTAATTTATATACCCATTACCTCACATATGTATGTATTTATTTATGTGTTGTGAGAATTCAACACATATTCACTTTGTGCTTACTTTGTGCCAGGGGTTCATGACAGGTGCTAGGAATATAGACATGAGTAAGATGTGTCTGGGCCCTGGCCTCCCAGACCCCACACTTTAATAGACACTAGGGACAATTTAATAAGCAGTTTCAGTAGTGAATGCTGGGCTGATATGCAAATGACACCACCCTTATGGCAGAAAGTGAAGAGGAACTCAAAAGCCTCTTTATGAAAGTGAAAGAGGAGAGTGAAAAAGTTGGCTTAAAGCTCAACATTCAGAAAATGAAGATCATGGCATCTGGTCCCATCGCTTCATGGGAAATAGATGGGGAAACAGTGGAAACAGTGTCAGACTTTATTTTGGGGGGCTCCAAAATCACTGCAGATGGTGATTGCAGCCATGAAATTAAAAGAAGCTTACTCCTTGGAAGGAAAGTTATGACCAACCTAGATAGCATATTCAAAAGCAGAGACATTACTTTGCCAACAAAGGTCCATCTAGTCAAGGCTATTGTTTTTCCAGTGGTCATGTATGGATGTGAGAGTTGTACTGTGAAGAAAGCTGAGCGCTGAAGAATTGCTGCTTTTGATCTGTGGTGTTGGAGAAGACTCTTGAGAGTCCCTTGGAGTGCAACCAGTCCATTCTGAAGGAGATCAGCTCTGGGATTTCTTTGGAGGGAATGATGCTGAAGCTGAAACTCCAGTACTTTGGCCACCTCATGCGAAGAGTTGACTCATTGGAAAAGACTCTGATGCTGGGAGGGATTGGGGGCAGGAGGAGAAGGGGATGACAGAGGATGAGCTGGCTGGATGGCATCACTGACTTGATGGACGTGAGTCTGAGTGAACTCCAGGAGTTGGTGATGGACAGGGAGGCCTGGCGTGCTGCGATTCATGGGGTTGCAAAGAGTCGGACACGACTGAGCGACTGAACTGAACTGAACTGAACTGAAGGGAACTATAGAGTGCCTTGGAGTTGAATACCAGGTAGGGGGGCATCATGGAAAGCTTCTGTGTAAGAGGACCAGTGTGTGACATGTGAGGGAAGAATGTGTAGAGATTAGCTATATGCGGAATGTTTTAGTGTTCTCAGAAACTCAAGTGATTATTCAAAGCTGCATTGTGTTGCCTGAAAGAACCCCCTTTATTTAAGATTGTCCCTGTCTTCCCCCAACCCCAAGATAATTGCTGGGCTCCAAGTCAGATGAGCTGGGGTTTGAATCCTAGCTCTCATGGTGCGTTTTCAGAATTTTCAGTTGTAGACCACAAAATTCCCTCTAACTCTAAGCAGAAAAGTATTTGTTCTGGGAGATTAGGTAGGTTGAAGACACCAGGGAGGCCAAGGAACCACATCTGGTTACTGCACAGCTAAGAACACAGCAGCTTAGGGAGACACTCAAGCACACCACAAGTCTGTTTTGGGGATCCCCTGCCTCTAGTGCTACCGCACCTATGATATTGGGGACCAGAAACCAAGTTCCCCCTCAGTTGCTCTGGAAGACACACATGAAGAAATACCACCTACAGTCTCCACAGAGGGAGGCTGCTCCTTGTCACTTCTGCCTCCGGGTGTTGCTCATGAGAATCTAGGCTGCACACGGAATCTAGTTTCAATGCCTGGGTAATGCTGTTTCTAATTTTCCAGCCTCTGTGATGGCATATTATACACAAGACGAATTGTGTGTGTTGAATGAGCCTGTTTTCTTTATATGTCACATCCAATTACTAAGCATCTAACCTTAGAGAAATTGCTTAATCTTTCTGTGTCTCAATTTTTTTGTTTATAAGATGGAACTGGTAAATGGACCATATCTCACAAGATTGTTGTGAAGATTAATAAAATATATAACACATGCTGTAAAGATTACTACAATAGATAACAAATGCTAGCACTTAGTTTAGATATATGATATTACAAAATAATGTTATTTTCTATTCCTGCTATTATTATTATTATTAGAAGTAGCCCTACTTCAAAAGGTACTGCATGCCCAGGGAAATAGCTGAGTCCGGCTGGCTTTACTTTGAATTACCTTTTCTGAACATACATATATTAGGTTGCCAAGCCCAGGGACTAAGGTACATTATTGATAGACAGAATGGATGAGATTGGGGATGAAACAGGAAAGGCTGGGCAAGACTCAACAACACGTAACAAAAAACTCCTGACTGCCTGTTAAACACTCTAAAATTCAACCATGAACTTTAGTCTTTTGGGTCTCTTGTGTTTTCTAGAGTTCTTTAAGAATTGCAACAAAACCACTGTCAGCCCCTGTCTTGTATTTGCCTGCTGCTTATTTTCATTATGAATCCTCAATAGTAGGATAGTCTCACCATGGAAGAATTCATCTTAATAGTGACCATCCTACCGCCTTAGAGGGCCTGGAATTATCATAATCCTCAAAGCACTTGACAGCTGCTTAGCTCCAATTAGGGTCCTTTTAGATCCTCTTGCTGGAAAGCATCTTTTTTTTTTTTGCTAATAGTTGTATCTAGAAATCTATGTTTCATCCAGTACCAATTAGTGCTCTCCCTACTTGTCTTATAACCTGACAGACACTTAGTCGTGAACTGTGTTGGTGTCCACAAATCAGCTGCCTAGCTCTCTACTCCATTTCAACAGCTTCAGAGTGGGAGGGGGAATTTTCATTTCCAATTCTTCCAATTTTCTGGTTGGATGTTGGGGTGAGATACATACCCTATGACTGAAGAGTGACTCAGATTCTTGAGTGATCCTTCCCCTTGTGGAGTACTGATCACTGTGTTTCACCAATGAGAGATCTGACACTCAGTGCTGATTGCTTTTGGGATTAAAAATCTGTCTTCTCAGATACTACTGAGAGAGTCATTTCCTAGGCAGGTTGATAAGTCTAGGGGTCCCCAAGGAGAGAGGGATCTGGAATTCTCAAGGAGGAAGAAAGGACAAACTTTTTTCCTTCTCTACATTCCTTAGGATTATATAACAACAATGTATTATGCCTGAGGACAGTCTCTGGATTAAACCTTCTGGCTAATTCTGTTATCTTAAAATGTAAATTATGGGAGTAGGTCTGGTGAGGTCTTTACAACCTCCAGACATTCTTTAGATTTACTGGAGAGTATATAACTTCATTGCTAACACTAACAAGGGGGTACTCTTTCTACCCCTTTCTGATGCCTATGTCAGAAGCTTTCTCTATCTCCTTTATACTTTAATAAAACTTTATTACACAAAAGCTCTGAGCAATCAAGCCTCGTCTCTGGCCCCAGATTGAATTCTTCTCCTCCGGGGGCCAAGAATCCTGGCGTCGTGATTCAACAACCTTTCTCTATCATGCTGGACAACATAGCCATCTTCAGCTAGTCTCTGTATTTAGGATGTATTTCTCCAATCTCTGTATAAGTCTTCTACTCCAAGGTCCCAGCCCAGGTCCACCAGAATTATGACTAAAGTGAGATCTTTATGAGTTTCCTCTGGAAAATCCTATGAGAATGAGATAGAAACAGGGTAGATACATTTGGAAGAAAGGCCAGCAAGCACTATCTGATCTTTGTTTATATCCTTTGTCTGCATGATCAGCCCTGGCAACAACCATTGTTCAGAATTTGATGTACAGAGCAATTTGTATACACAGCAGTCCTTCATTTTCAAAAAGGATTTATTTTTATCCCCCAAATATCCTTCAATTTATTTATCCTAAAGGAGCCCTGCTTCTTTGGCAGTTTTCCTCTGGCTGCATTAGTTGGAAATCTCTGTGAGCACCTCTCCTTGGCTGCTGATCCCTGTCTGACTGACAGCACCTAGGAGATGACCTCTCTCCGGGAAAAAGCAGAGGGATTTCTCAGGAACGACTAAAAGTCTTTTTAAAAAACAAAGCCTTCTTCCAACCACTTATAATTTTCCTCTTGAGTACTCAGCAAAGAGAAATATCTCATGGAAATCTCCCTTCTTGCATTTACCCTTTGTAGGACAGCAAACCACTTTCTGCCCATTATATAGGGCTCTTTGGCCAGAACAGTAACTTAGAAATGTTACCTTTTCATGGAAGGGTCCTGTCTTTAATATGCAGAGTAGATGGAAGTCTCTAAATGTGAGCACGATGTAAAAAGGATTTTGCATTGCAGTGTGAATGATGACAATATTTTTAATCGAGAAGAGCATTGCTGTGCATGAGCCAAGAGACTCTTTCTCTGGCTGTTGGGAGCCGTTTCCTCCAGGACTCATCCCACCAGTCCGTCATCAGGTGAGAGTGTTTCTTGGGCTGCACGCCAGTTCTTGGATGGCTGAAACACTTGCCTGGACTTTGGCTACTCGCCCCATAGTGCTCTCTGAACACAGTCACCCCCAGTGACTCACATAGAAAGCTGTTACCTCATTGTGTTGACTTCCATTGTGTGGGCTGAAGGTTGAGTTTAGTTGGAAGAAAGGATAATGAGAACCAGAGATGAGGTGGCTAATTGACAATCTCAATTACCAAATGACACATGAAACCACAGAAGCTCTTAATAAGGAAGGGAAGATGAGACCTTTGCCCTCTACTGGATTTCTTTTGCAATCAGCTACTTGTGAGTCACTGATGATCTGGGGGAGTGAGTTCAATGGGGTTTGGGCAATGGAATCAAGATTTTTCAGTGAACAACTCCCAGCGGGGCCTCACAAAGGAAAAGGGTAGAAGAGGACTCACATTTCTACTAAGTGGAAGGGTAGAGGAGGACTCACATTTCTACTAAGTGGAAGGTAGAGAAATCTTTCACTGAGTGGCTGTTCCATGCTTGTGTAACCCAGATCTGAGCTGAAGTCTACCAATCTCTTACAAGAGAGTCAGTTCAAACCTTTATTTCATGCTTTATCATCTCTTGGTTCCAGTTTTTACATGTGCTGTCTTTGGTTCTGTCTCATGTGGACTCTGAGATAAAAAACTCAATGCCTTCTTTGATTTCCTCAAAAATAGTCCAACAAGACAGAAAAGATTATCATCAATTTTATTAAAGATATAGGGTAAAGGAAGAAGTCACAACACAGCTTGACAAGTTAATAAACTAAATTTTCATATTAGGCATTTTTGTTCTTTTCCGTTTTTTTGTCCCTTACCTCATCCCCTAACTACCGAGAAGAGTTTCTCCCTTGCTGTTTACCCTTGTGAGTTCGGGGGCTTCTGTTGTTTCCTCTTTCTCCTTTCACTTGCAGACTGCTCTATGGGAACTTCAATTTTTCATTCATCTATGCAAAGCAATGCTGTTTCCCCTAACTCCAGATCACAGACTTGGATGTCCAAACATATCAACGATCTAACAAAGTGGTGGTGATGATGAAAAAACAAGCAAAAAAAGCAAAAAAAAAAAAAAAAAAATTGTTATACCACTACTATTCATTTAACAAATACATGCTAAGTGGTTACTATATGCCAGGCATTGTTCTAAGCATTGTTTACCTCTCAGTAGAATTTGCATAGCGTCTTTGCATTGTCAGGATTGCTACCTGATTTCAGTTGGAATATCACATTTGTTGCCCTAGGCCAAGACTTTGGTTAACTCTGACTCATGCACCTGATGGTTCATTCATTCCTTTAATTACGGAAGACAGATACCATGTCTGACCTATGCAGTTCATCCACTGTGGAGAAGTAGTCAACTAAGGAGAGACTAGGCTCTGGTCTTGGTTCTGGAGGCTTCCTCTCTGAAAAGTTCTGGGGTGTTGCCATGGTCTTCAGATATATTGGAAGGATGTGTGATGATCATAGGAATGTGATGGTCTATAAGGGAGCTGATTTGGTTCCCCAAGAGCCTTCTATAACAATTATGGCTGGGTGCGTCTAGGAGATGACTGGGGCTGCCTACAGTTCATTCTGCTCTCCAGGCCTCTTCTATACAATTGAGCTCATAAGACCATTTATCAAGGGCTTCCTGTTGGTTGTTGTTGGTTGGGTCAGTTGTGTCCGACTCTTCGTGACCCCGTGGACTGTAGCCCACCAAGCTCCTCTGTCCATGGAATTTTTCAAGCAATACTGGAGTGGGTTGCTATTTCCTCGTCCAGGGAGGCTTCCTGACCCAGGGATTGAACCCGTGACTCCGGCGTCTCCTGCGCAGACAGGCGGATCCTTGACCGCAGCGCCACCTGGGAAGCCAAGAGCCTCCTTCTTTCCTTCAATATCTACAACTGACATGAAAGAGACAAATAAACATAAACATTTAAGTGTGGGCTCTGGAGTCAGACTGTCTGTACATAAATCCTGCTCTTAAGACTGGATATGACATTGAGCTAGTACTTAACTTTTTCATCTTTATTTTTTTCCCCAGATGGATAGCAAGCATACAAATATCTGCTTCATAATGTTGTTATTAGATGTGATAGTTAATTTTATGTATCAGCTTGACTGGGATACAGGGTTTCCAGATATTTGTTATATATTATTTCTGGGTGTGCTGTGAAGGTGTTTTCTGGATGAGATCAACATTTGAATTCATAGACTGAGTAAAATATATTTCTTTCCCCAATGTGTGTGGGCTTCACCCATTGCATTGAAGCCTAGAAAGAATAAAAGGCTGAATAAGAAAAAATTCTTTCTTTCTTTCTTTCTGTCTATCTTTGAGCTGGGCCATAAGTTTTCTGTCTTCAAACTCAGACTGAAACTCTGTCATCTGTTCTCCTGGGTCTTGGCTTACTGACTATAGATCTTGGACTTCTCAGACTCCCTAATCATGTGAGCCAATTTCTTATAGTAAATATGTATGTAGTTTCCTATTGATTCTGTTTCTCTGGAGAAGCCAGATTAATACATAAGGATTATGTAAAATGGTCTAAGTAGAGCTCTCAGCATACTGTTAAGTGTTGTATAGTCAGCATTCACATACTTAGCGATTCTTCAGATGTTTATCAAATCCAACTTTTGTGCTGGGTACTGTTCCAGGAACTGGAGATACAGTGGTGAACAAGGTATTCAAGGTGACTGCTCTCAAAGAGCCTACATTCTAGCGAAAGAAAACAAATAATACACAAATAAGTAGATTTCAGAGATAATTTCAGAGAGTGGTAAGTTCTGTAAAGGAAGTAAAACAGGTTGATGTCATAAAGAGACTGGAGGGATTCCTTTAGATAAGATGGTTGTGGAACATCTTTTTTTTTAAGTAGGTGATTTTTAAGTTGCAAAATGAACAGTGATAAGGAGCCCGCCATCAAAAGTGGTGGTGATGGTGGTGGTGGTGGTGGGGTGTGTGTGTGTGTGTGTGTGTGTGTGTGTGTGTGTGTTTGTATGTGTGTATTGTGTGGTGTCATAGAAGTGGAGGATTGACAGATAAAAAAGACATTTCTAGGCAGAGGAACCAGCAAGTACAAAAAGTCTGGAGTGGAAAAGGTTTTGGTGTGTTAGATCTAAGACTTCCAAAAAGTCCAGTGTGGGTATCTGGATGAGGGGAGACTGTCATCAGAGGGTACTTCTGAGATGGATAGAAGCTAGACCATGTCTGTCTTAAAGCTATGAAAAGCATTAAAATTTTTATCCTAACTATACTGGAGCACTGTAAGAAGAGAAGTAACACAATATGATCTATGCTTTTAAAAGATCACTCTGAGCAGTACATGGAAATGGGATTACAGTGGCAACTGTCAAATCCAGGAGATTAGTTAGGAGACTACAGAAATTGTTCAGGCAAGAAATGATGGTGACTTGGACTATGGTCCCAAGTTGCCATGGTCTGAATGTTTGTATCCCTGCCCCCACCCCAATTTGTATGTTGAAATTCTAATGCTCAGTAAGTTAGTATTAGCAGTTGGAGTCTTGGGGAGGTAATTAGGTCATGAGGGCAGAGCCTTCATGAATGAGATAAAGGCCGCCGTAAGAGACCCCAGAGAGCTCCCTTGCCCGCTTCTGCCATGTGAGGATACTGTGAGAAGTCTGAAACCTGGAAGAGGGCCACCCCCTGACCATATTGCCACAATAATCTCAGATTTCCAGAAATCTCAGATTTCTGTGGGAAATAAATTTCAGTTGTTTATAATCTACATAGTCTGTGTTATTCTGTTACAGCTGTCTGAATGGACTAAGATATTGATGGAGACAGGGATAAATGGATGGATTTGGTATGTTTTGGGGGCAGGGAGAGTAAATAGGAGTGGAGTAATTAGTTAATATATCTCATCAATAGATTAGAGTAAGATGAAGGGAAAAGAGGAGTTAAGAATGATACTTACATTTTGAGCTGAATCTACTGATTATTAGTGCTACCATTTACTATGATGGGTAAAAGTGAGGGAAGGACAAATTTGGACAGAAAAAAAAATTCTTTTTTGACATGGTTAGATAGAGAGACTTATTAAACATCCAGGTGAAGGTGTATGTGAATTACTCAATCTTCATCCAAACCCCTTCTTGCAAGCCTCTCTATAAAGGTTAGAAAATTAAAGATATTTCTTCTCAGGTCCTTTTGGGGCTAGAATGCACACAAAGCTTGGGCTCGGCTATCAGAGGCATTTCTAAAGACTGGGAGGGCAAATGTGAACATTTTGCAATAATGGCTGTATGACAGGAGAATGGATATTCTGAGGCAACCGTGGAAATTCCCTGGAGTCAAAGCTGCTATCGGCGAGCAGCCGTGGACTTCCTGCTATGACATTTCCACGGTGTGATTGGTTTTTCTCTTGGGTGTGTGACATCTGCACCTGATTCTCTGGCTCTTTAAAAAAATTGTGTAAACTACTCAATACCTGGTAGCAAGTACTGTCCTGTTTAAATTAGCTTGGAGAATTCTGTTACATACAACTAAGCACCCTGATGAATATAGTATCCAACATTAACAAGTAGCATTATTGCTATCAGTCATTCTGCCATCTCCCATAATCCTCCATCCTTTCAGATATGTGTATGAAAAATTAATTTTAACCCATCAAGATGGAGAGCTGAAAACACCCATTCATGAAAAAAGCCTGATATAATTATCTTCTACAATAAACAGAAGATATGCCCCAGTAATTTCTTGGCCAAGGAAATTTCTAAGCTGCTAGGTTTGAGGAAATAGGGTCTGTTCAACAAGAAGTAACAAATCAAGTCATGAAAACTAATAAATCAGGATTGGATTTATTTTCCTCCTACCGCCCCAAGCTCATCCAGCATTAATGAGTCTTTGGCAGCGTGTCCCTTATATTTTCCTTTGAGTGGAAGTTTCTGTGTGTGTGTTTGAGTTATTGCTGCAAGAGACTAGAGGGCACTGATTTTTCTGGTGTTTGCTTACTGACGAAATGGGCACTGAAGATGATGGACCCTAAGACTCAGGGACCGCCAAAGGCTTTCTAAATACTCTGAGCAAAGACCTTAAGAATCAAGTGAGTGGGAATAGTCAACAAAGTGACATCAGCATATCACAGCCTCTTTACTAATCTTTCAGGACACAGTATGGACAAGAAACGTATTCCTGCCTATTTTTAGGGAGGGTCGTTAAGCAGTGGCAGACTCTTTATAATAATAACATGGCTGTAGCCGATTGTCATAGAACCTCATCAGTTTTTCCTATTCTTGTATTTAACTATAGCTTTCTACTGCAAGGACCTGTGACCTGAGAATTTTCTCTGGCCAAGGACCCTGGCCATGCAGGGCTGGCTAGATGTGCTGGAGAGTTGGCACCTGTGGGAGCAGTTCTAAACTGGTAATGGACTGGAGTTGGTGGATAAATAACTTAATCCTTCTTGAGTGGAATAATTTTGAGGCTTTCTCTTTAAGTGTTCCAGAGGATCTCCAGCAGGATTAAGTTGCCTACAGCTGCAACTTGCTTATTAGCATACTCTGTAATGGTTATCCTCCCTCCCCTGTCTCATTTCTCCTGTTCCTTACTGGTACAACTCCCAAATAAATGGTTTGTCTTGAGTTCTGCTTCTATAGAAACCCAATGCAAGATAATGGTTAGCATGTGTATAGCACTTACTAGTTACCATACACGGTTCTAAGCACTTTAGTTTTATTACCCATTTAATCCTCATAGTAGCTGTATTAAACCGTATTAAATAAGTAATATTATCCTCATTTTACAAAGGAGAATCCTAAAGTACAGATTGTTTGAGCTATTTGTCTATGATGAAACAGCTAAATAAGTATGAGAGGCAGAATTTGAACAAAAAACAGTCTGTCTCCAGAATCTATGCATCTAACCCCTGCTCTATACAGTGGATTGTCATCTACAATACTCTAATCACTAGCTAAATGAGGCTATTTACCTTTAAATTAATTAAAATAAATTAGAATTCAGCTCTTTGGTTGCACTAGTTATATTTCATGTGCACAAGAGTCACATGTGGCTTGTTGCAATTGCCCTAGACAGCACAAATTTGGAACATTCCCATTTTTGCAGAAAGTTCTGTTGGACAACACTGTTATGCAAGATCCATTTTAAAACCTATGGTCTAACTCAAACTTCCTTAACATTAGAGAAACACTCACTTATCCAGAAACAGGCTTCCTAGGTGGTGCTAGTGGTAAAGAACCCTCCTGCCAGTGGAGGAGATGGTAAGAGACTTGGGTTTGATCCCTGGGTGGGGAAGATCACCTGGAGAAAGAAATGGCAACCCACTCCAGTATTCTTGCCTGGAGAATCTCATGAACAGAGGAGCCTGGTGAGCTACAGTCCATAGGGTCACAGAAAGTCAGACACAACTGGAGTGACTTAGCACGCACACATAGAACATATAGTTGAGGATCAGAAAATGCATTAGATCTCTTCGCCATTTCTCACAAGAGAGACACTCAGATCTTTCTCTTAACCTTCCTTACTTCTGATTTGCTCTAGCCAGTTCTATTAAGCATGCTTCTATTGTTTTCCTGATGATATTGAATTAGCAGGTGAAAATTCTGGTAAACTGGCCTGAGGCTAGAGGCAGATATATTAACAGTGACCAGCAGAAACCATCAAAAACCAAAAATGTGATCCTGAGATACTGTCTATGTGGGTCTCATAGTCAGCAAAATATGAATAACTAACAAGCTAACTGTAAACAATGGACCAAGAGCTGAAAAACACAGAAGTTGGGTTCAAAAGGTGTGGAGGTAAACAGTCCAACTAAGTCCAGCCCTCACATAGGATGCAACACTGTGACGGATGTTGTCTTGATGATGCCTGTGAGTCATTCAGAGAAGGTTAAGAGGAGAATGCCATGCATTTTAAAAGAGTTTCCATCCAAAATGACTTTTAAATGCTTGTTTTCCATTTAAAGTATGTTTCTGTTACCTGGGAATTTACTTTAGCAAAAACTCTCATTTTTCTGAGAGTGTTGAATGCAGGAAATTTTTCTCTAATGAGCTTTACAAGAAAGCTTTACCGGTATTTCTACTTCCATTGCAGTATGGAATAATGCTTTCAGACAGGGAGGATATAGTCAGTTTGGGTTCAGTGAGTCTGAGCCAAGAAAGAAGCTTAATCATCTCAGAGGAACCCAACCTGAGTAATTCCTTGACGTCATTCACTGTCTATCTCTCAGAGTGACCAGCTTGGGTCTGGGCCACCATGCCTTGCTCATTCTCTGGCAGACACAGACAACCCTAAAAATAATCTCTAAGAAAGGACTTCTACAAGTTAGATGTTGGCATCTCTATTTCTCTGGGATTTGGAGGAAGAAGCCTCCCAAGCAGGTTGTCTGTGATGGGAAGTGGGGCTCCACTGAGGTCCAGTACCCAGTGGATTGAATCTAATTTGAGGGCTCTGCAATTACTGTATCTGCTACCCTTCAAGCAGTCTTCTTAACTGGTTTAGCAGAAAAGAAAGCTGTGTAATGACATACATTTCTAGTGCAAACTACTCTAGTAGGGCAGGGAAAGCCATCAAGAAGCAAGGACTCCAGACAAGCTCTAGGCTCTGAGGAATTGGTTGCCTCTGTTGGTGGTCTTATAGACTGGGTTGAAAATTGGAATAATTTCAAGCCTTTAAAAGGAGTAGTTAGACCCAAAATTTTCTTTGTATCCTATGTAGTTAGGTGACTGGGTCCCAGAAAAGACTGGAGGATTATTATAATGAATGATAAAACTCTCAGCCTCCTTCTTCATTACTCATCAGTTTATACTCTATCCCCCAACCCCCCATTCCAGTAATCCTTGTAGGATCTTATTAGGAGATGAAGAGCCAAGAGGAAAGACTTACAAGTTATTCTTAGTTTAGCATCCCTCCCCCAGTAGAAAGGCAAGGTTGCTTCTTATCTAATCATTTTATTATATTCAGGTCTATCAATGGACAATTCTGCCATTCTCATCTTCTGAATAGCATATTATTATCCCTCTTAAATATAAATCAGCAGCTAGGGAGAACTAGGAATATGAGGGTAATCTCTAAAGTGAGAAAAACAAAACAACCTATATTTAACAGCTGCAGAGAGCTAGAAGATGATATTGTACCCATTAAATAAAAACAGGAGGATGTAAAAAGTAACACAGGATTTTTAAAAAGTTATTGCAAGTTAAAACTATGATCAAAAGAATTTAAAAACAATGTAAATTTTTTAAAAAAGTCTCCCAGAAAGTTGAACAAAAACAACAAAAAGATAAAATTATCAAAGAAATAAAGCAAGAAAATATCCCTAACTTGAAGAACATGAATTTGCTTATTGCAAGTGTTATTCCAGTACTTAGAACAATAAATAAAAATAGCCCACACCAAGACACAACATCATGGTATTTTAGAAGACTGGAACAGAGGGAGGGAGAGAAGGGGGGAGAGAGAAAGAGAGAGAGAGGTCCTATACAAAAAGAAAAAAAAAAAAAAGGAAATGGATTTCTCAACAGTCACACTGGGTATAGGAGACAAGTAGAGAATGCTTTCACAATCTCTGGAAAATCTCTCATATAATGGTGAGTTTGCTCTACCAAAGTGAGGTAGTAAACCAAGAATGAGGGACAAATGTGACACTGGAAAATGAAAAAACAGGTGATGGCAGAAAAAAAATTAGACAAATGAAAAGAGAGGGAATTAATAACTAAAAGTAAAACACACAAGAAAATGTAATCAAAGTACACTATGGAGCTCAGCTAGTCAGTACATTGTCTTAATCATATAAACCCTGAATATCTGTTTGACAGATAGATGATATTACTATATTGTGAGGATGCGAGTGGAATATGGGCTTCCCTCACAGCTCAGTTGGTAAAGAATCCACATGCAATGCAGGAGACCCCAGTTCAATTCCTGGGTGAGGATATGTATGTGTTTCTTTTGGGTGGAAGGTGATATACAAGGACTCCTGTTAAATACATCACTGTAATATAAGTATCAGGAGGGCAGGGGTTTTGTTTTGTTCACTGTGAATTGCTAGTGCCTGTAACAATGCCTGGCACATAGTGGGTTCTCAGTATTGGTTGCATCAATAAAACTTTCCCTTAAGGGATATTTCTTCAAGAAAATTTGTAAAGAAAACAGAGAGTAAGTTAAAGTAAATAAAAATAAACTTCAAAGGCTATAGTACATGGAATCTGTTTCTCTCTAAAAATTAATGACTCATTTTCAAAATGTAAAAAATAATTACATTAAAAAGTTAAACCGAGCATGGAAACATTTGAGACAATTTAAGAGCAAAAGATTATTCCTGGGAAACCATTCGCTGTAAATCCTCATGCTAGTTGGTTTGATTGGGATGCCTTGAAGCTCAGAACAGTTCCAGGAAAATCAAAATGTAATTTTCTCGATTTAGAAAGCAAGGCATTTTATTGACTTTTTTCTTCCATTCACTCACAAATATAATAAAGGATGAGTTGAGGAAAAATGCCTTATTTTGCTTTTCAAGCTGGAGTTCGGAACCGTTCCTCTCACGTTATATTCCAGAAAGTTTCCACCAGGACATCAGAATTCCTTTCATTAAATAAAAAGAGGTACTTCTTTGGATCAACAATCTGCTTTTCCATCTAATGGATCTAAATTGGGTGCCGTTCAACTTGGCTTCGAATTTCCTGCTGACTCTTACTGTAATGAACCCTTGGAACTGTTCATTCATTCATCCCTTCTCTCACTCCCCTGTCACCAAACTTTTGCTGTGCACCTGCTGTGCTCCAAACACTGTGCAAAGACCCTAGTGGAGGAAGATTAGGGCAAATAATTCTGGATACCCAACAAGATACTTAAAGCGAGGAACCAGGACTACTTGTGACAAGATGGGCCTCCAGGTAGGGTGCACACTCCTCTTTCTTGCCAGAGCGCAGGGATTCGAGCCTCTGTGGCTTTTACAGAAACTTTCACCGACTTCACCCAGGCAGGAGCTCTGCTTGGGTTCTGGGCCATCCCCCCTATGCGGAATGCAGGGCGCCCCAGATATTGTATTGTGCTCAGGGCAGCCGCAAGGCTGTGGGTCCTAACATTTCAGAAAAGTCCAAGTGACACAGTCTCTGGAGAGGATGCCAACTTTTCAGCCCTTAACCCTAAGAGTTCAAAGTTTTCCTAAATTCATATTTTGGGGCCTCTAGAGAGGCAGAACCCCAAACCCGATTCCTCCTGCGCTCTCTGCGGCCTTCGAGCTTGGTGGACGCTGGGGAGCCTGGGCTTCAAGGTGGGGGGCTTCTGGGTCTTTTCTCGTCCCCTGCGCTGGCCCTCTCTGGGGAGCAGGGCTGCCCGGGGCTGCTGGGCGGGCTACACTCTGCAGGACCTCAGTGGTCCGGGATGAAGCGGGGAAAGGGGCAGGTATAGTCAGCTCCCAGCGACACCTGTCCACCTGGTAGCCCCCTTCCCCAGCCGGAATCCCGGAAAGGGACGCAGAAGTACATCCTCGCATTTGCAGGACTCATGCAGAAGAGCCCCCAAGTAAAAGGCCGCTTCGGTGTCACCGGTTGCATACGAAAGCGAGCCTAAGAACTGGGGCGCAGAGAGACAGTCCCTCCGGATCAGCCCCCACCCCACCCCCGCCACCTTCTCGGGGCCGCTCAGGCTTCCCGGGAGCAGGGGAGACTCCGGGTCCTGCGCTCTGTGCCTCCTCCCGCTGGCATAGCAGGCCCAGCAAGAATCGCCGTTTGGCCGACCTGATTCTTTGGGAGTTTAGATTGCTAAGGTGTTGGAGGGCAACCGGTCTTGTGCCCACAAGCAGCGTTCTGTCACAGAAAACCCGGAGGGTCTAGACAGACGTCCCCTGTGCTCCTCCCTGACCCGCAGAAGCGGTGGTCACCAGCTGCGGGTCTTCGGCGGGCCTCTGGCTCCGCTCCCGGCCTCGCACCTCTGGGCGAGGTTTCCTGAGAGGCTTCGCGAGCTCAGGAGGGCCCGGCGGGCGCGTCTGGTGTCGCCGCGACCACGTGGTGCGGGGCTAGCCTGAGGCTCTGAAGGTGGGTGCCTCTTCACTCCTGCCCCCTGCCTCTCCCCACAGTCCCTATGCGACCCTTCCAGAGCCGGGATCTTCTCGCTGCGCCCGCGTGTCTCGGGCGCCCGCCTCGCGGACTCCAGACCCGGCTTTCCTTAAGGAAAAAGGAAAGGGCAGATATAGTCAGCTTCCAGCGGTACCTGTCCACCTGGCGCGTGTGTCTATATGCATGCTGGGGGCGGGGGGCGGGGGGGGACAACGCGCACCCCTGTGTACGTAAAATGTGCCTGTTTCCGAAAGCAGAAACTCGAGGTGTTACTTTCAGATCTGGTCCAGGTAGGGTTGGGTGGATGCGCGCTCCCCCCTTAGCGAACAGCGGGTGAGGGCGCGTCTGTTAGAGCCAGTGCTGGCGGTCTGCGGAGGGTCCGTTTGTGAGTGCGAAAGGAAAACGTGTGTCTGGGGTCCAGGTAGGTGAGTGCGGTGTGCACCTTGTGGGAGGCGTGAGTGCGCGCTCTGCCAGCCTGGGGCTTCGAACCTATATGTTCGAAGGTTGCCCTTTGGGCTTGCAGCACCCGTGGGTGGACGCTGACCCCCTTCAGCTCTGCAAGCTAGCGCTTCAGGAAAGTGGGGCGGGGATGTGGGGCGAGACGGGTAGAAACCCGGACAGAGGCGTCCTGGCCCAGCAGCTTGGCAAACAAAAGGCAGAGGAGTGGGACAGCTGTGTAAACCAACTCCAGCGCCGTGGTGCAGATCCGCGGTTAGAGTAGGGGATACTGAACTAGCAGTTGAGAATTCGAGAATTTGGGAGTACAAGAGGGGTGTCTAGCTCTCTGTGCAGGCAGTACCAGCTTAGCCCCCTCCCCAGTCCTCTCTTCCACTCCCACCTCTGTCCCAGAGGAGTGAGGCCAAAGAGGCGAGGTTACCAGACTGGAAGCAAAACTACTTCGAGGGGCGATTGAAGGAGAGTAGGGAGGAAGAATATACAGGATCACCCTATATGGTCCAAAGAGCTTAATTTTTCAAAGATCCTTTCTTCTCACCATCCCCTTCCTCCAACGTGGTCTATTACATCTGAGATCCCTTCAGAATCTGAGTGACCCGGCCGGGGTCCCTACTGGAGTGGATGGAGGGGGTGCGAGGTCTGAGTTCAGGCGCAGAGAAAGTGAGAGGCACTCTGACCCTTCACCGTCAGTTACACCAGTCTCTCCCCCAGTTTGCTCCCACTTTCTGGACGTCGAACGCCCTCCACTCCCTCCCAGCCCTCCGATTCCCCAAGCAATGACCTCATTGCGAATGACAGCCAGAGCGGACGGTTCCCCTCCCTAGTGGACCGGTGTGGGAGCGCGGGCAATGACGCAATCGGAGCTGGGTCGCTCCTGGCCACTTTGGATTGGCCGTGCGGACTCCTGGGGCCCTCCCCGCCCCCTATCACCCGCATAAGAGCCGAGAGCTCCGCAGAGAAGACGCCCACAGCAGGCGTTGTGTCTGTCCCCGGGACCCGCCGCGCGCCCTCTCCTGAAACTCGAGTTGCCAGGTGAGAACTTCCTATGTTGCTCACTCTGATTACCAGCCTCTGGATAGTTCATCTAATTTGCTCCATCCGCTTGCCTGCTTGCTTCTCCTTTACTCCTGAAGGCCATCCTGGCCCACCTATAACCAGGTGCTCCTAGCTGCCTGTCCCGCTGGGAAGAAGGTAGAAGGTTGTGGCTGACAGCTCATTTTCTTCTAACTAGCGCCAGTGAAACCGCAAGCATCCCCAGGGCTTCGCCTGGACGCTGGAAGCGCCGTGCGCCCAGCCCTAGCTTCCTAGCCTAACTTGGTCCTCGGCCCCTGCTTTGGTGCCCATCCTTTGCATGCAGGATCCTGTTGGAGTTTGTTCTGGGAGTGCCCTGAGCAGTCTAGGTCCCCAGGAGAGATCGTGTTTGGTTCTCCGGCCGGTTAAGCCCTGAAGCTTCCTCTGAGGCGTCTGCAGCTCGCTTGCGTGCCTGGGGCATTGGCATGGACTTGGGGCAGTGCAGTCAGCCGGCCAGAACGTGGAGCTCATTTCGGGGAGCTGGCGCCCAGCACCTGCTGCTAAACCGCATTTTAGCAGAGAAGGGATGCGCTGGCAGAGTCCAGGCACGATCCTGCACGTTAAATTACTCCCAAACCCAAACCCACAGACTGAGAGGTTAATGCTCCTTTCCAATTTACCCCTCCTGCCTTCCTCTCCCACCCGCTGGCAGCGAAGTCCAGCGGAGGCTAAGTGGTCCTAGATTTCTCAGTCCCTAAGAAGATAGGCAGTCTACAGCAAGGGTGGGTCCTCGCTTGGTTTCTGCCTGGGGCAAAACGTGTGGCTTTATGTGCGTGTGTATAGCTTCTTCCTGGCTTTCACGGAACAAAACCAGAACCCTCCCCCACCCCTCCCCAGCACACCTATTTCTACTTACCAAACTATTCAGTGTAACGTATATTTTGAGATTCAAAGCAGCCTATCTGGGCAAATGAACTAAAAAGAGGCGTGGGGAGGTGAAGTAGCCTGCCTGAATTCTCAAGGCAGTTGTGGCCGGACTGGAACCTGGGTCTGTGGGCTCCGGACGGTGCCTGGTCCTGGTGCAGTGGTAACGTCATTCTCCCTTTACAGAGAGGCATCATGGGCTTCGGGAAATCCTCCCCCTTCCTGGCTTTCAGCATCTTGGTCCTGTGCCAGGCAGGCAGTCTCCAGGCGACACCACTCAGGTGAGACAGCCTGAAGCCACGAACTTATTCCCCTTCCACTGACCCTGGGATCAGGCAGTTTTTTGCCTCTGAGGTCACAGCAGCGGGAGGCTCCCAGTGAATCAATACCCTTAGGTGGACACTGGCCTTGAGCCCTGTGGGCTGGGAGTCAGGAGAGCCATGTCCTCTGGGAAAGCCACAGGGACTGGGTAGCCTGGGTGCTTATCCTGGGAAGGAGGCAGGCAGGGGCTCAGAGCCTCTTTGCAGGGGTTGCTTCCTCTCTCCAGGTCAGCTTTGGAGACCCTCCCTGATCCTGGGGCACTCAGTGAGAAGGAAGGGCGCCTCCTGCTGGCCGCATTGGTGAAGGCCTATGTCCAGCAGAAGACCAACGAGCTGGAGCAGGAGGAGGAGCAGGAGGAGACAGAGGACTCCAGGTAAGTCTCCCCTCCCAGCTCTGGCCTATTCAAGAGGGTGTAGCCCAGAAAAGCAGGAAAAACAACATCTGGCCAGAGTCCTGCAGGTTGTCCCTGATCACCAGGACGGCACTCAGTCATTCTCAGCCTCCATGGAAGACTGTGATCTGTCCAGATGCAGCTGGAGGAACTGTGGTTAGTTAGACACATTGAAAAGATCAACTCCTGAAAGCTGTTAGGAAATGCGATGGGGAGATGTGGAAGCACTTATTCTGAGAGTTGGTCTTGCCCTACTGAGGAGAACGCTCAGCACTGGATGAGATAGGACTGGTAAGTGTGGAGCCAGGGGATGGGCCTGTTGTAGCTCAGGATATCTAAGGAATTTAACCTGTGTATATTCTTTCACACCTGCAAGGCACCTTCATTGCACAGTTGCAAGGTAAACCCAAAGGCCTTGCAGAGGGTGGGGTCAGGTAGAGCAGTGTCTGAGGTAGGTCTGGGGCCTTTAGATGTGTAGAATCTGTGGACATGTGCACGTTCTCACTGGGCCAGACACCCTTCCCCATCCCCACCTCCCTGTGCACCCTGAGCTTTGAGTAACGCCAGCAGAGCCACGTATTGCTCGTGCATGCACCCTGAGGACCTGTCTGCAGAGCGGGAAGAACTGAGCAGCATGTGGAATCCAGAAAAGGTCACCCCTTCCCCACCGCAGCCCTTCCCCACTCTGCCCTGGCTCAGTGAACCTCTGAGATCTCCTAGTGGAGGGTGTGTGAGCTGTGCCTCCTGCCTGCCCCTCCCACCTCTGCTCCAAGTGCCCCCTCCCTGGTCTAACCTTCTGCATGACTGCCCCCAGGAGCAGCCCTGGTGCATGGTATTGTCTGGCATGTCTTTTCCCTGCAGCCTGGACAGCTCCAGAGCTAAGCGGTGCAGTAATCTGAGTACCTGTGTGCTGAGCGCGTACTGGAAGGACTTGAACAACTATCATAGATACTCTGGCATGGGCTTTGGGCCTGAAACACCTGGCAAGAAAAGGGACATAGCCAACAGCTTGGAGAAGGACCTCTCCTCCCATTTTGGGGTGCCCCAGGATGCCAACTGAACTCCTTCCACTGCTTCCTGATTTCCTTTCTTGTTCCCATGGATGAAATTAATGCATGTGGATTTCACTCTGATTGCTCTTCAAGCTCGTATTGGTAGCTTTGCTTATGACAAAGAATGCCAGGAACCTCAGAATGGAAGGAAAGACAGCAGGACTCACAGATAAGGTTAGAGATGAGAGAGAGTGAGGGAAGTTTCTGAGATCCCAAGGGTATCATGGCAGAGCCCTCCAATTCCTGCTTCATCCCTCACGCCTCGTCATTGATGAATAAATCTATTTTCTAAAAGGATTGACACTTTGGTGGTCATTACTCTGGTCCCCGTTCAAGGCCTGAGAGTGCCCAGGGCCTATGCTTAAAAGTAGCCTTCACCTTAGGGTAAGTGGGATACAGGGTGTGGTAAGAGTCCTGTGAACCAGCTCCTGCAATGAGAACAGGTGTGCTGCGGAGCAGGTAAGCACTGCTGGGGGAGGATGCTGCAAACCTGGTGCTCTGAGCCTCTTCCAGGTAAGACTTCAGAAAGTTTTCATTTTCCGTAGGAAGTGGTTTTGTTGGTGTTTGGGGCTGGGATATGTCCTCATATGCTCCTTGAGTGTTGGGGTGGGGAGAATGTAAGAGATGGTAAGTGTAGGGTTTTAGCACTTGTCACATGGCCTTGAAGTGCATTTTTTGTGAAAACTTTTAGGCAGGGCTTCTGGCAAAGGCTGCTAGGTCATTTCCCCTAACAGCCTTGATAATTGCATTTAGGAGAAATACTTACATTTAAGTGATATGTCGAAGAGCTACAATTCTCTTTCTGAAGGCCCGATGGGTAGGCTTCTGTTGCAGCCTCTCACTGACAGGCCTTCTCTCCTTTCTCCATCCTGCAAACCAGCATCACTGCCCAGAAGAGGTCCTGCAACACCGCCACCTGTGTGACCCATCGGCTGGCAGGCTTGCTCAGCAGATCTGGGGGTGTGGTAAAGAGCAACTTTGTGCCCACCAACGTGGGCTCTGAAGCCTTTGGCCGGCGCCGCAGGGAACTTCAGGACTGAGCAGAGAAATGACTCTGGGAAGAAGGTGATTGCCTTGTACTGTCAGAAGGGAGGAGAAGGGATTTGGAGGTTAGGACTTGCATTTTGAAACCACTGGACATGGGTTCAGATCTCTTCTCTCCAATTACATTTTTCCTCTTGAGTTAGTGAGTTCCTACAACTTAGCTTAAAATCCGAGCACTAGGACAGGCTGTGGTCTTCCCTGGTGGCTCAGGTGGTAAAGAATCTGCCTGCAATGCAGAAAGCCCAGGTTCAGTTGGGAAGATCCCCTGGAGAAGGAAATGGACACCCACTCCAGTATTTTTGCCTGGAAAATTCCATAGACAGGGGAGCCTGGTGGTCCATGGGGTCGCAAAGAGTTGGACATGACTGAGGGACTAACACACTCTTTCATACACACAGGACAGGCTGTGGAGATGCAGTGTCATCTTTCTCAGAAGAGAAAAATAGCTTGCTAAATTCAGAAAGGGAAGGCCTTGCAAATCTTAGCCTGGGTCACACATCATTAATTAACCCAGTTTCGGAAAACCCTTCAACATTGATCAGTGTTCACAGATTCAGACAAGAGAGCTATAACTGTAATACTGCTGCTAGTATTAATAGTGACCCCTGAATTGTTTTCTCATCTTTTGCCATAAAAGTTTTCTCATGTCGCATATCCATAATTTGTAAATAGAGTTCAGTTAAAGAAACATTTCTATAAATTTGTGTTCTTTCAGTAGTAATTGTGATTATTTCCTTCTTATTCTCCTACTTCTCTTTCTTTTTCTTCTTTCCCTCTTCCTACCCCTCTTCTTCTTTTTAATTTTATTTATTTTTTTCACCTCAGGTTACCATGAAGCTAAACTCACCACTTCTGTTAATTTCTGTTGACAACCACTTGGTGAGGAGGCACCATGGAAGATATACATGTTTGCATCCTAATAGATACTGGAAAAAAAAGCACCTTTATCACTTGAAAGGAATGAAACTGAATGCAAAAATAAGCTAATTCCATATTTGTTGTGCATCTTTTTTATATTTGATTCTATATACAGTAAATGTGATGGCATCTCTCATTAGCTTATCTGGTAGCAAATTGGGTCTTTGAAAGATGTTCTGTTGACCATGGCATCTCTGCCAACTCTTAGGGGGACATTCAGTCACTGCCTCTGTGGCCTGTGGGGACACATGGTAATGGTGATGCTATGCTTTATTGACCAAGAACATGATTGTATAATTTGTTTAAGGAAATGTCAATATTATGCCATTTGTGAACTTCATTAAGATTAAAAACATATTTTGGATACACTTGTTTCCCTGTTGGTTCATTTTAACATGTCTTCCTATTTGATGATAATAGTAATAATGATAATTATAATAGACATATTTTGGTTGCTTACTATGGGCCAGATGATGTTCTGAGGTAGTGCTTCATAGCTACTAACTCAGTTAATCTTCAGGAAGACTCCATGGGGCTAGACCCCATTATCATTTCCACTCTGCATGTGGGAAACAGAGGCATGAAGATATGAAGTCCAAGGTCACACAGGTGACCACTGACTTGTGGCATACACAGGTGTTGATTTCCAGAGCTGATGGTTGAAACCACTGCAGCATATGCTTTTCAGCAATGGCTCCTGACATTTTCCAGAGGCCTGTGAGTCATTCTTTGCATTAACTGCCTCACACAGTAGATAGACGCTCAGATTTTTGAAGACAAACAGACATTTAAAAGCATATAAACAATCTAGTCTTTATATAATAAAATGAATCCCTTCTATTACCTGGTGCTATAGGCTGCATGTTTGTGTCTTTCTCAAAATGTTTATCTTGAAACCTAACCCCCAAAGTGATGCTGTTAGGAGGTGGGGCCTTGAGGAGGTGATTAAGTCATAAGAATAGTCTCTCATGAATGGGACTAGTATCATTATAAATAAGGCCTGAGAGAATGCCCTTGCTCCTTCCACATATGAGGTTGCAGTGAGAAATTTGCTGTGAATGAGGAAGTGGGCTCCCCACCAGATATTGAATCTGCAAGTGGCCTGGTCTTGGATTTCTCAGCTTCCAGAACTGTAAGAAATGAGTATTTACTGTTTATAAGTCATCCAGTTTGTGGTATTTTGTTACACTAGCTTGAAATGATGAAGACATTTGGCTTCAACAGTGATCAATTTGTGGCCAATGTTATTATATCTATGAGCCATCTGCTTCCCCCAGACCTTCTCCCAGCACCCAATCCCAATATGTCCATAAATATTTCCACTTGTATCTCCAAATGTTTGACTCTTAAACATAAAACCAAAATTCAATTTAACAACTAAATAGTTCAAATCTCTCAGTTACCTTATAGATATATATGATGTCATATATATTAATCATATATGAAATTATATATATTATGTGAATATATTGTGTGCATGTATGTGTGCTAAGTCACTTCAGTCCTGTCCGACTCTTTGCGACCCTATAGACTGTAGCCCACCAGGCTTCTCTGTCCATGGGGATTCTCCAGGTGAGAGTACTAGAGTGGGTTGCCATGCCCTCCTCCAGGGATCTTCCCCACCCAGGGGTGGAACCTGTGTCTCCCACATTGCAGGAGAATTCTTTACCACTGAGCCACCAGGGAAGCCCCATATTATATATATAAATATAAATCAAATTAGGTCTTCACTTTGCTGCTGGTTAATATGTTTTAAGGCACTTTTCATCTAGAGGCTTCACCTCTATCATTTTTTTCTCTTCTTCAATTTATTTGTTGTAGAGACTAAGTTATTTGTCCAATAGAGTTTCCCATATTCTGAATTTTGATGACACTACACCCCTGTGGTGAAGCTTAACATACTTCTTTATCAACTGTATTTCTTGTGAGTCAGAGTGAGGGGAAAGAAAAGTAAAAGATGAGGTCAGAGATGTAATGGGCAGGATGGATCATGTAGGATTTTGTAGGGCATGGGACAGACCTGGGCTTTCTCTCAATCAATTTCTAGTCCATAGGACAGAAATCACATCAGCAATTTTAACAGAAAGAATACTCCAAGACATTATTAAACAGGCAATATAGTACTGAAGAGGCAAAAGAGAGCAAGAAATAGTGCAAAGGAAAAAACCAAAGGAAGCAGTTACTATCCACAGGGCTGGAGGAATAGGGGAACTGACAGGGAATTAGAATCTAGAGACTTTAAGAATTCTCAGACCATTGAGAAGGGAGGCATCTGATGCTGGTGTCTCTGAAGTGGTGCAACAAGACTGTTCTAGGAGTGTGCAAAAACAAAGTGAAACTGGAAACAGGAACCAACTTCCCTGGCAGAGTAAAGAAACTGTGGGTGATACTGACAGAGATCAAAATCAAATAGGAAGGAGCAAGTTTCTTCTTCAAGCTTTCTTGTCTCCTGTGAGAGCCTCCAATTGGCAAAGCTTAATGGGGATCCATTTGACAAAGGAAAAAGTAATTGGTAGAGAGTTCCAGCCCTGGTAGGTCTTTTTAAGCATGTAATTTAAAATTTTTATAGAGAAAAGTCATTTTTGAGCATATAGTTCAATGGGTTTTGACAGTACATTTAGGTCATGTAATCACCATCACAATAAAGGGGCAAAGCAATTTCATCACTGCTCAAGTCCCCCACTTCTCCTTTGCAGCCAATTGTCTCCTCAATCCTCAAACCCTAACAACTACTATATTCTTTTTCTACAGTTTTTAAAATTTATCTTTTAAAATTGAGATATAATTGACATATAACATTATATTAGTTTTAGGTGTCCAACAAAATGATTTGATATGTATGCATATTGTGAAATGATCACTACAGTAAGTTCAGATAATGTCCATCAGTATACATTGTTACAGGTTTTCACTTGTGATGAAAACTTTAAGATTTACTTGCTCAGCAACTTTACGGAATAGATTATTATTAACTATACTCACCATGTATTACCTTCCCAGGGCTTATTTATCTTATACCTGGAAGTTTATACTTTTCAACTGTTTTCACCCATTTGCACCTCTGTACCCCCACCTCTGGCAGCCAACATTCTGTTCTCTGTTTCATGAGTTCAGTTTTTTTTAAATTTCATATAAAAGTGATATCATACAGTATTTATCTTTCTTTGCCTGACTTATTTCACTTAGTATAAACCCCTCAGGGTCCATTCATATTGTAAACATGGCAGGATTTCCACTTTTTAAAAAAAATGGTGAAAAACAATGAATAAACAACAACCACAAATATTCCATTATATAGATACCAAGGGAACATTTCATGCAAAGATGAGCTCGATAAAGGACAGAAATGGTATGGACCTAACAGAAGCAGAAGATATTAAGAAGAGGTGGCAAGAATACACAGAAGACTTATACAAAAATGATCTTCATGACCAAGATAATCACGATGGTGTGATCACTCACCTAGAGCCAGACATCCTGGAATGTGAAGTCAAGTGGGCCTTTGGAAGCATCACTACAAACAAAGCTATTGGAGGTAATAGAATTCCAGTTGAGCTATTTCAAATCCTGAAAGATGATGCTGTGCAAGTGCTGCCCTCAATATGCCAGCAAATTTGGAAAACTCAGCAGTGGCCATAGGATTGGAAAAGGTCAATTTTCATTCCAATCCCAAAGAAAGGCAATGCCAAAGAATGCTCAAACTATTGCACAATTGCACTCATCTCACGTGCTAGTAAAGTAATGCTCAAAATTCTCCAAGCCAGGCTTCAGCAGTACGTGAACCGTGAACTTCCAGATGTTCAAGCTGGTTTTAGAAAAGGCAGAGGAACCAGAGATCAAATTGCCAACATCCATTGGATCATCAAAAAAGCAAGAGAGTTCTGCTTTATTGACTATGCCAAAGCCTTTGACTGTGAGGATCACAATAAACTGTGGAAAATTCTGAAAGAGCTGGGAATACAAGATCACATGACCTGCCTCTTGAGAAACCTGTATGCAGGTCAGGAAGCAACAGTTAGAACTGGACATGGAACAACAGACTGGTTCCAAATAGGAAAAGGAGTTCATCAAGGCTGTATATTGTCACCCTGCTTGTTTAACTTCTATGCAGAGTACATCATGAGAAACGCTGGGCTGGATAAAGCACAAGCTGTAATCAAGATTGCCAGGAGAAATATCAATAACCTCAGATATGCAGATGACACCACCCTTATGGCAGAAAGTGAAGAGGAACTAAAGGGCCTCTTGAAGAAAGTGAAAGAGGAGAGTGAAAAAGTTGGCTTAAAGCTCAACATTCAGAAAACAAAGATCATGGCATCTGGTCCCATCACTTGATGGGAAATAGATGGGGAAACAGTGGGAACAGTGGCTGACTTTATTTTTGGGGGCTCCAAAATCACTGCAGATGGTGACTACAGCCATGAAATTAAAAGACGCTTACTCCTTGGAAGGAAAGTTATGACCAACCTAGATAGCATATTCAAAAGCAGAGACATTACTTTGCCAACAAAGGTCCATCTAGTCAAGGCTATAGTTTTTCCAGTAGTCGTATATGGATATGAGAGTTGGACTGTGAAGAAAGCTGAGCACTGAAGAATTGATGCTTTTAAACTGTGGTGTTGGAGAAGACTCTTGAGAGTCCCTTGGACTACAAGGAGATCCAACCAGTCCATTCTATAGGAGATCAGTCCTGGATGTTCTTTGGAAGGAATGATGCTAAAGCTGAAACTCCATACTTTGGCCACCTCATGCAAAGAGTTGACTCATTGGAAAGACTCTGTTGCTGGGAGGGCTTATGGGCAGGAGGAGAAGGGGATGACAGAGGATGAGATGGCTGGATGGCATCACCAACTCGATGGACGTGAGTTTGAGTAAACTCCGGGAGCTGGTGATGGACAAGGAGGCCTGGTGTGCTGCGATTCGTGGGGTCGCAAAGAGTCAGACACAACTCAGTGACTGAACTGAACTGATATAAAATACTCTACACACACCAGTATCTATATATGTATATCTCTATCTACCTATATATCACATTTTCTTTATCTTGTCATCCATCAATGGACACTTACGTTGTTTTGATGTCATGGTTATTGTAAATAGTTCTGGTATGAACATCAGGGTGCAGGTATCTTTCCAAGGTAGTAGTTTTACTTCTTTCAGATAAATACCCAGGAATTGAATTGCTAGATCATATATTAGTTTTATTTTAAATAATTTTGAGGAACCTCTATGCTGTTTTCCATATTGGCTGCACTAATTTACATTCCCACCAACAGTTCATAGCATTTCCATTTTTCTACATCCATGCTGACATTTGTTATTTTCTTTTTGGTAATACCATTCTGACAGATGTGAGGTGATGTGTGATTGACACTGTGGTTTTGATTTGCATTTCCCTGATAATTAGTGATGTTGAATACCTTTTCATGTACCTGTTGGCCATTCGTATGTCTTCTTTTAGAAAACATCCAATCAAATTCTTCTGCCTTTTCCAGAATGTCATATAAATGAAATCAGTACATAACTTTGTCTGAATTTTCTTTTACTTAATGCTTTTGAGGTTTACTCATGTTATTGTACGTATACAGTTTGTTTCTTTTTCTTGTTGGGCAGTATTACATTACATGTACTACAGTTGGTTAATCCATTTATTCACTGAAGAACATCTGGATTGCTTCCAGCTTTTGGCATTTATGGATATAAACTTTTGCGTATAGATTTTTGTGTGAAGATAAGTGTAATGGGCCAAACAGGAGCCCCCAAGAAGACATGACAATGTCTTGATCCCTGAAAACGGTGAATGCTACCTTATCTGAAAAAGGATCTTTGCCGATGTAATTAAATTAGGATTTTAAAATGTGCTCATCCTGGATTATCCAGGTGGGTCTTAAATCCAAGGATGTTCTTATAAAAGATACACAAAGAACAAGAGAAAGTGAAATGAAGACACAGGTAGAGAGTCATAAGTCAAGGAAGCCAAGTCAGCCAACAGCTCTTGGAGGCTAGAAGAGACATGGAATAGATTCTCCCCCAGGGTCTCTGGAGGGAGTACAGCCTTCTGTCACCTAGATTTTGAAATGAGAGAATAAATTTCTGTCATTTGAAGCCACTGAGTTTGTGGTAATTTATTATGGCATCTTTAGGAAACTAATACAATACATTCCATTTCATCTGGGTAAATACCTTGGGTAGGATTGCTGAGTCATTTGACAAGTGTCTGTATTTTTTCCCTTAAAAGGATTTTATTTTTACAATTGCATTCTAATCTTGGTCCATATGTATTTGCATTCTTGATAATTTCTACCAAATAGTTTTCATGTGGTGTTATACATTATGCTTGTCACTGCATTCCATGTAATAAACATAATTGTATTGCTTAATTAAGTAAAGTAAGAAAAACTAATTACAGAAACTTTGAAAAATCAATATGTGGAGAATTCCATTTACAGAGGAGCCTGGTGGGCTACAGTCCATGTGGTTGCAGAGAGTTGGACACGATTGAGTGACTAACACACACACATGATTTGCTTTTATTGTCTTCCTTTTGTATGCATATTTCACTTAATTCTAAACTATATATATCTTTAAATAAAAACATTTTTAGAGCAGTGTTAGGTTTGCAAAAAATTAAGAGGAAGGGACAGAGGTTTTCCTATACCCTTTGCCCCTACATAGCCGTAGCTTCCTCCATTATCAACATCACTCACCAGAAAAATGTTTGGTTTCTTTTAACTGAGGATGAACCTACACTGACACATCATAATCACCCAAAGTCCATAGTATACCTTAGAGTTCACTCTAGGTGTTGTATGTATCAGTTTAGTTCAGTCGCTCAGTTGTGTCCGACTCAGCAACCCCACAGCACGCCAGGCCTCCCTGTCCATCACCAACTCCCAGAGTTTACCCAAACTCATGTCCAATGAATCGGTGATGCCATCCAACCATCTCATCCTCTGTCGTCCCCTTCTCCTCCTGCCCTGATTCTTTCCCAGCATCAGGGTCTTTTCAAATGAGGCAGCTCTTCGCATCAGATGCCCAAAGTATTGGAGTTTCAGCTTCAACATCAGTCCTTCCAATGAACACCCAGGACCGATCTTCTTTAGGATGGACTAATTGGATCTCCTTGCAGTCCAAGGGACTCTCAAGAGTCTTCTCCAACACAACAGTTTAAAGGTGTCAAATCTTCAGCACTCAGCTTTCTTTATAGTCCACCTCTCACATCCATACATGACTACTGGAAAAACCATAGCCTTTTCTAGACAGACCTTTGTTGGCAAAGTAATGTCTCTGGTTTTGAATATGCTATCTAGGTTGGTCATAACTTTCCTTCCAAGGAGTAAGCATCTTTTTAATTTCAAGGCTGCAATCACCATCTGCAGTGATTTTGGAGCCCCCCAAAATAAAATCAGTCACTGTTTCCCCATCTATTTGCCATGAAGTGGTGGGACCAGATGCCATGATCTTCGTTTTCTGAATGTTGAGCTTTAAGCCAACTTTTTCACTCTCCTCTTTCACTTTCATCAAGAGGCTTTTTAGTTCCTCTTCACTTTTTGCCATAAAGGTGGTGTCATCTGCAAATCTGAGGTTATTGATATTTTTTCCTGGCATCTTGAAAGCAGCTTGTGCTTTATCCAGCCCAGTGTTTCTCATGATGTACTCTGCATATAAGTTAAATAAGCAGGGTGACAATATACAGCCTTGACGTACTTCTTTTCCTATTTGGAACCGGTGTGTTGTTCCATGTCCAGTGCTAACTGTTACTTCCTGACCTGCATACAGGTTTCTCAAGAGGCAGGTCATGTGATCTTGTATTCCCATCTCTTTCAGAATTTTCCACAGTTTATTGTGATCCTCACAGTCAAAGGGTTTGGCAGTCAATAAAGCAGAAGTAGATGTTTTTCTGGAAATCTCTTGCTTTTTCGATGATCCAATGGATGTTGGCAATTTGATCTCTGGTTCCTCTGCCTTTTCTAAAACCAGCTTGAACATCAGGAAGTTCACAGTTCATGTATTGTTGAAGCCCAGCTTGGAGAATTTTGAGAATTACTTCACTAGCGTGTGAGATGTGTACAGTTGTGAGGTAGTTTGAGCATTCTTTGGGATTGCCTTTCTTTGGAATTGGAATGAAAACTGACCTTTTCCAGTAGTGTGGCCACTGCTGAGTTTTCCAAATTTGTTGACATATTGAGGGCAGCACTTGCACAGCATCATCTTTCAGGATTTGAAAGAGTTCAATTGGAATTCCATCACCTCCACTAGCTTTGTTCATAGTGATGCTTTCTAAGACCCACTTGACTTCACATTACAAGATGTCTGGCTCTAGGTGAGTGATCACACCGTCATGATTATCTGGGTCGTGAAGATCTTTTTTGTATGGTTCTTCTGTGTATTCTTGCCACCTCTTCTTAATATCTTCTACTTCTGTTAGGTCCATACCATTTCTGTCCTTTATTGAGCCCATCTTTGCATGAAATTTTCCCTTGGTATCTCTAATTTTCTTGAAGAGATCTCTTTCCTATTCTATTGTTTTCTTCCATTTCTTTGCATTGATCACTGAGGAAGGCTTTCTTATCTCTCCTTGCTATTCTTTGGAACTCTGCATTCAAATGGGTATATCTTTCCTTTTCTCCTTTGTTTTTTGCTTCTCTTTTTTTCACAGCTATTTGTCCTTTTAGAACTAACACCCCAAAAAGAGGGCTTCCCAGGTGGCTCAGAGGTTAAAGCATCTGCCTGCAATGCGGGAGGCCTGGGTTCAATCTCTGGGTCAGGAAGACCCCTGGAGAAGGAAATGGCAACCCACTCCAGTATCCTTGCCTGGAGAATCCCATGGACGGAGGAGCCCAGTGAGCTACAGTCCACAGGGTCTCAAAGAGTCGGACACGACTGAGCGACTTCACTTTCATTATAGGGGACTGAAATGCAAAGGTAGGAAGTCAAGAAACACCTGGAGTAACAGGCAAATATGACCTTGGAGTACAGAATGAAGCAGGCAAAGGCTAATAGAGTTGTATGTATATCCATCATTATAATAGCATATAGAGTATTTCACTGCTCTAAAAATTCTTTTGTGCTTTGCTTGTGCATTCCTCCCCACCATTCCCTGGAAAATACTGGTTTTGCCTTTTCCAGAGTGTCACATAGTTGGAATCATGCAATATGTAGCCTTTTCAGCTTGGCTTATTTCCCTTAGTGATATGCATTTACAATTCCTCCAAGTCTTGTCATGGCTTGATAGCTCATCTCTTTTTAGTGCTGAATAATATTCCATTGTCTCAATGTACTGCAGTTTATCAATTCATCTTCTGAAGGATATCTCATTTGCTTCCAATTTCTGGCAATTATAAATAAAGCTGCTACAAATATCTGCATGTAGGTTTTTGTGTGGACATATGTTTTCAACTTGTTTGGGTAAATATCAAGAAGTGTGACTGCTGGATCGTATGGTAAGGGTATGTTTAGTTTTGTAAGAAACTACTGACAGTTTTCCATAGTGGTTGGTAGCATTTGCAGTGCCATCAGCAGTGATGAGAGTTCCTGTTATTTCCCATTCTCACCAATATTTGGTATTGTCAGTGTTCTGGATTTTGTTCATTCTCTTATGTATGTAGTGGTGTCTTGTTTTAATTTGCATTTCCCTGATGACATATGACTTGGATTGCCTTTTCATATGCTTATTTGTCATCTGTATATCTTCTTTGGGAGTTTATGTTAGGTCTTTAGTGCCTTTTTAAAATTTTAAGAGTTCTTGTATATTTTGTAGAATAAGCCTTTACCAGTTGTGCATTTTCCAAATGTCATCTTCTAGTCTGCGGCTTGTCTTCTCATTTTCTTGATATGATACCATCTTTTGCAAAGCTTTAAATTTGGTAAAGACCAGTCTATCAATTACTCCTTTCATGGATCATGTCTTTTGTGTTGTATCTAAAACAACATCACCATACCCAAGATCATCTAGGTTTTCTCCTATGTAATCTTCTAGGAGTTGTATAGTTTTGCATTTTACATTTTGGCCTATGATCTATTTTGAGCTAATTGTTGTGAAAGTTTTCTGTCTAGAATACTTTTATAACATGTGGATGTCCTGATTCTCTGTTGTCCCCTTCTCCTCCCACCTTCAATCTTTCCCAGCATCAGGGTCCTTTCAAATGAGTCAGTTCTTCACATCAGGTGGCCAAAGTATTGGCGTTTCAGCTTCAGCATCAGTCCTTCCAATGAATATTCAGGACTGATTTCCTTTAGGATTGACTGGTTTGATCTCCTTGCAGTCCAAGGGACTCTCAAGAGTCTTCTCCAACACCACAATTTAAAAGTATCAGTTCTTTGGCCCTCAGTTTTCTTTATAGTCCAGCTCTCACATCCATACATGACTACTGGGAAAACTAGATGACTAGATGGATCATTGTTGGAAAAGTATTTTTGATTTCAAATTCCACTTTCTTATTGTTGGTATATAGGAAAACAAGTGACAGTATATTAACCTTGTATTCTGCAACCTTGCTATAATTACTTATTAGTTCCAGTTTTTTCTAATCAATTCTTTTAGATTTTCTACAGAGACATTCATGTTATCTGGAACAACAACAAAAAAAATAGTTTTATATCTTCCTCCCCAATAGGTATACCTTTTATTTACTTTTCTTATTGCATTAACAAGTACTGAATGTTGAAAAAGGATGGTGAGAGGGAACATTCTTTACTTGTACCTGATCTTAATGGGACAGTTTTGAGTTCCTTTGTGGGATAGTTTCAAAAATGCTGTTAGTTATAGGATTTTGTAGAGAGTTTATCTAATTGAGAAAGTTCCCTTCTATTTTACTGAGAATTTCCCCTTCTATTTCCTTATAGTTTACTGGAAGTTGTTTTTTCTTTTTTTAAATCATGAATGGATGTTGGATTTTGTCAAGTGCTTTTTCTGTGTTTGTTGAAATAATCATGTGATTTTTCTTTTTTACTCTGTTGATGTGATGCATTATGTTAATTGATTTTCTAATACTGAACCCACCTTGCATGGCTGGAATAAATCCTACTTCGTCATGTTGTATAATCCTTTTCATACTTTTTGATCCTGTTTACTATTAACTTACTGAAGATTTTTGCATCTATGTTCATGTGAGGTATGGTCTGTAGTTTTCTTGCAGTGTGTTTGTCTGGTTTTGGTATTAGCGTAATACTGGTCTCAGAATGAGTCAGGGATTTCATCTTCTATTTTCTGAAAGAGATTGCAGAGAATTAGTGTAATTTCTTCCTTAAGTGTTGGGTAGAATTCACCAGTGAACTCATCTGGGCAGGTGGTTTCTATTTTGAAATGTTAGTAGTTATTTACTCAATGTCTTTCATAGCAATAGGTCTATTCAGATTTGTTGTGTGCATTTTGGTGTTTCAAGAAATGGGTGCATTTCATTTAGGTTATCAAATTTGTGAAAATAGAATTGCTCTTACTATTTTGTTATTATCCTTTTAATGTCCATAGGATTGTAGTGATGTACTTCTTTCACTTCTGATATTAGCAATTTGTGTCCTCTTTTTTTCTTTTTAGCTGGCCTGGCTAGAGGCTTATTGACTTTGTTGATCTTTTTGAAACAGCAGCTTTAGATTTTACTTATTTTCTCTATTGATTGCCTATTTTCAATTTATTGATTGATAGTCCAGTTGTTATTATTCTTTTTCTTCTCTTTACTTTGGATTTAATTTTTCTTTGTATAGTTTCCTAAGAAAAATTTCAGAGAAGGCAATGGCACCCCAGTCCAGTACTCTTGCCTAGAAAATCCCATGGATGGAGGAGCCTGGTGGGCTGCAGTCCATGGGGTTGCTAAGAGTCAGACACGACTGAGCAACTTCACTTTCACTTTCCACTTTCATGCATTGGAGGAGGAAGTGGCATCCCACTCCAGTATTCTTACCTGGAGAATCCCAGGGACAGGGGAGCCTGGTGGGCTGCCATCTATGGGGTCGCACAGAGTCAGACACGACTGAAGCGACTTAGCAGCAGTAGCAAGAAAAATTTAGATGATTGATTTCAGATGTTTCTTCTTTAATGATATTTGCATTTAGTGCTATAAATTTCCCTGTAAGTACTGCTTTCACTGCACTCCATGAATCCTGATAAATTTTCATTTTTCTTTAGTTCATAATATTTTTAAAATTTCCATTGCAATTTATTTTTGACTAGTGAATTATTTAGAAGTGTGCTGTTTAATCTCCACATAGTTTGAGATTTTCCAATAACCTTTCTGTTATTTGATTCCTAGTTTAATGGTGTGACAGCAGACACTGCAGGATTTTATTCTTTTAAATTTAGTAAGGTGTGGCCCAGAATACGGTCTCTCTTGGTGAATGTTCCTTGTGAATTTGAAAAGAATGTGATTCTTCCATTGCTGGATGAAGCAGTAGTATATCAATGTTCGTTATATCCAGTTGATTGACGGTACTGTTGGATTCAACTATATCCTTATTGATTTTCTGCTTGCTGGATCTGTTCATCTGTGATAAGGGGTGTTGAAGTCCCCAGTTTTAATAGCAGATTAGTCTATTTCTCCTTGCAGTGCTGTTAATCTTTGCCTTATGTAGTTTGATGCTCTACTGTTAGGCATATAAGTCAAGGCAAATTATGTGTTCTTGGAGAAGGAGCACCTTTATCATTATGTAATACCATGCTTTATCTTTGTTAATTTTCCAAGCTTTGATGTCTTTTCTGTCTGAAATTAATATATCTAGCCCCGCTTTTCTTTTGATTAGTGTTAGCATTTCCTTTTTTATTGTGGTATGATTGGCATACGAAATTGTTAGTTTCTGGTATACAACATAATGATTTGATATTTATATATATTAGGAAATGATTATTTCTAGATAACTTCTATCACCATTGTTACAGAATTTTTTCTTGTAATGAGAAATTTAAGATCTACTCTCTTAACTTTCAATACATACTATTAATTATATTTGCCATGCTACACATACATCCATTTGTTTCCTTTTAATTTTTATGCAACTTTATATTTAAAGTGGGTTGCTTATCAACAACATACAGTTGGCTTTTGTTCTTGATCCATTCTGACAATCCGTGTTTTTTAACTGATGTCTTCAGACTTGGCACCAAAGTGGTTATCAATATAGTTGGATTCATATCTACTATATTCATTATGGCTAGTATATATTTAACTTTATAAGAAAATTCCAAATCATTTTCTGAAGTGGCTATACCATTTCAAATTTCCACCAGGCTTATGAGTGTTCTAGTAACTCCACTAATGTGTATATAGTAGTATATCATTGTGGTTTTAGTTTATGTTTCCCTAATGACTAATGACACTGAGTATCTTTCCCTGTGCTTATTTTCCATATGTTTATGCCTTTTGCTGAAATGTCTCTTCAAATGTTTTGCTCATTTCATAATGGATTGCTTGCTTTATTACTGCTGAATTTTGAGAGTTCTTTACATATTGTGGATGTAAGATTATTACCAGCTATGTAATATTGAAAATTTTTCCAGTCTGTGGATTGCATTTTCATTTTCTTAGCAAAAGTTTTTAATTTTGCTGAAGTCTAATTTATCATTTTTAAAACAGATTGTGCTTTGGTGTCATGTCTAAGAACTCTTTGTCCAACCTCAGATCCCAAGGTAGCAGTGGCTTTATTACATATGTTTTCCTAAAAGATTTTTGGTTTTATGTTTTACATTTAGGTCTAGGATCCACTTTGAGTTAATTTTTGTATAAGGTGAGAGGTGTAGATTGAGACTAATTTATTTGCATGTAGATGCCCAATTGTTCCAATTGTTGAAGAGACTGTTAATTTAATTGCCTTTACATCTTAGTAAAAAATCAATTGATCACATTTGTGCAGATGTATTTCTGGACTCCCAATTCTGTCTCATCTATCAACGTAGTTATTCTTCTGCCAAAACCACACTGTCTTTTTTTTAAAATTAATCTTTATTGGAGAATAATTGATGTACAATGTTGTGTTGGTTTATGCTATATAGCAAAGTGAATCAGTTTTACATATACATATATCACTCTTTCTTAGATTCTATTCCCACATAGGCCACTTCAGAGTATTGAGTAGAGTTCACTGTGCTATACAGTAGGTATAGTAGGTCCTTATTAGTTATCTATCTTACATATAGTAGTATGTATATAAACATCAGTCTCACAATTTATCCCTCCGTCTTTTCCCCGTTGAATACCACACTGTCTTGACATACTTAGACACACTGTGGTGTTAAAGTAAACATGGAAATCAGGTAGCATGGGTCTTACAAAATTGCTTATTTGTGTTATTACTTAAATATCTACAAGTCTATGGATCCATTCCAACTCAACTCTTACATAGTTATATATAAATAATGCTTAATGTGAGATGCAGGTGCTTTTAACTTAATGGGGGTGAAGATGTCAAAAATAACAGTACAGGGGCTGGCAGCATCTTAAATACCCAGTCTCTGACCCAGGGCCTCCCGGGGAGTGAAGCACCCCTTCTCCACCAGAGGGTGCACTGAGCAGGCACTTAAGCTAGCTTTGCCAGGATCCCCGCTTCCCAGTCGGGTCCCAAGCTGGTCTCCCAGATTTACCTCTCCGTGCTCTCTGAGCCTTGGTTTTATATGGCTCAAGTATTTGGAATAACGACACCTCCCTCACAGGGGTGAGGCAGTGTGCTACCAATGGCACTCGGGATTCCAGGGGCAGATGGTAGTGCTTAGGGAGGAGGGAGGCTGGATGTTTCCTCTTGGCTGAGGGATCTGAGAAAAGAGCAACCATAGTAAGACCCAATTTGTTGCCTTCTTGATTCCCCTCAAAGGAAAAGGGCTGGGGCAGAGAGAGAGGAGTGGCAGGAGTGGGGGCATTCGGGACATGAAGAGGGGGTCTCCACGTGTTGACACGGTACTGCTCCTGTCTGGAGGTGGAGGTGAAAGTGAAAATGTGAGTCGCTCAGTCACCTCCTACTCTTTGCGACCCCATGAACTCTAGCCCACCAGGCTCGTCTGTCCATGGAATTCTCTAGGCAAGAATACTGGAGTGTGTAGCCATTCCCTTCTCCAGGAATCGAACCCATGGTTTCTGGCACTGCAGGCAAATTCTTTACCATCTGAGCCACCAGGGACGTGTGCAGACAAAATAAGGGAGGTTTTTATGGAGGGGTTATTCTTGAACTCAATGTAGAAAGGCCGATAGGGTTTGTTTTTTAATTGAAAAATAACTTCTTTTTCCTAATTGCGGAATTAAAATACTCAGTACAGAAGATTTAGAAACTACAGGAAAGACAAAAAATAAGATGTGTGTGTGGAGGGGAGGGGTGAGAATAGTAAATAGTATGTTTCCTAATTATCTCATCATCCAGAAAAATCCACCATTAGTAGTTTGGTGTGTTCTTATATATCTTATGTGCATATTTATAAAACTGCATCACACCAAACTTATTTGAAACTTGCCTTTTTCAGTGTCTTTCCATGCCACTCCAAGTCCTTCTACTATATAATTTTTCATGTCCATTTCACATTCTATTGAATAAATGTGCCTGCCAGAGTTTATTTAATCAGTCCCTATATACATGTAAATTATTTCTAGGTTTTTATTCTTGCAAAAATGCTGTAGTAATCATCTTTGGAGCTAAATTTTGTAAAAATATCCTTATTTATTTCCTTAGGGGAACTTTACATGGGCACAATCTAGGATCACAATAATTTAATTTTAATCTAATGTGATACCATTTTTTATTCTTTCTTGCACTGGGATTGTAGAGTCAGAGTAAGTGCATAATTTTGCTAAGTATAGGCAATCTACCATTTTGCATTCCCACTAGCCATGTGTAAGATTCTTGTTTCTCCCAGCCTCACCAACTGGATATGTCATCAGATATCTAGATGAGCAGTCACAGGGAGACACAGACCAACATAGACAACAGAAAACAGAAACAGACCCAGAGGATCAAACATAGGGGGAACAAATGGGAAGAGAAATGCCAACTCAACATGGCGAGATACTTTTGGATGGTGGAAGCTGCCTAATGATAGTAGGGGCTTCTTGGGAAGTGATGAGCTCCCTGTCATTGGAAGCGTTCAAGGGCAGTCCAGACGGCCATTCCGTAGAATGTGGCATAGATGTGCGTGCATTTGTATGCATGCTCAGTCATGTTCAACTCTTCTACTCCATGGACTGTACTCCTCCAGGCTCCTCTTTCCATGGAATTTTTTAGGCAAGAATACTGGAGTGGGTTGCCATTTCCTACTCCAGGAGATCTCCCTCACCCAGGGATTGAATTCACCACCCCCTGCATCTCCTGCACTGGCAGGCAGATTCTTTACCGCTGTACCACCTGGTGATCCATGTAGTATAGGAGACTTCAGCAGCTTGGCTTCTGGATCAAGGGTTTTTGATGCCTGAGAAAATTCACACAACTGTATTGATTGAGTGCCTCATTTTATTTTATTTTATTGGTTGATTGCCTCATTTTAAATCCATGAGCATTAATTAAGCCTTTGTTGCTGACAAGAAATTGTATGTCCTTAGTCCATTCAGTCTTCCATTTACTTCTAGATCTTTATTCAAACCTTCTCAAAACCCCAACACTTCCTCCACCATCCTTATTCCCTGACCCTGCTTTTGTGCGTGCATGCTCAGTCACTTATCATGTCTGACTCTTTGCGACCCCATGAACTGTAGCCTGCAGGCTCCTCTGTCCATAGGATTTTCCCAGCAAGAATACTGGAGTGAGTTGTCAAGCCCTCCTCTAAGGGGTCTTCCCAACTGAGGGACTGAACCCACATCCCCTGCATTGCAGGCGAATTCTTTATCACTGAGCCACTGGAGAAGCCCAGACTCTGCTTTCTACTTAACTGATAAAATGACATCAATTGGAAGAGAGCCTCTACAGACTCCACCAGAACACCCGTACACTACTGGTATCTGTTCCCAGGTACTTGTCTCCCACTAGTATTCATAGATGAACTTTCCATGCTCCAAGGTAGAGCCATTTCTTCCATTTGTATGCCAGGTCCCATCCCCTTTCCACTACTCAGGGCACTGCTCCAATAATCTCTATTTATCCCCTCCTTCATCTTCTCCTGTTCCTCCACTCCCTTGTTCAAACTGCTCTGCTTCCCTAGTCTCCTTACTCTTGCTCTAAGACACCAGGTATTCTTGCCTTAGCTTTGCTTTGACTGTTTCCTTTTCTTGGAAAGCTCTTTTCACAGAAAACTATTTGCATAACACGTAACTCTTTTACCTCTAATTACATGGTGGCACTAGTGGTAAAGAACCCGCCTGCCAGTGCAAGAGACAGGAGAGATGTGGGTTCAATCCCTGGGTCAGGAAGATCCCCTGGAGTAGGAAATGGCAACTCACTTCAGTGTCCTTGCCTGGAGAATCCCATGGACAGAGGAGACTGGTGGGTTACAGTCTGTAGGGTCATCAAGAGTCGGTCGACTGAAGCGAAGCATTCTTCTCCTTCTAACTATAGGTATCTGAAACATACAAGAGGTATCTAAAACATAAGAATACAAGAAGGGCAAAAGCCAAAGAATGAACAATTTCCCCTGCAAACAGTAGCCAAAATAATGGTCATATAATAATATTGATTTTGAATAAAGCTGACTTTAAGGCACAAAGCATCATAAAGATAATGAAGACCATCTTATAACAGCAAAATTTAAAAATTTCCAACAGATATAATAATTCAAAGTGTATATGTACCTCATAATAACTTCAAAGTATATAAAGCTGAAATGCACAATTATAGTGGGACATTTTTCACCTCTCTGATAATTATCTCCTAATATGAGATGGTGTATCTATATCTCTTTGTGCATCATTAGACTGTGAGCCTCCCAAGGTCAGAGATTGACTTGATCACTTGTATTCTGCGTGATGTGCATAAGACTGGCCTTTATTCTTTTTCTTGCTGAACTAAACTTCCTTCCACAATGATGAATAGCACATTCTTTCTTTGGGAATGCTCTTACTCTTAGAAGAGTCTTAGTTTTCTGGATTAAAACCTGTCTTTCCCACTCTCCCCAGGCTTTCTAATGTGGCCTAGGTGTAGATGGATTTTGGAAAATTTCCCTCCAGGAATGCGTATGTCTGAGGCCAGATCTTTTAAACCATAGGTGGGTGTCAATTGCAAGGAATTTAAAATAGATCAATTTTTTCTTTGCTACAAACTCCTGATTGGGCATTGTTTCTACTAGAAGAATCCTTTCTGGGCGGTTACCTATCAATTCTCAATAATGTATGTGGGGGTTAGTATTAAGCCTCCTCAGTTATTCAGATTGTCAGAATCTTTATTTCCTGGTGAAACTTTTCTGGAAGCTCTCATGGAAGCAAATTCATGTGCTCTGTGGCAAAGCTTTAGCTTTTGCCTTTGTCTCTGGCAGGCCCTTAGCCAAGGGCTATAAATCTAGGTTTGGATTTATTTGTAATGGTCTATCAAGACCATTATAACAATTCAGCGATTTTCTGGAGAGTTAAGCACTCTTATGGAGATTTAAATGAAAGGGAGGCTGTGAGGATTTAGAGATTGCAGGTCTTGGTTTTTCTCTGGTTCTAGTTATTATCCATTTGAACAGTATACCCTCCCCCATAGCTCCTCCATCCTTCTCTGCTCTGTCGGGAGGAGCTGGTCCTCAGATCACGTCACCTGGGCTACCTGGTTGGGCTTTGCCAATGGAGGCACTGGCTGGAGGTCAGAGGGAGGAGCGGAGAGAGGTTAGGGGACTTCTTTTCCACGTGGGTGCCATGGTTCTGAGATGACCTCATCCATGGTTCCACTGGAGCACCAGTGAACTGTTTTCCCCCTCATCCCTAGCCTTGGAGGTGGCAGCATCTTCCCACAGTCGTCAGCACCTCAGTGCCTCAAAGTAAGTTGCTTCAGTTCTGTCCAACTCTTTGTGATTCTATGGACTGTAGCCCGCCAGGCTCCTCTGTCCATGGAATTCACCAGGTAAGAATATTGGAGTGGGTTGCCATTTTCTTCTCTAGGGGATCTTCCCGATTCAGGGATCAAACCCAGGTCTCTTGCATTGCAGGCAGATTCTTTACCATCTGAGCCACCAGGGAAGCCACCTCGGTGCCTCAAACCAGTTGTTATTATCTTAACCCTGACCATAGATAACCTTTCAAATCTCTAAGTCCCACCTAAATGAACTTCTTTTCCTGATGGGACCTGACTAGGATATAAAAATATACAGAATATGCTTTCTGCCTGGAAGATGGCTCCTTCCTTTACTTTATGAGCTCAGAGTCCTTGTCAGATTCACCTGAAAGGACCCTTGGACTAGATCTCAGATGAGTGTCTGTGACTCAGAAAAGGAGACACTTACTTAGGGTCACAGAGGTAAGAGCCTCTGATCCTCACTCGCTGTGCTGTGCTTCCCCCTCACTGCTGAGCTTCCTTTTGGCGCTGTGTTCACCAAGGAGACACGGGCATGGGGGTTACATCAGGACCTTTAACATGGTAGGCAAAAGAAAAAAAATTCAAGCCAATTTAAGACAAATAAGAAAAGCATTGTTAGAGTGTAGGGGTATCTTTGTAGCAAGAGGGAAGGGGGCCGGACACAACTTTTAAAAGAATGACATGGCCACAGGACATGACAAGGACTGGTTAGAACCCACTGGGTCCAAGATTTGACTTCCAGTGGGCTTTGAGCCTCATTATGTGCTCATTGTAATATATTAGCACGCTAAATGATACACCCAGCAGCATCATGACAGTTCTGAGGCCAACCGTAAAAGACCAAGAAGTGGGTGATGGCTGATTCCTGGAAATCTCAAACCCTTCCCCTAAATAACTGGAACAATCCTTGCAATTATTATCTGATGAAATGACCCAGCCCATAAAAACTAATCATGCCATATTTCAAGGACACGCTTGCCTTCTAAGCTGTGTTTGTGGAGTGTGTTTCTCTCTAAATAAATCCATTTTTTACCTATCACTTCAGCTCTCAATTCTTTTGTGATGAAGCAAGAAAGTAAATTCAATGGCAACATCTGAAGGAATCTCAGGACAGGGAAGCTTTTGGGTCTCAGGGACCAGGGGTGCTAGTACCCTTCTTATGGAAAATTCTTGGAAATTCGAGTCCTCTTCCTTTCAGGTGCTGGATTTTCCATCTGGCTTCCTTTGTCTTCTTAGCCTCTGGTTCCTGCATGCTCTTGGCCACTTCTGTGCTCTGCCACATGGGGCAGCTACTTCTACCACCACCACGGTGCTTGAATCATTTCACAGAAGTTTGCTGAATAACTATGTGCTGGGCGCTGCACCAGAAGATGGGGCCTCTGTTCTTATGGAGTGGGGCACTGGGCAGACAGATAATAATCAAGCAAATAAACGAGGATATTTCTGAGAATGATAAGTGAAATTAACAGGGGAGTGACAGGGGAGGGCTCTTTTAATTTGGGTGGTCAGGAAAGATCTCTCTTAGGAAGATGATGTGAGCTGAGATCCTGGTGGAGAGAAGAATCATGTAGAATTTTGTGAGCCAGAGTAAAGTCTAGAACTTCTAAGTGTAATAATGAGAAGCTGTTGAAGAGTTTTAGGTTGGAAGAGGATAGGGTCCCCTTTACATTGTTAAAGGATGACTCTGGTGAATTTGTGGTTAAGGGGGTTTAGGTGGTCAGGGATTCAACATGGAGGTAGAGAAGAGAGGTCAGACGGACCAGTTGGCTATTGCAGGAAGGAGATGGTGAGATAAGAGGAAGGAGAAATAATTCAGGTCTTTGTTTTGATTAGCTGAGAAGGGGCGGTGCCAGTTAATGACTTGTCTTGGTTTCAACCCAGAGCCAGCTCCAGAGCCTCCCACTCTCCAGCTGAGGAAAGTTCTTTCTATACCAGGCTTGCAGATTCTGCCATGAATCCCAGTGCCCATCCTGACCACCTCTGTCCACTGGCCCTGCTGTGTTCAGGAATCTGGGCCATGTTCTACCAGAGCTGAGCAGTCCTTCAGAGCAGCACCAGGCAGTGTGAGGAGGGGTCCTAGCTGTTTCTCCCCTCATGATAGAGGGTGAGCTCCCTGCAGTCCCTGCCTGGAACACCTCTCAGACGTGGGCTCAGTGCTTGTCCCCAGACTCAGATCTGAGTCACTAAGTCTGGCTTGTGCGGCTGCTCTCGTGGGCTCCATTTCTAATGAATGTTTTCCACTCTGGTCATCATTCCTAATCTGCTCCTTCCCCTACTTCCCAGGGCATCTGGGCAGGTCCTTCCTTGGCTCCTCAAGACCCTACTCCCATTTCTGGAGAGAAGTCGATGGCACCCCACTCCAGTACTCTTGCCTGGAAAATCTCATGGACAGAGGAGCCTGGTGGGCTGCAGTCCATGGGGTCACTAAGAGTTGGACACGACTGAGCGACTTCACTTTCACTTTTCACTTTCATGCATTGGAGAAGGAAACGGCAACTCACTCCAGTGTTCTTGCCTGGAGAATCCCAGGGACAGGGGACCCTGGTAGGCTGCCCTCTATGGGGTTGCACAGAGTCGGACATGACTGAAGTGACTTAGCAGTAGCAGCATTTGCTTCGAGTTGCCTGGTCCCCCACTGATGAAATGAGCCCTGCCCCACCCTTCCCCAGCCGATCTGGCTAGCACCTGCCTTCCCCAGCCTGTCTCAGCTCGCACCTGGGCTCCCCTCTCAGCCACAGGTGCACCTCTGCACCTGTGTTCTTGGACTTCCCCCCCTGGGAAACTTGTGGACCTACAGTCAGATAGACCTGGGTTTGAGTCTTCGATCTTCCAATCACTGGCTGTATGATCTCGGGAGAGCTACTTAATCTCTCTTGTCCTTGGTTCCTCACCTCTAAAGAGGGGATAGTAATAACTGCATCATTGCATCGTGGTGAGACACAAGCAAGGTAAATACATGGGAAGTGCTTAGTACATGCAGCAGGGCTGTATACAGGAAGAAGTCAGTGCCTAGTAATGTAATAGTAATAGTTATTATTATTATTATTTTGTTCCTCTTCTCAAGACCTCACTTCTTCCATTACTCTTGAAGCTTATTTTTCCTTCTGAACCTGGGGAACACAGAAGAGGAAACAGTAGATTCACGCTGGAGAGGCCAAAGTGGCTTCTAGACCCAGGCCCTTGGTAGGCCTCCTTCCAGAAGGACACCTGAAGCTGTCTATCCCCAGGACCCCCTCAGAATCCAAAGGGCCAGGAATTTCCACTGTCATCCCCTTAATTAGACATGAAGACACTGACAGAAGTAGCATTTCTCTGCCATGTTTCTGGGGAGGTTGTCCAGATGTTTTTAGAAAGGGGTTGCCCCTTGGACTTTGGAAAGAAGGTCTTAACTCAGGATGCAAGGTCATACCTCGGATGCCCAAGGTTCCTCAGGAGTATGGGGTCAAGGATGCTAGCCAGAAAGAAATGTGATTGGCCACACAACTGGCACCCTGACAGCTGATAGCTTTTCCTCCCTGGGTTTTGAGTCATTGTTAGGGAGGCAGAAGCTACAGCCCCTCCTGCTAGAATGGTGGTCCTCAGTGTGTAACAGGTCAGAATCACCTGGAAGGCTTGTTAAAACACAGCAGGCTGGGCCCTAAGCCCCAGAGCTTCTGACTCAGTAGTTGCAAGAAGAGGCCTGAGAATTTGCACTTCCTGTACGATGCCAGGATATGCCGATGCTGCTGGTCTAGGACCACTCTTGGAGAACACTGCCCCGGAGAACTGTGTGTTTGTATAGTCTCCTTTTGCATCCTATTTGAGGGTGGGAGATAGAAAGACAAGGGGCAGGAATCTCGGGTTCTCATCTTCACTAACTTGCTCTGTGACTATGTTTCCCAAGGTGGGTTTGGTTGTAAGCAATGGGAAATACCTTGTTACTTTAAGTAACAGGGAACTTTTTAGGACGATACTCAGGAATCTTTCTGAATTTAAGGAGAGTTGAACAATTAAGGCTTGGGGAAGCCGTGGTGGTCCTAAAGCCCTCAACAGCTGGAGTTCACATGCCTGCTGTTCCAGGTGATCTGGCCACTAATAAGCTCTAGTCCAACCTATTCAAATTCCAAATGCTGATGAAAGGTAATCTGATTGGCTCACAAGGGGCAGGACCTCCCTGCCATTCTTCTCTTAGGCCATGAGCCACAGCCACTGTGTAATGGAGAGGATGCAGGAGAGGGTCAAGAAGAAGGTAGGGCTGCTTGTCAACCCCCACTGTCCTGAAGTGAGCAGCCACGATCCCACAAGGGGCCTACTACAGTGACCTCAGCCAAGATTCCTTTCCTCATCGGGCCCTAGTTTCCCTATCTGTCAAATGAGGGGTTTGAGTTAGAACCTAATTACTGGATCAGTGTTTCTTCTCAAAAAGCCCTGCACTGTAATTGCTTAGGATGCTTGAAAATAGAGACCAACATGGCCCATGATGGGAAGTCATCCACAAGAGACTTTCCAAAGCAAAGTAAAATAAAACATAATGCCCTGATTTGTAGTACTTGCTCAGTGTTTGTGGTGTAAATAAATACTCTCATCATGGTCAATTTCAGGCTACCAGGATGAAGTCACTGAACACAGAACTGGGAAGGGAGGAACACCCGGGCTCTGGCTCACCCCCTACCCACTGAATCCGAACCTCTGAAGGAGCCTGATAACCTGTATTTCAACCCCCGCCCTCCCAGAGTGATTCTGGTGGGTAACAACATTTCAGAACCCTGCTCCCAGAGATCTCTGAGGGCTTTCTGGTTCTTACATCCTTCATCCTAGTTACATTACAGGTTCTCACACTGGTTCTGGAAGTTGGGGGGAATTTTCCCTTTTGAGATCATTGCAGAGGGAGACCTGGAGAGATCCATGGCCCAAGTGAGCCCATGGCATGTCCTCACCAGCCTGTGGCCAGACTCCCCTCTCCCCGTCCTCCTTGAGTGCTCTGTCCCACCATCACTCCTGGAGGCAGGACAGCACCCCCACGGGCATGCCTTCAGGCTGCAGGAGGGGACTGCAGGACGTGAGGTCACGGCTGTGGGTACTGGGATCCTTGCCCATTGCTCATATCTCTGGGTGGGCTGGCATTTCAGCTGTGATCATCATGACCTTCTGATCTGATATCTCTGTCCCCAGAAATGAGATCCTGTCTGGTCATCAGCTATTTTTGTGCAGGTCCCTCATCTTGATAACCTTCTTTAAGCGGTTGGAGGGCAGTGTGGAGGATGCCATGTCTTACTTGAGATGGACTGAGGCAGACAGGACCATCACAGAGCCCAGGAGAGACCAACCAACAGACAGCCGGGCCAGTGCAGAAGCTGGGAAGATAGAGGCAGATAAAGGAAAGTATAAACTACTGACAGGAAGGGGAAGTCTTTCTTTAGGGGCCTTTCAGAAATCAGTTGCAATCTGAAGTTAGGCTACACTTTTAGTTTTAAGTTGGAACATCTGACTTTCTCTTGTTCTGTAAAGCAGTGGTTCTCAGAGTGTGACCCCCTCACCCAGACCAATACCATTCACATCCCCTGGGAACCTCTTAGAAATGCCAACTCTTGGGCTCCAAATGTCTCCCCTTCTTAGAGCCATTGCCTGGCTACACGATTCCAGGTTCAATTGTGCACTCCTCTGGAAAAATCCCTTTCCAATACAGATGCCCGCAGGGCTGCCATGCTAAGCTGCCATCAGACCACAGAGTGGATAGACTCTTGACAGCAGGAAGCACAAGGAATTGTGGGATGCGGACGAGATGGGAAATGAAGAGAGACAATAGAGATGGCCCTGGCTACTGTAGGCCTTCCAGAGCACTCTGCTGGGGAGGAGGCCCAGGCCAGCACTGCCCTGCTTGGAAATGTTTAGCTTAGCATGGAAAATTCCAGCAGTGGACAAGTTCCTGGATCGCTAACTTCTTCTCTTCTCTTGTTTTGCAGTCCTGTTCTCCCAACTCCCAGGGCTGTGGACTTCATTACTTGTCCTATATGTAGCCCTGCCCTTCCTGTGCCCACCTCCCTCCCCCCAAAGCCTTGCCATCTCTCTGCAGTATGGCATCAGTTCCCTTGGGCAGCCCATGCTCTGTTCTGCCCGAGGCCAGGCTCCGGTGCCCTGCCTTGTCCTGTGAGTCCCATGCAGCCTTATCTGGGCCTGGAAACCGGAGCCCTCCTTGGCCAGCCCCTGACAAGGCCCAGAGTCTCTGAGGAGCTCCCTGCATGAAGTTTGTTCATGATCCCTTCAGAAGAGAGCACCCGAGACTTCTTCCAGTGACCACGGAGGTGTGCTGGGCAAACAGGATTTGGATTTGGAGCTGAGGCTGGGGGTTGACGGTAGTTCAGGCTTGCTGCCTGAATTGCAAAGCTGAAATCTGCTCTCCGTTTAGGTGTTTAACTTGGCCTTGCTGAAGTGACTTGTGAAGTTGATGGGATGGACCATTTGGGAGGGAAGAAGAACATGGTGTCAGGCTAGAGGGGATCTTTGCCTGATGTAGCTCTGGTCCATTTCTATGGCTTCTCTATTGGTAGAAGATTCTATCTGTGGTTGTGCCCCCTGAGAGTGTTCATGTATTTGTTTACTTGTGTTTACCTCTGTTCACCCACGAGGGCTCCCACACATATTTGTATAGAATCTCCCTTCATCTTACAATCTGTGAGGCCAAAAGCAGGTGATTTAAACCATCTGACCTCCATTTTCCCTGTCTGTATAATGGGAATAACAATAACTTCCACAAAAAAGTTACTATGGTGGCAAAATGAAACCACATATCATGGTTCCTGGTGCTAATGTGTTAGGCTATTATTCAGTTCAGTTCAATCACTCAGTTGTGTCTGACTGTTTGTGACCCCATGGACTGCAGCATGCCAGGCTTCCCTCTCCATCACCAAATTTTGGAATTTGCTTAAACTCATGTCCATCAAGTTGGTGATGCCATCCAGCCATCTCATCTTTTATTGTCCCCTTTTCCTCCTGCCTTCAATCTTTCCCAGCATCAGGGTCTTTTCCAATGTGTCAGTTCTTCACATCAGGTGACCAAAGTATTGCAGCTTCAGCTTCAGCATCAGTCCTTCCAATGAATATTCAGAATTAGTTTTCTTTACGATTACCTGGTTTGATCTCCTTGCTGTCCAAGGGACTCTCAAGAGTCTTCTCCAACACCACAGCTCAAAGGCATCAATTCTTCAGTGCTCAGCTCTCGTAATGGTCCAACTCTCACATCCATACATGACTACTGGCAAAATCATAGATTTGACAAGATGGACTGTTGTTGGCAAAGTAATATCTCTGCTTTTTAAAATGCTGTCTGGGTTGGTCATAGCTTTTCTTCCAAGAAGCAAGTGTCTTTTAATTTCATGGTTGGAGTTACCATCTGCAGTGATTTTGGAGCCCAAGAAAATACAGCCTGTCTCTGTTTCCATTGTTTCTGCATCTATTTGCCATGAAGTGATGAGACTGGATGCCATGATCTTCATTTTCTGAATATTGAGTTTTAAGCCAGCTTTTTCACTCTCCTCTTTCATCAAGAGGTTGTTTAGTTCCTCTTCACTTTCTGCCATAAGAGTAGTATCATCTGCATATCTGAAGTTATTGATATTTCTCCCGGAATCTTGATTCCAGCTTGTGCTTCATCCACTCTGGCATTTCTCATAAGTTAAATAAGCAGGGTGACAATATACAGCCTTGACGTACTCCTTTCCCAATGTGGAACCAGTCTGTTGTTCCATGTCCAGTTCTAACTGTTGCTTCTTGACTTGCATACAGGTTTCGAGGGGACAGGTAATGTGGTCTGGTATTCTCATCTTTTTAAGAATTCTCCACAGTTTGTTGTGATCCATATAGTCAAAGGCTTTGGTGTAATCAATAAAGCAGAAGTAGATGTTTTTTCGGATCTCTCTTGCTTTTTCTATGAAGCAATGGATGTTGGCAATTTGATCTCTGGTTTCTCTGCCCTTTCTAAATCCAGTTTGAACATCTGAAAGTTCTCCGTTCATGTACTGTTAAAGCCTTGGTTGGAGGATTTTGAGCATTGCTTTGCTAGCATGTGAGATGAGTGCAATTGTGCGATAGTTTGAACATTCTTAGGCATTGCCTTTCTTTGGGATTGGAATGAAAACTGACCTTTTGTAGTCCTGTGGCCACTGCTGAGTTTTCCAAATTTGCTGGCATATTGAGTGCAGCACTTTAACAGCATCATCTTTTAGAATTTGAAATAGCTCAGATGGAATTCCATCACCTCCTCTAGCTTTGTTTGTAGTGATGCTTCCTAAGGCCCTTATTACTTCCTAGGCTATTATCACTAGATGCCTAATGTACATTGTTGCTCCACGTGTCTCAGTTTCCCTGTGTGTAAATTAGGGATAATAGCTAAGTTGCCCATGAACCCAGTGTCATTGTGAGAATTAGGGAAGTTCATACCTATAAAAACTTACCACCATGCAGTAAATGCTAGTGATTATAATGCTTATTATTCTTTTGGGTATGTGTTTGGGTGAGACTGTCTGAGTTTGTGAATGATTCCGGGCATGTCCGTCTGCTGAGACTGTGAGCATGTATGTGAATATGTGTGGATCTGTTTTTATATGGCCAGGGAGGCCTCCTGTCTCTGGGTGGAGTTTGCTGTTGGCCTAAGCCTGGACTCCTTGAGCCAGCCAGGGCCGGCGCCGGGGATGGAATTTCCATTAAGAATTAAGCAGGACAGCACTGGGAAGCCAGGGAGGCTGAAGGGAGGGGGCGAGGGGGCTGATGCTCCAACTCTGAGCTCCCCCCTCGGCCTCAGTTCTGAGCTGCCTTGGAGAAAGCCTCTGCCAACTTTGCCTGGATTTGTAGGCCTTGCAGGGGCCATGGCCCAGAAGGATGTGAAAGGAGAGAGGAGTTGCCTGCTGGAGACTCTGTAAGAAGACTTGGAGCTGTTGCCAAGACTGGAGCCATGAGGAGACCCCCTGGGAATGGAGGGACAGTCAGTGAGTGTCCAGGCAGCTGGAGCCTATGGGGCCGACACGAGCCCAGGAGGCTGTGCTGTGCTGTATGTATCTGGGAACGCGGATGTGTGTGTGAATGCAGGGTGGGGGACATACATACCAAGGGAACATAGAGAACATCTAGCAACCAAATCTGTTCCTCTCTTGTCCTGAAACTCAGACCCAGAGTTTGGACCTGGGAATAAAAGATTTCTGAGGCTTTTTGCTAATATTTATCCTGTTCATGATCTAAGCTTCATTCTGTTTCTAGTATACTAAAAAATATCTTAGCTTTCCAGGTACTTTTACCTAAATTCTTGATCTCATCTTGTACTTTGAATTACGTATGAGCTAGGCAGAGATTATTACAATCCCCATTGTGAATATGGGAAAACTGAGCCTCAGAGAGATTAAGTGACTTGTCCAAAGACACACAATTAGAAAGTAGTCGAGGCAGGATGTGAAGTCAGGTTTCTTTGAGGATAAAATCCAAGCTATTTTATTTTTTTAAATACCACTTGATCTACCAAAAGGGGCTTCCCAGGTGGCACCAGTGGTAAAGAACATAAGAGAAATAAGAGATGCGGGGTTCGATCCCTGGGTTGGGAAGATCCTCTGGAGGAGGGCGTGACCACTCACTCCAATATTCTTGCCTGGAGAATCCCACGGACAGAGGAGCCTGGCGGGCTACAGTCCACAGGGTCTACAGTCGATAGGGGCTACAGCCCACAGGGTCGCACAGAGTTGGAACACAACTGAAGCGACTTAGCACGCATGCACGCGCGATCTACCAGAAATGGACTCAAAGATCCAGGAAACCGCCCATTTGAGGAAGTCTGTGGCTCCAGTGCTAATGCATAGCCAGGCGAATGGCTGGGGCTCTAAGCCCTGTCCCCAGGCCCTGAGACAGCCTTTGCTGAGATAGGAATTGAAGCGCCTCTCAAGGGTCTAGGGAGTAGAATCAGCTGTCTCCAATGGATGGAAGCTGTGGTCAAGGCTTGCTTGTCTGAGGAGGATGACAGAGCACCTACAGAGCCTGGGGTCCCCAGAGAGCTGAGGGGGTGGAGCTAATGTCCGGAGCTGCCATGTGTCCATGGCCAGGGAGCAACTGTCATTTTTATCCAGGGCCTGAAAAAGGGAACAGGGATATTAGCATCAAGGAAGAGAGACTGAGATGGGACCTTGGTATGGTCATTGTGTCATAGAGACAGAGCTGGTTTTCCTGTCCTTGAACACAAAGGTGTGAGCATATTGACACCATTGCACATGAGGCATTTAGGTTAGATGCCAAGGAGAACTTCCTGCCAATAAGTGGGTTCAAAATTGGGAACAGTGCCCTGGGGAGGCTAGGGTCTGCTGTTCCTTGGTGACCCCCACTCCTCTCCAAAGTGGGTAGAGTTGGCCTACCCCACCCTTGCCAGCCCCTGGGGGATTCATGACAGCATGGAGAGAGTTGGATGGAATGACTGCAGCTTCCTTTCAGTTCAAGAATGTGACATTCCTGAGCTTTTGGGTAGGAATCAGCCTTCTTTCTAGACTTAGCCATCTGACACTAGGTCTGGAGGGGAAGTCTGACGTGTCCCCAAGTTAAAAGGAGCCTGTGCAACCATCTTCTGGCCTTTTTGGCAGGTCGGCAAACTTAGGGGAGTGACTTAGGTTCCAAAGGGAAGCACCTGCAGTAAATAAACCAAGTGGCCTTCCAGGCGTCTGGGGGACTGCTCAAAGTTCAGAGCTCCCTCCTCAGAGCATGTGAACCGCACCCAAACCCCTCCTCGTTTTGTTTCAGCTCCAATGCATTCCTTTCCCTCTCCAGATGTTGGCATGTGGGGCACATGTGGGCATCCCCGCCGGGACGGCACCGAGGCTCCCGGGTGCTTACCAGCTCTGACTCGGCCCTGGCCCCGGGTGAGCTAGGTCTCTAATTAGACCTGACCACGTCCCCATTCCAGCGCGCCCCACAGCCCAGAGCGCGAGGTTTGCGCTGCCAGGGGCCCAAAATAGCCTTGGGCCGGCCGAGACTACGCGGGACAGGGGCTTGGCAGCGAGCGCGCCTTTGCCGGAGGTCCTGCGGCGGCGGCCCGGAGCGCGGGCGGGGGCAGAGCGGGGCGGGGGCGCGGGGCCGCGGGCGGCCCTCGGGCTGGGCCACCGGGCGGGTCACTCGCTCGCAGCCTGCGGATCCCCAGCTGCGCCTCCGCCGCCGGCCTGGCCGCCGCTCACAGGCGCTCTCACTCGCTCCGAGTCAGTAAGTAGACGGCGCTCCCCGAGCTGGATTCTGTGCCCAGCCTGGTAGGGGCAGAGCCTTCTTGTGATTATTTGGATAGTATGTGTCGGTGTGGCGGTGTGAGTGCTCGAGAGTGCAAGCGAGCTCCAGAGGGACGGAGTGTGTCTGGGCCGGCATGTGAGCATATGGAAGTTTCTAGCATGCGTCTTAGGGTGTGAACGTGGGTGACAGGCTGTGCCTCTCTGTGCTTGTGCCCTTATGTGTGCGTGGACCTGGAGTGTGTCCGCAGGTGGCACACGCTGTCCTGTGTGGACTGGTTCAGTACTCTTGGAAGTGCAGGTTCAAATGTGTGTGGCAGGCAGGCTCCACGGGGCTGAGCGAATGTGTGGATGGCTGGATGCCTGTGAGTGAGCAGATGAAGGCAGGGGCCGAAGATAAGGAGTGTTATCTGAACTCAGACTTTCTAGGGTGTCCCGACTTGTCCCCAGCTGGGGTGTCTTCTCTGTGGGTCATGTGGTTTTGGTTTCTTAGGACTCTGAGCAGGGCAGGAGCTCAGCACCAGCACCGGAGAGAATGAGGTTCAAAGCCAGCTGTGGAGACAGCCCCATGGTCATGTCGGAAGGAGACAGGAGGACCAGGGCATGAGCAGACCACTCACCTACAAACACTCACAAGGCAGCCACATGCTCACAGCTGCTCATGTGTGCACAGCTTCCTACCACTCACACCACTCTCACATGTGCTACATCTCAGGACAGCTGCGCGAACACTCATGTGCTTTCAGCATGTACACCTAGCAGTAGTGACACACATCCAACAGGTATCGCCATGTGTAAAACACATGTGTGCAAACTGGGTCATTCCAGTCTCAGCCTCTAAGGTCCCTTTAGCCCCCATGTGGCACCTAAGAAACTGGGTAGGAAATATCTTAAGTCAGGGGCTTTGGCTGGGGGGTGAGGGCAGATGGCACTTTCTCTTCCTTAGTGTTTATGGTTTGGTCTAAGGAGTGCCTGAGTTCTCATCCCACCAGCTTCTTCCTATGCAGGGGAGCAGATGGGCTTTAGCCATTTCCTGAGGATGTGCTGGAACCTAGCTTTCCCTGGCCTGGTCTTCCACCTGACCCTTGGGGATGGTTTATTACGGGGAGGCTGTGGTCAGTTGGACAGCCTTTTGCAGAGTGAAGCTAGTGGGGAAGGAGGTCTGTGTGCCTTCCTAGCCTTCTTGTTTGTGGGGGTCCCCAGCCACCTTAAAATTCAGGAAAAGACTCTGAAAAACTGAGGTACCCACCATGAGTCCTAGACCAGTTCCCCAGTTTTTAATTCATCAGATACATACACCTAACAATCAGAATTTTAGAGCAACAATGAGGACTCACAGGGCATCAAAGGCAGCCCTTTTAAGTTAACATAGTTCCAACTTAAGAGAATTCAGACAACTGCAAAAATGGTAATAGTAACAACTGCTATTAGTTGAATCTATAATACATGCTTCATTTCATTGACTTTTCACAACAACCTTATTACCTTAATAGTCCCCTCTCCCCTTGTTTTCTCTAACAAGGAAATTGAGGCTTAGAGTGCTCAAGAGATTTCTGTGTGACTCTTGAGCTCATGACATAACGTATATGTTTCCCTTCTTACACTGGCTGCCAGGAAGCTCTTAGTTCATCATATTTGCTTCATCCTAGTCAATGTATTCACTGGAACCCTGGCTTTGACTTTTAATATCTGCTTTAATAACTTTATACTACACCCATCTTTAACTGTAAACTTCTACATCCTTTGTAGAGAGAGATCAGAATAAATAAATGAACAATCAGCAATTAAGCATTTTATTGGTCTCTGAGGATGAGAACCATGCTGCATAGAGTTTTGGGGGACATCTCCAATTTCAAATATTTCATCTGGCTTTCAAACCATATGTTTCAATTTTGGCTTCTATATTTTTGGCTTCTGATTTATGACTATGTCTTGGGGCTTTTCTTCCTAGTGGCTCTGGGAGAAAATGCCCATCTCTGTGCTGGCTCAGACAATGGGGATTGTAGCGAATGAATTGGGCCATTGATAAAGTTCCCCTCCTTTGATTGCTTCAGCTGCCAGCTTCTCCCTGTCTCAAAAGCAGGAGTGTTTGGGTGCCCAAAGGAGTTTGACCTCTGCCCTCTGCCCGGCCCTGGCCCCATGGCCACCCCTCTCCTTATGTGATCCCGCCTAAGCCCCGGGCCCTGCTGGGAGGTCTGTGTCTCTTGGACCTGAGCTCTGCCTCCCTCGGTGTGGATCACGTGGTCTCTGATCAGCGATGGTGTTTCTGGAGCCAGAGCTCAGTATGAGGAATGTGGGCTTTGGAGTGTGGAACACACAAAGGGCCTCTCTGCCCCCTTCGCTAGGTCTGGGAGACCATAGGCTAGTGCTCACTTATTTTTCTTTTTCCCCATGAGGGTCTCTCCTGTCTGCCACGTGGTCAGAAAGTCATTTGTCACCTCTTATCTGCAAGAGAAGTGTGTCACCAGAGTCATCTGAAAGCAGGGCAGGGCTCCAGCCACACTGTAAAGTTGGCAAAACTCCTACCGAATTTACTGTAAGACTGCTTCTTTTAGCCAACCTGAGACTATCGGCATTTGGAAAGGCGGGGAGTGGGAGTCAAGGTTTAGCACTAGAGATTACGGAGAAGGGTGCGACAGAAGATGAGATGGTTGGATGGCATCACTGACTCCATGACACAAGTCTGAGCAAACTCAGGGAGATAGTGATGGACAGAGAAGCCTGCATGTGCTGCAGTTCATGGGGTCGCAGAGTCAGAACAACAACGGCAACAGAGATTACTCGATAGGACTCCGTGGTAGGCTTCAAGGCTTTGTGTTGAGCTCTCACTTCTCAGTATGCATTAAATCAGCTGACGCTGGCTTCTGTTTCCCACGTTCCAGCTGAAGTCTCCCAGAGGCACTCCCCTTTGTGTGGGAGGAATAGTTGCTGGCCTGGGGCTTTAGGAAGTGTCCGGTGCTGGGTGGTGTGCAGGTGGGTTGAGGTGGGTGAGGGGTTTGTCCTTCCTGGGTAAGTGCCACCTCAAAAAGGTAAGACTTGGTTACATTACGACCAGGAATTTAAGCTAAAACAGGTTTAAAATCCAATAAGAGAGCCTCAGGTGAGGCAGGCGGGACTTCTGTGGGAGGTTTGCTCAGTTACATTCTTTAGTTTATCTACTAAAGGTCAACTCTCTTGTTAGGTTCTTTGCATCTTTTGTTTCAGGAAACGGCCACAGGAAAACTGAAGCACAGCAAGGTTAAATGATTAGCCCGAAGGTAGAAACGGCAAAAGTTCCATCCCGGGTCTGTCTGATGCCAGAGCCTGTGGTGAAGTCTGTGGTCTGTGGTCCTTTGACCATTCCCAAGCTCAAAGACCCTGGAAGCAAGCAAGTCCGGGCCTTTGGGCCTACTGGGGGAGAGCTGAAGGTTTGCCTTCTCTGGCTCTAGGACCTGAATATCATTGGTGTCATTAACCTTCCCGGCCTCAGATGGAGACTGCTGCTCTGTGGGAAGCAGGAGTAGGGTGGGGAAGGCCTCCCAGGAGGGTGGGGAACCCCCTGCCAACCCCACCACCTCCATGCCAACCACTCCCTCGGGGTGGTCTCCAGAGGCTTCACTTCTTCCCTGGAGCAATTTCTGTCCTGGTAACTGAGCTTCCACCCAGATACTGTGATCCAGCCAGCCCAGTCTCCCCTCTTCCAGCTGCATGGTGCCCTCAGTGCCAAGCTCTGAGGGAGTCCTGAATCCTCTGAGGACGTCTCTGGGCACACCAGACCTCATTCAGCGTGAGGCAGCGTCTGTAGGCGTCAGCAGTTTGGCTGGGTAATTGTGTATAGTGTTCACTTTCTGCTGAAGAAATGGAGGTTTTGTCTTACAAACCAAATATCCTGGGTTTGGAAACCATGTGAAATGCATGTTGTCTGGAGGTGTGGGCTGCGTTGTGGATCTGTGTGTGGTGCTGGTTTAAAAGACATGATCAAGGGACAGGCATTTGACTCGGTGCTGCTTGTTGCCTCTGATGGAGGGTCAGAGGTGGGCTGCATATGCCAGCAATGTGCAGAAAAAAAGAGCATGGGCTTTGCTGTCAGATCTGACTTGGAGCCCATTTTTGAATCTGTAAGAAGGGGTTCCTTATCACGCAATGGTGATGCTAGAACTGGAAAGTTTATTAAAGCATGGTGTCCAGCATAGAACAGGTGAACTATAAATGGCATATTCTTTCTTCTTGTCCCAATTTCCTTCTGGAAAAGAACACTAGGCTGATGGCAAGAGATCCAGATTCCAGCTCTAGCTCAGCATCTGGGTACACTGTCTTATCTTACCCTCTCCAGGCCTCACTTTCCTCATGTGTAAAAAACTAAAAAGAACTAATTTCCCATATTCTTCTGTATTTTTTTGAGGATTGTGAAAGAGACTGAAGTCAGGGGCTCTCTTGGAAGATGCAGAAAAATTTGTCACTCTTGTTCTTGTATCCATGCTGCAGTATTAACTGAGATCCTATGACGTGCTTGGACCCATGCAGAGCACCAAGCATGCAGGTGTCAGGAGTTTCCTGGTCCTCAAGTGGCAAGACAGGCTTGTGAACAAACAGTGACAGGCTTCTCTGTGGGACAGGATCGTGGCAGGCACTGGTGAATCAGAAGCTGAAGTGTCTGTCACTCCCAACTGGAGCAATCAGGGAGGCCTTCCATGAGGTGAGAATTCCTGGTCTGGATCTGGAAAGATAATGGGAAGATTCCAGGAGGCTAAGAGGAGGGCTAAGAGACCAGCATAGGCTAAGGCACAGAAGCCTTGGCTTGTGTGGTAAAGCTCGGGGGATTTTAGGCAGTGAGGGTACTGGCTAGTGTGACAAGAAAGAGAGAGTGTGTCAGGGCTCGCTGACTATACTGAAGTGTTCGGATTTTTATCATGACAGTTATGAGGTACTTTAAGCACGAGGAGGGTCATGGTTGGACATGGGCTCACTCATTCATTCAGCAAATATAAAAATAATTTTATATCACCTTTAATTTTGATATATCAAAGTAGTGAAAATTTGCAAGACTGGTAAAAAAAAAAGATCCTTTATCTGCATCCTTTAATCAATTACAAGACACTGCATTTACTTCATTTTTTTTCCTTCCTTCTTTCTCTAATAATATAAAATATGTTATTTTACTATTTATGTATATTTCAATTGGGAATTTCCCAGGTGGCTCAGTGGTAAAGAAAATGTCTGCCAGTGCAGGAAATACAGGAGGCAAGGGTTCCATCCTTGAGTAGGGAAGATCCCCTGGAGGAGGAAATGGCAACTTGCTTCAGTATTCTTGCCTAAGAAATCCTGTGGACAGAGGAGCCTGGCGGGCTACAGTCCATGGGGTCACAGAGGAGTCAGATATGACTGAGAAACTGAGCATGCATATTTAAATTATCTGTATAATTTATACTTTATTGTTCATTTATTATAATGCTGTATATTTATGGTTTTATCATGTATATATGAATACATGTAACATTCATATTTCTGATCAATTTTAGTAAATTGAAGATATGGTGCCTCTTTGCCCATAAATATTTTATTTAAAAAAGATATTCTCTGACCACAGTACAATTATATCCTAATAATGTCTCTATAGCTCTCCTGTCTATAGGTTGCCCTGTACAGGGTCCAACCTATAGACTACATTTAGTTGTCGTGTTTCCTTAGTCTCCTTTAATTTGGAGCAATTCCTCTGCTTTATCTTTCTTGATATTTGCGTTTTTGAATGGCACAGGCCAGTCATTATGTTGAATATCCCTCCGTTTGGACTTACCTAATGGTTTTGCATGACTGGATTCAAGCTATGCATGTTGAGTAGGAGTGCCACGAAAGTAAGGTTAGCATACCAGCCAGCACAGGCTGTGGGGACTGTCCCAGTACTGATGATGGGAGCTTTCGTCACTTGCCTAAGGTGATGTTCACCAGTTTCTTCACTGTGCAATTACTGCTTTTCCCTTTGTAATTGATAAGTAACTTATGGAGAGATACTTTGAGGTTATATAACTATCCTGTTCCATATAAAATGTTTAGTCACTAATTTCATCATCATTGATACTTTTGAACCCGTAATTTCTTCTATACTAGTTGGTATTTTACTATAGGAAAAATCTTTCCCTTCTCCCTTTCTTTCTCTCTTTCTCTCCCCTTCCTTCCTTCCTTCTTTCTTTCATTACTATGAACTCATAGATTCTTAATTTATTCAGTGGGTGAATAAATTGTATATTTTATTTTGATGTTCAAATTGTCCCAGATTTAATCAGTGGGAGACTCTGCAAATTGGCTCCTGTTTCTTTCGAATTTCCCCCATCATTCTCTGAGCACTTGCTTACTGTTGCTCTGGCAGGATGTTCCAGGCTCATCTTGTTATTTCCTTGCTCCAGCCCTGAAATTAGTCATTTCTCCAGGGAGTCCCAGATCCTTTTAGTGCATATACTAAAAGGGGCTGCATATACTCCCTGTTACTCATGTGTCATTGCTTTTATGCCCTCTTAGCAAACAGAGCTAGGGTGTACAGTTATAATAAAAAATAAATCAAATTATTATGTATTTTTAGAAAGAAAAAACCCAAGTGACTGAGAGAGAGAGTGAGTGAGAAGGTAGGGGTGCTTTAGATGACTTTCCCAATTCAGGAGATTGAACCTGCATCTCCTGTGTCTCCTGAATTGTAGGCAGACTCCCTATCCACTGAGCCATAGGAGAAGCCCTAATAAAAAATAAAACAAATTATTATATATTTTTAGAAAGAAAAAAATGTGAGTGACTGAGGTAGAGAATGAGAGGGTAGTATTGCTTTAGAAGGGTGGTCAGGGAGGGACACTTTGAGCAAGAAGGCAGTATTTAGAAAGACCTACAATGTGGAATGGATGGATTGGAAGGAGAGAGAGCTTGGGGATTGTTTTATTTATCCAGGCAATAATCATTAGGACCTGAAATAAGTCAGGGAAGAGGGAAGGTAGAATCAGGTAACTGGTTGAATGCAGAAGGTAAGGGAGGTGCGGGAGGAAGGTTGACATTTCCAAGACCTCTCAAACTGAGCGTGTGCAAAATGGAAATTGTGCATTCTTGCTTGACACTGTCCTGTTCATATGTGGTCCTCTTTAGGACTGAGCGACTTCACGTCACTTCAGGTATTTCAGATCTTATGAATGGCTCCTTCATCTATATATCTACGCGTGTGAGAGAGCTGGCCATCATCTTCAATACTTTTCTCTTTTAAGGCTCATATCCAATCCACCACCAAGTCTGTTGGTGTTCTCTTGAAAATCCCTCTCCAATCTGTCACTTTTGTCTCCATCCCCACCAATATGACCTAGTTCAAGGCACCACTTTCATCTTTCCAGAGTACTGTGAGAGCTTCCTAACTGGTCTACCAATACCCATGCTGGCTTCCTCCAATTTGTTCTCACACAACAGCCAAGTACACTTCAAAACACAGCTCATGTCATTTCCCTCCTTGAAAGTACTTCAGTTGTTTCCTATTGATCTTAAGCTAAAGACCAACCTTTTCCGTAAGTCCTGCAAAGCCGTGTGTGGCTAAGCCCTGCCTCCACTCCTGTGTCCTTCCTGGTTCTCATTTTCCTCTCTCCTGGCCTTGTCTCAGACCCTTGGGCTCGTCAAGCCTCCTGCCACAGGCCTTTAAATTTGCTGTTTTTCCACTTAGAACGCTCTTCCTTCATGTCTTCACCTACTGAATTCCTTTTATGTCTCAGCTTTCAGTTCAGCTGTCACTTCCATGGCCTCCATGATTAGGTCAAATCCCATTCTACAAAGCTTCACAGTACATGTACTTCCTTCAAATGTATCATAGTTGCAATTTTACATTTATTTACAATTATTTCATGATAATTAATGCTTACTTTCCTATTTGATGATGAGTTTTGCTCATTGCTTTATTCTAGCAGTTAGCATGTTACTGATGCCTGCCACAAATATTTATGGGATAAATGAATGAATAAAACTTTATCAGCCAAGCAATCAGATAGATGGTGGTGCCATTCAGTAGAATAAAAATTCTAAAGAAGAAGTAGATTTGGGGAGGATGATTATAATCCACTTTAGGACATGTTACATTTGAAGTACCTGTCAACCCATGGCTGCCTCCCAAACATCTTACTGTCTTTGGGCAAGCAAACTAGACTGCTGTTCAGGAGCTTTGAGAGGACTGGTGATAGATGGCGTCTAATTCCTGGATGATTTTAAGAAGTTCCTGGATAAAATAGCTAAGTCACATGGCCTCCCTAAGCTGTAACTTACTTTCTGGGTTTGTAGAGGATACAAGAGATCTGAGAGGCCTTCATGTGGTTTTATCTGCCTCCTTGCCTGCTACAAAGGATTTAACAAACATTTATGAAGGCTTCTTGGAGACTGAGAATCACTTGTCTGATTCACATCAGTCAGGAGTTGCCAACCTCCTCGCCATCCCTGAGACTGCACTAGAGACAGGCTGAAAAGAGAATTCAGAGATAGGGTCTTGCCAAGCCCAGTGAGTGTCCTGGCAAAGATGGCAATGGCCCCAGGATGGAGAAGGCATTCAGTCACTCTGGCCCACCCACTCCTGCATTCCTCACTCACTCATTCTATATACGTTTCGCCTTCACAGTCACTTGCTTACCCACCCACCTATCCATCTGCAAATGAGAGTTTATGTTGGGTCTGTAGCAGGGCTCAGGGCTGGTGAGTTACCCTCACCTGCCTCTTCCATATGGTCCTTGAAGTCCAGGCGCCCAGGTGAGGCGACATCAGGGTGTGGGGGCATCGCTGTGCTGGTGGAGGGCCCTGCGTGCTTGCAGGGTGTTAACAGCAAGAGAGGGAGATGTTGCCACACTGCCTGTTCCTCTTATTTCACTTCTTGCTTTTCTAGTGTCCCGTTCCCTCTATTGATGGTGATGAGAGCTTAGGAATTAAGCTCCTTAATCAGATAGATAGGTGGTGGCAGCTGGTTTCCACAGAAGTACTCTGGGCTCAGGCTTAAAGGGGAAAGAGAGACACAGCTCCCCATGAGCCCCATCATGGAAAAGAGAAGGCTTTTGTTTTCTTCTTCATTTCCACCAGGATTGCCCTTTTAACCCTATGGAATTTGTGGAGAAGCTGGGGGTGGGGAGTACGGGACAGCAGGGTTTAAAATGTGGCATTTAGAAAGCAGGCAGTGGACTGATCCTGGCCCTGCCCCTCTAGAAGCTTCTCTTTCAGTTCTCTGGGGCTTGTCATTTACAAAGAGACCCCCAGAATGTGCGCTGTCCATCTGCCGCAACATCAGACAGGGCTGGGGCTGAGCAGACATAGGACAATGGCAGCCACATCAGATAAGAGCATCTTGGAAACATGCCTGAAGGTGTCCAGGATCTAAGCTACAGACTCCTTCACTCGTTCCCTCCCTCCCTCATTCGTTCAACGATGATCTATTAATACTTAGCACCTCCTCTGCGCCATGCATTGTTCTAGGCACTGAAAATATAACAGCAACCAAAACACCTGCTCACAGAGAATTTGCTTTCTGTGGTGGAAAGACAGACAGTAAACTGGCTGATCTATGCAAAATGGTGCTGAGTGCTGTGAGAAATATAAAAGATACAAAGGGAGTTCCAAGGGTGGGAGGGGACTTACACATTTATGCTAGGTCAAGAGGTTCTCTCTGATATGTGGCTATTTAAACAGAGGCCACAAGGCAGTAAAAGGGCTAGCTATGTGAATATTGAGGGGGAGGAGCAGTCAGCACTTCAGTGTTCTGGGTACCCTGTGGTCTGGGTTGGGGTGCGGGGGGGTCTGAGTAAGTTTCTAGGAGGAGACCGCATTTAAGCTGCGGACAGCGAGTCAGTCCTGAAGAATAGCAGGAAACTTGCCTTAAAGCGTGAGCATAAGGAGAGGGTTTGGTAAGACCCAAAGAGGTGGGTGGGGTGGAAACAGGACCCGGAGAGTGATAAGCACCGGGCTCAGGAGCTCAGATCTGAGATGAGAGACACTGGGGAGCCACTGCAGATTTTCAAGGAGATGATACAATGAGAGCAGTGTTTTAAGAGGCTGAAACTAACATTAGAATAGCCTGGGGGCTGTGCAACCAGCAAGAAGACAATTGCCTTGTATGAGCCTACATGGTCTGATTGCCCACCAGGACCCTGAGATTGGGAGGAATATTGGGGTGGCCCCTAGATGCATAGCAGGTAGTGGTGCAGTGATGTGGGGGCTCTAATGGCCAACAGAAGAAACAGGTGATGAAGTAGGTTTCACTGGGTGTCCTGGAACTTGAAGTTATCTTTGAGCAAAGACCACAGAGAAGCCAGGGTTCTGGGCAGAGCAAGTTGCAGAAAAGACTTTAGGTCTGATCTCTGGCCATGAAGCTTCTGGGGAGGGGGTCCTTGGATTGTAGGAACATTATGTTAAGAGCAGAGCTTCGGAGATGGGAAACTGGAAGTCCAGAAAAGGAGCATAAATTATCCAAGGCCATACAGGAGCACGTGTGGCAGAGAAAGGTCAAGCATCTTATTTGAACTCATCTTGGAGGAATTACTATGCCTTATTTAATTTTACATTTATATATATATATCTTTTAATGGAAGAGGAGATTCTAAGAAAAAGGAAATTGTTTTATGAATCTACTTCTCCATCATCTAGCTGCAGCCTGATACAGAGCAGATGCTCTCTTGACACGGACCAAGGCTGATGTGAGACTGGTCTCAGATGTGGGAGCAGAAAGAGCCGCCTGTGAGTTGGGGGAGAGCTTGGCTCTGGATCCCTCATGCACTTCGTGGCCTGGCCAATTCTACCTCAGTTAGCCTCACAGCTCTTGGTCAAAGGGCCATGGATGTGAGGGAGTAAGGGGCTGCTCTCACAAGGGTGTCTGCTGAGAGGGAGAGGTGACAGGTGTGAGGGGCTGGGTGTCTTCTGTCTGAAGCCATTGCAAGAGATAGAGGTCCTGCCCAGCTTGAGAAAACAGCCTTCAGGGGATTTCACAGCCTCTAGGTGGGCACCTGGGATGCATATTTATATGTAAGTGCTGTGCTTGGTCTGGCCTGAGGCTGGGCTCCCAAAAGTTCACCACACTTATCTGTTCCCCTCCTGTCCCAAGGAGCTGAAGGCCACACTTTTAAGAAGAGGTACTGTTCTTTGCCCACAGCATGCAGAGGTCTGACTTAACAGCAGGATTTCAGATGGAACTGTCCTCTGATATTCCTCTGTCCTCCCACTCAGGATCTTAGTGGGAAGGGATGAGCTGGGGACAGTTTCCTGAAAAGTTAGAGGGATTCATGCTGTAGCTCTTGCCAGTCCAGACCCTGGGGTCTGCGTCAGCCCTGGACGAGTCATTGCTTCTTAAGCTCTTGGTCAACACAATCTGTTTGTCTTGTACTATGGTGTTGACAGACGGATTTCCACATGGAGATGAGTGAGTAATATGCATCAGCAAACTGAACCTATAGACAAAGGAGAATAAGTGCCCTGAGTTTGGCATCCCTCAGTGAATGTCCTGGGAGAGGCAGTGGGGTTTTCTTCAGCTGTGGGGTCATCACACTCTTGAAGGTAGTAGCATCATGAACTAAGACCAGGTTTTGGACAGAACCTGGGAGGAAGGGAAGAAGGAACTTGAATTCTAATCTGGGTTCAGCCACAAATTTCCCCTGTGACTTGGGCATATCTTTTGCCCTCTCTCAACCTCAGTTTCCTTTGTCATGAACCACAGGGTTGGAAGGACCTGAGGTCCTGTCCTATAACCTTCCCAGTTTATTGTTTACATAATGCTAAGGAATTTTGATTGACACCTTAACTTTGAGATTTCTATCCTGGCCCAGGTCTCTTACTTTGCTTGAAATTCTACCTGTATAAATTCATGCTTTTGGTTCTTTTAAGAGACTCATATCCATATGGACTAACGAAATCCTTATTATTTTTATGACCTTGTATAAGGATATGAAGCAGTGTAATCTCCTTGTATTTCAGCCTTTATAGCAACTGTGCTGGGTAATCAAAGATACATTATTATTTCCAGTATGCACATGAAGAAAGAGGCCTAGAGAAGTTAAGTTGTTTGACAAAGTTCATGAAGTTAGCTTAGATGAAGCTGCAGGTTTCTTGGCTGTTGGCTTATGTTCTTTGGTTCTACCATTTGGGTTTGGAAAGGGAGTTCTAAGGACTGCATGGCATGCAGGTTGTGTTTATCAGATGGCATAAGTTATCAAGATGACAGCATCCACCCCCACATACCTGGACCACATAAGCTAAAGTGTTCTCAGCCTGGGGCAGCCCCACCCAACCCAGGCACAGTAGTGAGAGGCTGTGCTGGCCTCTGTGTCTGGTTATGCAAAGGCAGGTCAGGGCAAGAAGCAGGTCCCCTGCAGCAGGTTTTGCACTGATGATCCTGTGCTCTTGTCTGCCAGACTATTTTAGCAGGGTGGTGGGTAACTGGCCAAGCCCAGGTCTTTCTTTCTATCCTTCCCCCTGCCCCCTCCAGATTTATTGAGCTATAATTGACATATAGCATTGTATAAGTTTAAGGTGTATAATGTGATGAGTTGATAGACATATTTATTGTGAAATGATTGCCACAGTAGGGTTAGTGACACATTTGTCTCCATACATGGTTACCTTTTTATTTATATGGTGAAAATTTTGAAGATCTGCTTTCTTAGCAACTTTCAAATATATAATACAGTATTATAAACTATAGTCACCATGCATACATTAAATCTCCAGGACTTATTCCTCTTATAACTGAAAATTTGTACCCTTTGGTCAATATCTACCCATTTCTCCCAACCCCCAGCCCCTGGCAACCAACAATCTACTCTCTGTTTCTATAGTTCAGCTCTTCTAGGTTCTACATATAAATGAGGTCATTTGTCTTTCTCTGTGACTTATTTCACTTTGCATAGTGCTCTCAGGGTCCATCTATATTGTCACAAATGGCAAGATTTCCTTCTTTTTACGGCTAACTAATATTCCATTGTGGCATAGATACAGATACACACACACACACACACACATGTATGTGTATATTATTTTTCTTTATCCATTCATCAAAGGACCCTTAGCTTGCTTCTGTGTCTTAGCTGTGGTTAATAATGCTGGAAGGAATATGGGGGTGTAGATATCTCTTAGAGACAGTGATTTCATTTCCTTCAGACATATACCTAGAAGTAGAATTGCCAGATCACATGGTAGTTCTATTCTGAATTCTTTTGAGAAACCGCCATACCGTTTTCCACAGTGGCTGCGCCAATTTTCATTTCCACCAGTAGTTCCCACTAGTTCTCTCCTCTTCACATCCTCACCAGCGCTTCTGTCTTGTCTTTTTGATTATAACTATTCTAACAGGTGTGAGGAGATATCTCACTGTGGTTCGGATTTGCATTTTCTGATGATTGGTGTTAAACACGTTTTATTTCTGGGCTCATGATTCTTTCCCATTGGTCTTTGTGTCTATTTTTATGCTATTCCCATATGGTTTGGATACTATTTGTCGTTGTTTAGTTGCTAGTTGTGTCCGATTCTTTTTGTGACCCTGTGGTCTGTAGCCTGCCAGGCTCCTCTGTCCATGGGATTTCCCAGGCAAGAATATTGGAATGGGTTGCCATTTCCTTCTCCAGATGATCTTTCTGACCTAGAGACTGCACCTGCATCTCCTTCACTGGCAGGAGGCTTCTTTACCACTGAGCCACCAAGGAAGCCCTTGGATAGTATAGTTTTGTAACATAGCTGGAAATCAGAAAGTGTGATGCTTCTAGCCTTGTTCTTTCTCAAGATTGCTTTAGCTATTTGGGGTCTTTTGTAGTGTTATATGAGTATTAGGATTTTAAAAAAAATTTTCTCCTAAAATTCCATTAGGCTTGTAGTAGAGATTACATTGTCTGTAGATAGCTTTGTATAGTATGAACATATTAACAATGTTAATTATTTTCCTCCATTAACATGGACCATCCATTTCTTTGTGTCTTCTTCATGTTCTTTCACTCATGTCTTATATTTGTCAGCATACAGATCTTTCACCTCCTTGGTTAAATTTATTCCTAAATATTTTATTCTTTTTGATGCTATTGTAAATGGGATAGTTTTCTTTATTTTTCAAATGGTTCAAACGGTTTGTAGTTAGTAGCTGATTTTTTGCAAGTTGATTTTGTATCCTGAAAAGAAAATTTACCAAACTCATTCATTATTGTAGTTCCAATAGTTTTTTGGTGGGGTTTGGCAATGGCACCCCCACTCCAGTACTCTTGCCTGGAAAATCCCATGGACGGAGGAGCCTGGAAGGGTGCAGTCCATGGGGTCGCTAGGAGTCGGACACAACTGAGCGACTTCACTTTCACTTTTCACTTTCATGCATTGGAGAAGGAAATGGCAACCCACTCCAGTGTTCTTGCCTGGAGAATCCCAGGGACGGGGGAGCCTGATGGGCTGCCGTCTATGGGGTCGCACAGAGTCGGACACGACTGAAGCGACGTAGCAGCAGCAGCATATGTAAAATTATATCATCTTGCAAACAGACAATTTCACTTCTGCTTTCTGATTTGAATGACTTTGTTGTTGTTGTTGTTGTTGCTTAATTGTTCTGGCTAGGACTTTTAGTATCATGTTGAACCGGAGTGGTAACAGTGAGTACCTTTGTCTTGTTCTTGACCTTAGAAGAAAAGCTTTTACTATTTCACCATTGAATATGATGTTAACTGTGAATTTGTCATATCTGGCCTATTATGTTCAGGTATACACCTTCTATATTCCATTTATTGAGAGCTTTTCTCATGAGAGGGCAACATATTTTGTTAAATGCCTTTTCTGCATCTGTTGAGAGGATTATATGGTTCTTATCCTTCATTCTATTAATACGTATATTATATTTATTGATTTGTGTATGCTGAACCCTCCTTGCATCTCAGGATAAATCCCACTTGATCATTCAGACTGAATTTAGCAGCATATTAAAAGGATCGTATACCAGGTCTTCTTAATTAACCTTCCATTTCTCATTTTCAGAAGCTTTCTCGTATGCTTGTCCTGGAGATGGGCTAGCCTTTTCTGTCTGCAGAAGGGCTCTCTGAGAGCAACCCTCTTAGCTGTTTCTCTCCAGCTCAGTCTTTGCTCCGGGGCAATAAGTGTGGGCAAGAAGGAGCTCTCCCCTAACATACCAGGCAGGAGCAATGGTGGGAATCACCCTCCAACCCTCCCCAACTCACTTTCTGCTTATGCTTTGGGGTGGTCATGAATGCTCTCTGTCTGTCTCTCCTGTTTCCCCCTCCTCTGTCATTAATCTAGTTTCTATACTTGCTTTAGTCTATTTTGGGGCTCTCTAATTCAATTCTCCAAGTTTACTCTAGGGTCAGTATCACATTGTATTTGTTATTTGAAAATAAGTCTTTATTCTCTAGCAAGAAAAGTGCCCTGATTTCTTTTACTTTTCCAGGAATAATCTTGGGTTAACTCATCAAGTCCTAGGAAAAAATTTTGTGGGGATTTGATTGGGACTGCACAGGACCTCTAGGTCATTTTATGGTGAATTGACATTTTCCTGTCTTATATACATGAAAAACTTCTTCATTTATTTTGGTCTTCTTTAGTATCTTTTAATAATATTTTGTAATTTTCTCAATAAAGAACTTATATGTGTTCTCATTTTTATATACCTTATATATTTTTGTTGCTCTTGTACATACCCTCTCTTCTAAATTTCACTTTATTTTTGTGCTGCTGTCTAGGAATATGTTATTGTTTAGTTGTTAAGTCATGTCTGACTCTTTTTGCAACCCCATAGACTGTAGCCCACCAAGCTCCTCTGTCCCTGGGATCTCCCAGGCAAGAATACTAGAGTGAGTTGCCATTTCCTTCTCCAGGGGATCTTCCTGACCCAGGGATCAAGCCTGTGTCTCCTGAATTGGCAGGGGGACTCTTTACCACTTAGCCACCAGGGAAGCCCATCTAAGACTCTACTTGACTTTCTTATATCTATTTTTAGCCACCTTTCTAAACCCTTTCATGAATTAAAATAATCTCTTTGTACATACTTTGGGGCTTTCTACGTTGACAAGGAGAGTAACTTGCTAGTTGAGGGCACATTTTAATAGAAATTAGGGAAAGATACCTTTACTGGGAAGACACAGACCCATGGCGGTTTAGTTTGTCAAGTGGACTTCAGGTTTGCGTGTGGTGGACTCAGCCCTGCGTAGGGTATACTGCTGGGTAGACACAGCAAAGACCAGCTGTAGCCTCCACTCACCCCATCAGCTGTGTGCTCCTGGGGAAGCCCTATGGAAAACCATACCAACTGTGAATAATGACAGTTTTGTTTCTGTTCTTACACATTTTCTTTCTTTCTACTGGAGCTAAGATTTGTAACACAATAATGAATAGAAGTTGGTGGGAGCTGGCCTTTTAATTTTGTTTCTGATCTCACAGGAAATGCTTTCAGCATGTCTTCATTACGTATGTTGTTCATGTATATTTTTTCTTGATAGATGCTCTCTAATCAGTTTAAGGAAGGTCTCTGTTTTCCTAGTTTTCTAAAAAGTTTTGTTACGAACGGTTGTTGAATTTTATGAAATTATTTTCTTTTATCTATTGAGGTGATCATAGGATTTTTCTTCTTTAACCTATTAATGTAGTGAGTTTCATTAATTTATTTTCTAATGTTTAGGCAGCCATGTATTTTTAAGCTAAACCCAACTTGGCCATTATTTATTATTCTTTATATATACCTATATCTATATATAGCTGGATTCTATTTTTAATATTTTGTTATATCTTTGTCTATTGTCTATACATGAGGTTGTCCTATATATTTCCTTTCTTTTGTATTTTAGTTTTGGTATCAAAATTATGTCAATCTTACAAAATAAATTGAAGTATATTTTCTTTTAATTTTTCATAGTCTATTTTTTAATTGAAGTTATATTTGATTTACAATGTTGTGCCTATCTCCTGTTTTCTGTTTTTCTTATTCTCTGGAAAAGCCTGACAAAGGAAGAGTTATCTTTCCTTTGAATGATGGAAACTGCTCTGTGAACTTCTCTGTGCCTGGTGGTTTTCTTAAAGGAAGAGTTTAAACTATTGGTTAATTTATTCAGTAGTTATAGATCTATTTCTTCCTCAGTCAACTTTGGTAAATTGTATTTTCCTAGGAATTTGTCTAGTTTATGATTTCAGTAATATTGCAGAATACTTGTCTGTATAATATTATCCATCATACTCTCTTATTTCTGCTGCATTTGTACTAATAAACTTGCTTGTATTGTGAATATTGATTATTTGTATCTCCTTTCTTTTTTCATTTTTAATTGGAGGATAATTTCTTTACAGTGGTGTGTTGATTTCTGCCATACATATTGTTTCCTTTTTTCTGATCTTACCAGTAGTTCATCTATTTTATTTGTTTTCAAAAACTAATTTTAACTCTATTGATCATTTCATTTATGCTTATGTTTTGTTTTGTGTTTTTGTTGTGTTTTGCGTAATGTTTGCTTCTACCTTAACTATCTTTCTTTTTTTTAACTTAAAGGTTTTTCTTCAATTTATTTTTGGTCGTGCTGGGTCATGGTTACTGTGCATGGGCTTTCTCTAGTTGCAGTGACTGGAGACTGCTCTCTGGTTGCAGTGCACAGGCTTCTCATTCCAGCAACTTTTCTTGTAGAGCATGGGGTTTAAGGCATACAGGCTTCAATAGTGGCCATGCTTGGAGTAAGTAGTTATGGGTTGTGGGCTTACTATTTGTGGCCCACAGGCTTAGTTGCCCCACAGCCTGTGAGATCTTCCCAGTATAGGGATTGAACCCATGTTCCCTGCATTGGCAGATGGATTTTTAACCAGTGGGCCACCAAGGAATTCCTTAACTATTTTTCTTTTGCTACTTTCTTTGAAATTATTCTTTTCTTTTTTAAAATTTCTTATGTTGTTAGAAGTTAGAATTATTCTAATTTTCATATTTTCTAATTTAAGACTGCAACCTTTGCTCTTAGTCCTGCTAATCAGCATACCATATGATTTTTATATACATGTTTTCATAATCATTCATGTTTATTTTCTAATTTCTGTTTTAATTTCTTCTTTGACCTTTGATTTGTGTGTTTAAATAATTGGAGATCTTTATATTGGGGTACAGATTACAGTCTATAGGATAACAGCCATTGGAAATTTGCTGAGACTTGCTTTAAGATCCAGTCACTACTCATTAGGAAAAAAATAGTGAATCACAAATCCTCAAAAAGTATGTGTATGCCTGATAAGTTGAATGCAGGTTCTATTCATAAACATTAACTCTAACTTTTAATTATGCCATTTATATCTTCTTTATCTTTACTGATTTTTTTTTTTGATTGATTGAGCTGTCAATCAATGACAGAATTACATTGGAATCTCCATCTGTGATTCTTGATTTGTTCATTTCTTCTTCAAATTTTATCAGTTTTTAGTTTGTATATCTGTATTATTGTTTTTCAGTACATCCTCAATATTATATTTTCTTCTTGTTTGTTGTTTCTCCAAAATATATTTAGGTTCTAATCTGACATTTCCCCACAAGTCCCCTTTTTATGCTCTTCTTTATCCAAGTGTAACATACACTTCTTAAATAGTGATTTCAATCTTCTTGATGGGCTAAACTGTTTATTTTTGTGCAGTGAAACTCTTCTCTGTAGTGCATATTGTCTTAAAGTTTGTTTTGTATTATATGAATATATTAACACCAGAATTCTTCAGTAAATATTCCTATGTCCTGTCCTATTTGTAGCCTTTAACTTCAAGCTGTTTGAGTGTTTTTGTTTTAGAGATATTTCTTATACTCAGCACATAGCACACTTTCTTTTCTTTTCTCTCCCCCTCTCTCCTCCTCTTTTGCTTTCTCTTTCTTTTTCTCTTTCTCTCTGTCTCTGCCTATAATGCATGCTTTATAATATTTGCTTACAAATGGCTAGTTTAGTTTATCTCTCCTTGCTGCTGCTGCTGCTAAGTAGCTTCAGTTCAGTTCAGTCACTCAGTCATGTCTGACTCTTTGTGACCCATGAATCGCAGCACGCCAGGCCTCCCTGTCCATCACCAACTCCCAGAGTTCACTCAGACTCACGTCCATCAAGTCAGTGATGCCATCCAGCCATCTCATCCTCTGTCGTCCCCTTCTCCTCCTGCCCCCAATCCCTCCCAGCATCACAGTCTTTTCCAATGAGTCAACTCTTCGCATGAGGAGGCCAAAGTACTGGAGTTTCAGCTTTAGCATCATTCCTTCCAAAGAAATCCCAGGGCTGATCTCTTTCAGAATGGACTGGTTGGATCTCCTTGCAGTCCAAGGGACTCTCAAGAGTCTTCTCCAACACCACAGTTCAAAAGCAGCAATTCTTTGGCACTCAGCTTTATTCACAGTCCAACTCTCATATCCATACATGACCACAGGAAAAAACATAGCCTTGACTAGATGGACCTTAGTCGGCAAAGTAATGTCTCTGCTTTTGAATATGCTATCTAGGTTGGTCATAACTTTTCTTACAAGGAGTAAGTGTCTTAATTTCATGGCTGCAATCACCATCAACAGTGATTTTGGAGCCCCCCAAAATAAAGTCTGACACTGTTTCCACTGTTTCCCCATCTGTTTCCCATGAAGGGATGGGACCAGATGCCATGATCTTCATTTTCTGAATGTTGAGCTTTAAGCCAACTTTTTCACTCTCCACTTTCACTTTCATCAAGAGGCTTTTTAGTTCCTCTTCACTTTCTGCCATAAGGGTGGTGTCATCTGCTTATCTGAGGTTATTGATATTTCTCTCTGCAATCTTGATTCCAGCTTGTGTTTCTTCCAGTCCAGCATTTCTCATGATGTACTCTGCATATAAGTTAAATAAGCAGGGTGACAATATACAGCCTTGATGTACTCCTTTTCCTATTTGGAACCAGTCTGTTGTTCCATGTCCAGTTCTAACTGTTGCTTCCTGACCTGCATACAGATTTCTCAAGAGGCAGGTCAGGTGGTCTGGTATTCCCATCTCTTTCAGAATTTTCCACAGTTTATTGTGATCCACACAGTCAAAGGCTTTGGCATAGTCAATAAAGCACAAATAGATGTTTTTCTGGAACTCTCTCGCTTTTTCCATGATCCAGCGGATGTTGGCAATTTGATCTCTGGTTCCTCTGCCTTTTCTAAAACCAGCTTGAACATCAGGAAGTTCATGGTTCATGTGTTGCTGAAGCCTGGCTTGGAGAATTTTGAGCATTACTTTACTAGCATGTGAGATGAGTGCAATTGTGCAGTAGTTCGAGCATTCTTTGGCATTGCCTTTCTTTGGGATTGGAATGAAAACTGACCTTTTCCAGTCCTATGGCCACTTCTGAGTTTTCCAAATTTGCTGGCATATTGAGTGCAGCACTTTCACAGCATCATCTTTTAGGATTTGAAATAGCTCAACTGGAATTCCATCACCTCCACTAGCTTTGTTCGTAGTGATGCTTTCTAAGGCCCACTTGACTTCACTTTCCAGGATGTCTGGCTCTAGATGAGTGATCACACCATCGTGATTATCTGGGTCATAAAGATCTTTTTTGTATAGTTCTTCTGTGTATTCTTGCCACCTCTTCTTAATATCTTCTGCTTCTGTTAGGTCCATACCATTTCTGTCCTTTATCGAGCCCATCTTTGCATGAAATGTTCCCTTGGTATCTCTAATTTCTTGAAGAGATCTCTAGTCTTTGCCATTCTGTTGTTTTCCTCTATTTCTTTGCATTGATCACTGGAGAAGGCTTTCTTGTCTCTTCTTGCTATTCTTTGGAACTCTGCATTCAGATGCTTATATTTTCCTTTTCTCCTTTGTTTTTCACCTCTCTTCTTTTCACAGCTATTAGTAAGGTCTCCCCAGACAGCCATTTTGCTTTTTTGCATTTCTTTTCCATGGGGATGGTCTTGATCCCTGTCTCCTGTACAATGTCACGAACCTCATTCCATAGTTCATCAGGCACTCTATCTATCAGATCTGGGCCATTAAATCTATTTCTCACTTCCACTGTATAAGCATAAGGGATTTGAGTTAGGTCATACTTGAATGGTCTAGTGGTTTTCCCTACTTTCTTCAATTTAAGTCTGAATTTGGTAATAACGAGTTCATGATCTGAGCCACAATCAGCTCCTGGTCTTGTTTTTGTTGACTGTATAGAGCTTCTCCATCTTTGGCTACAAAGAATATAATCAATCTGTGCGACCCCATAGATGGCAGCCCACCAGGCTCCTCTGTCCCTGGGATTCTCCAGGCAAGAATACTGAAGTGGGTTGCCATTTCCTTCTCCAATGCATGAAAGTGAAAGTGAAAAAGTGAAAGTGAAGTCGCTCAGTCGTGTCCGACTCTTCATGACCCCATGGACTGTAGCCTACCAGGCTCCTCCGTCCATGGGATTTTCCAGGAAAAAATACTGGAATGGGTTGCCATTTCCTGCCCCATATCTCTCCTTACTCTGGTGGCTATTATTCATTGATACCCCCTCCAAACTTTTGTCCCGTTTTGAATTTTTTCCCATCTACATATTGAATTAGAGATACCAAGGGAACATTTCATGAGAAGGTGGGTACAATAAAGGACAGAAATGGTATGGACCTAACAGAAGCAGAATATATTAAGAAGAGGTGGCAAGAATACACAGAAGAACTATACAAAAGAACTATCCAGATATCCATTATGGTGTGATCACCCACCTAAAGCCAGACATCCTGGAATGTGATGTCAAGTGGGCCTTAGGAAGCATCACTACGAACAAAGCTAGATAAGGTGGTGGAATTCCAGTTGAGCTATTTCAAATCCTAAAAGATGATGCTGTGAAAGTGCTGCACTCAATATGCCAGCAAATTTGGAAAACTCAGAAGTGGCCATAGGACTGGAAAAGGTCAATTTTCATTCCAATCCCAAGGAAAAGCAATGCCAAAGAATGCTCAAACTACCGCACAATTGCACTCATCTCACAGCTAGCAAAGTAATGCTCAAAATTCTCCAAGCCAGTCTTCAACAGTACGTGAACCATGAACTTCCAGATATTCAAGCTGCATTTAGAAAAGGCAGAGGAACCAGAGATCAAATTGCCAGTATCCATTGGATCATTGAAAAAGCAAGAGAGTTCCAGAAAAACATTTACTTTTGCTTTATTGATTATGCCAAAGCCTTTGAACTGTGGATCACAACAAACTGGAAAATTCTTCAAGAGATGGATATATCAGGCGACCTTACCTGCCTCCTGAGAAATCTGTATGCAGGTCAGGAAGCAACAGTTAGAACTGGACATGGAATGACAGACTCGGGAAAGGTGTACATCAAGGCTGTATGTATATCGTCACCCTGCTTATTTAACTTATATGCAGAGTACATCATGTGAAATGCCAGGCTGGGTGAAGCACAAGCTGGAATTAAGATTGCCAGAAGAAATATCGATAACCTCAGGTATGCAGATAACACCACCCTTATAGCAGAAAGTGAAGAAGAACTAAAGAGCCTCTTGATGAAAGTGAAAGAGGAGAGTGAAAAAGTTGGCTTAAAACTCAACATTCAGAAAACTAAGATCATAGCATCCGGTTCCATCACTTCATGCCAAATAGATCAGAAACAATGGAAATAGTGACAGATTTTATTTTGGGGGGCTCCAAAATCACTGAAGATGGTGACTGCAGCCATGAAATTAAAAGACACTTCTTGGAAGGAAAGCTATGACTAACCTAGACAGCATATTCAAAAGCAGAGATATTACTTTGCCAACAAGGTCCATCTAGTCAAAGCTATGGTTTTTCCAGTAGTCATGTATGGATGTGAGAGCTGGACTATAAAGAAAGCTGAGTGCCAAAGAACTGATGCTTTTGAACTGTAGTGTGGAGAAGACTCTTGAGAGTCCCTTGGACTGCAAGGAGATCCAACCAGTCCATCCTAAAGGAAATCAGTTCTGAATATTCATTGGAAGGATGGATGCTGAAGCTGAAGCTGCAATACTTTGGCCACCTGATGTGAAAAACTGACTCCTTAGAGAAGACCCTGGTGCTGGGAAAGATTGAAGGCAGGAGGAAAAGGGGATGACAGAGGATGAGATGGTTGGATGTCATCACCAACTCAATGGACATAAGTTTGAGCAAGCTCCGGGAGTTGGTGAAGGACAGGGAAGCCTGGTGTGCTGCAGTCCATGGGATCACAAAGGGTCAGACATGACTGAGTGACTGAACTGAACTGAACATATTTGAATGGTAATGTCTATTTCTACCTCTGTGTGTATTCTTTTGGTTGGTTATGCTAAATATTATAACATTAATAATAACCTATTAATGCTAAAGTTAATTTAACTTTCTACTTTCCTCCTTCCAAATATGAGATTATTAGAATGCTTTAACTTACTTTAGTCATCCCTTTCTGAATTTATGTAAAAGTTGAGATTTATCTTTCTTTCCTTATCCCACAAATGAAGTATTATGATTGTTTCTTACAGTCAGTGTTTGGATTTACTCACATAGTGAAAATAAGTTTGCTCATCATCCTTTCTTATATTTCAGACCCTCCTTCTGGCATTACATTCTTTCTGCCTGAAATCAATCTATTTCCTTCTTATTCTTGAAAGGGTTTTCCCGAGGATAGAGTTTAAGGATAATTATTTTCAGTAATCAGAAATTTTTCCACTCTCTGCAGACTTTTATCATTGTTATCAAGTGGTCACCTGTAAGTCTAATTTCTCTTTCTCTGTCTCTTTTTTTCACCTTTGGATGCTTTCAAAGCTTCTCTGTCTTTTGTGTTCTTTAGTCTTATGAATTATCTAGGGTGTGTAGATCTTTTGCATTCTTCCTGCTTGGGATTCATTGGGATTTCTGGATTTGAAAGTTGTTTTGTCTTTCAAAAATTCTGAGAAACTTTTCAGCCACTCTTTTTTTGGATATCACTTTTCCCCTCCTATTATCTCTATCTCCTTTTAGAAACCTGATTAAATACTTGAGTCTATTTTACTTTCTATTCCTTAGCTCTAATTCTCTTGTATTTTGTCTCTTTCTGTCTCTGGGCTACATTTTAGATTATTTCATTTGTCCTACCTTTTAATACAACAGTCCAGTCTTAAGCTGTGATTAATTTGTCAGTGAGTTTTTCATTTTAATTATTGTATTTTTAATTTATATAAGTTCTATCTGGTTCTTTCCAAAATCTGCTTGGTCATATTTTATAGCCTCTGTTCCTTGAAAATGTTTCCAAGACTCTTTTTTATTTCTTGAAGCTAAATTCTCTAATTGAGTTTTTTCTCCTCATAGATAATGTGAATTCAGGCTGCAAACCCTTTTCATATTGTGGTCATTAATTCTCAGAAAGGATTTTACTTCCCTTGAATCCAGCACCAAAGTTGGGAGAGACAACTTTTCTTACATTGTTTATATAGGAGATTTATTTCTCATTCACCCCCGCATTGGGTTTTTGGCCTTCTGGACCACTATTTTATTGTTTCTATAACCTCCTAGGCTTTGTCCCTTGTCTGCTTTTCCCCATACATGCATGGAACAGAAGCTTGGGGAATACAACATTCAGCCGATGTTCTCAGGGCAAAAACTCCCTTCAATCCTTGCTTGTTATTCCTGTTTTCTGCTTTTGCTTTCCTTTTGGTTTCTCCAGATTTCTTACATTTTTGCCAGTTAAGTGATATATTTTAAAAAACATGAAAACATCTTTATCAATCCTTTAAAATTCCTATGAAGAAGTATTTCAGAATATATGTTGTACCATATTGCTGTATATAGAATTATTATGTGAACTTTATAAGAAGTATAATCAGTTATAAAATAATAATCACACGCTAAAAGATAGTGGCATAGTACAGATTTTCTTAAAGAGAGAATACAATCATTACCCTAGCTCAACTTACTAGATATGTACCATAGCAAATTATTGGTTCTCTGGATCTTCATCTCCGTGTCTTCAAAATGAGGATAATAGTAGTACTAATTATTCTGATGCTTTTTTGTGAAATAAATTTAGTTTTAAAAAGAACCTAGAAGTGTACTTGACATACAGTTAAGTGCTCAATACCATTTCATTAAAGTTAAGATGCCACAGATTGTACGATGCCCTCTGATTTTGTAGAAAAGCAAACATGGTTTCTTTTTAAAGTAATTACTTAATTAATTTTTGGCTGCCCTGGGTCTTTATTGCTGCTTGCAGTCTTTCTCTAATTGTAGCAAGCAGGAGGCAGGCTTAGTGGCAGTGGGCAGGCTTCTTTTGCTGTGGAGCAGGGACTCTAGGCACGTGGATTTCAGGAATTGCAGAGTTTAGGCTCAGTAGTTGCAGCTTGCAGGCCCTAGAGCTTGTGGGCTCCGTAGACGTAGAGCATAGACTGAGTTGACCTGTGGCATGTGGGATCCTCCCGGACCAGGGATTGAACCTGTGTCCCCTGCATTGGCAGGTGGATTCCCAACCACTGGACCACCAAGGAAGTCTAAGAAAACACGTTTTCAATTAAACAGTGACACAATACAAAGATGCCATTGACTGAAACTGCATCCTAGTTTCATATATTAAAATACAAAATAATACATCTTAGAACCATCTGAGAATACTAAATTTTGGCTCTTTATGAGCAAAGACAACAGTGAGTGAGAAATGGAACTTCAGTCTCAGAATTGGTAGGACCCAGGTATTTATATATTTGTAGGTATTTATTTCATTCTACCATTACCTCATCTACTTCGGGACTCTGGCTGTTCTGTGCATAAGTTAGAGTCAGCGTCCAGAAGGCTAATTGTCAGTAGACAAACACAATTCCACCATCTTCTCCAAGACTGAGGAGGAAGGGGAACAACATATTTATTGAGAGACCTCTGTGCCTAGGACACTTATGAGTACCTTAAATATTTAAACTTTTAAATTTACTTTCATTCTCACAATTAGGTTAAGATTAATTGGCATAACAACCCCCAAATATTAGTGGCTTAGCACATTTTGTTTAATTCTTGCTTGTACACTGACTGATGTGAGTAGGGTGGTTCTACTTTAAACTGTGATCCACAACTCACCTTATTCCATCTTTTGGCTTTGCCTTACTGTGGCTTTCTAGTTGCTCTGTTATCACTGAGGAGGCAGAAATGGGAAGAGAGAGGGACCATGAAGAAAATGTATGTTTTATTATAATATAATTTTAAAAATTTCAGGATGTCAGAGTTTGATTTATTCTTAGGAAACCTGTTGGAGGGAGAATTTACTGTAGGTTAGGGTGGTTGGAAAAGGCCCCCCAAATGAAGTAGAATTAAAGCTACATCCTGAAATATTGATATTACCTGGAGACAGATAAAAGAGTGTTGAGATTTCCGTCCGGATGTGCTGGAGTGGCATGACCAATGCATAGAATTATGGAAGAGCAAGATGTTTTTGGAGAACCATGCAACCCTTTCTTGGAAAATAGCCAACATTTATTGAGCTCCTATGCTGTGCTAGACACTGTTTAGATGCTACTGTGATAAACATCATTGAGCTTCCATAAGACAGCATTCTGGGAATGGGCTCTTTTTCATGTTTGATCCATTCTGTGGCTGGATTAATTCAAATAATCATATTTGGAACATGTGGTCCAAGTACTTGACATTGTACTCCCACATAAAGGATCTTTATCTGAGGATGTTATGATAATAACAGTAGGATTTGTTGAGAATCGTGTGTTGAACTCTCACTCTGGGTTATTCTGTTTACATTCAGTGACCCTGGAATGGGTTCTCGTTCTGTGTCTTTGGTTCCTTTTTGTTAGTGAGTTGCTGAGAATCCTTTGCCACTGTTGCTGAGTCAAGGTTCTGGTTCAGTCTGGACTCTTTTTTGAATGCCCCACACTATTTAAGTCACACAGGGTGTGAGCTGGGATGTTAATTGTTTCTTCATGGCCAATGTTACTGCTTATGGAAAATGTCTCAATGTTGTTATTTGGACTTATTCAAAGCATGATCTTTGTATATGAGATCTTGGTCAAATCTCCAGGGAAGGCTTTTCTTCTTCGCAATATATACAGTATATTCTGCTTTTTAATCCCTTTCTGTTTGAAGCAGATCTTTGGGCCTGAGTTCTGTGTGGGAAATGGATCTTTCATTGGGTACAATGATAGATATTCACATGATACTTCCTGTGTGACGCTGTTAACTTAACTCCCTGGGTCAAAGTAGCTTATGGTATTGTTATTTCACTTGCTCTTATAAGTATCATTCAGGGTACATGATCTTATGTGATTCTTATAACAATACTGAGAATAGATTAAATTCCTATTTTACAGATGAAGAGGCTAAAGGTCAGAGAGGCCTAGTAAGAGACAAAATTGGGGTTGGAATCCCAATCCTGAACTTTTGGATTTCCATAACCTTATCATGCTACTTTCCGGCTGTTATTGAGCATCCTCCAGTTTGGAGGATTTAAGAAGGAAATAAAATATGGGGGGAGCTGGATTAGCATGGTTGATGATGTAGTACTATTGTCTACTCATGGCTTTAGAAGTAAGAGAAAATGGTATTTGTGAAACTACAAAAGATTGTAGTCTCTCTTCTGTCCTCTTTCCCAAGGGTATATAGACCCCCCTCAATGTGGGCCCTCATCATGACTCAGAGAGGGAAATAGCTTGCCCAGTGTGACCTCCGAGAGTGATTTATGAAACAGGATATATCCAAATTTTCACCACATTGGAGCTATTCAATTTTCTCTAATGGCCTTTATCTGAGAGTTATGTCTATTCGTGGCAGCCACGACCAGTAAGTCATTAGCTTAAAGTATACTGATTGTTAATTTTAGCATCCTGGGACCTGGGCCCAGTGAGAGAGGACTCTCGCTTTTGCGAATCAAAGCTGAAGAACGTTCGAGCAGTTGGCTAACAGTTATATCAGCAGAAGTTAGAAAGTAAGAAGAGAGAATTAAAAAGTTAAAGAGTAAGAAGCAGTTGACTAGCTTGACATAGTTCAGGAGGTGGCAGAATGGCTGCCATTTGTTGGCCTCCCTACTGCTGGGTACTGTCCTCATCAGAAGAGAAAAATGGAACCAATCTTTATATCAAGCATCCTTGGGTACCCCTTGGGTACCAGGTACTTCACATATGTGATCTCATCGATCTGAACAGCAGTGTTATGAGGACGGGACCACCCCTTGCATTTTATCTTTACAATATACAAACCCCAATTTATAGACAAGGGCACATAGTACCCGAGGTCACACAGCTAATAACTGACGGAACTGGGATTTGAACCTGGACAGTCTGCATTCTTCACCAACAGAATTCTGTATGGTGGTGGCCCAAAGGCCCAGCCAAGCCTCCCTTGAGGACTGCATGCTACTTAAGGTCTTGGAGGTCTGGTGCACCATTTTCTTACTTATGACCCTTAGAAAATCACCAGCTCAGGGACAACTCCCAGATGCCAGTAACTGCAGTTTCCTTGTGTGGTTCAAAGCTGGGGGCTCCTCTCATGGGCAGCTGGGGTTTGGGGCCCCAGAGCTGGAAGGAACCTACCCTGAGTCACAGGATGGGATGCCATGGCTTTCCTGGCTCCAGGAGCCTGTGTCCCCCTGCAGGATTGCTTCACATGCTCCTTCAGGGGAGGCTGCTGGGGTTTGACTCTGACAAGTTGAGCCATTTGGGGGATGGGTGGTCGTGTTAATCAGGAATTGGGGCACATGGCCTCAGCCAGGAAAGTTTGACTCTGGGCTTGTTTTCCTCCAACTTTGGGGGACTCATGGGCACTTCTGAGCCAACCTGCCTGTCTCATTCCAAGGCTGAGCCAAATTAGACCAGGAATCCCTGGAACCTCCCTGTCCACTGTCCATTCTTTTGTGCTTTGTAATCACAGCAAAGGAGAGAAGCAGCTGTAACTATCCCTGTTTTACAGATGGGAAACTGTGCTGCCATCGATTTCCTAGGGTGAATTACTTTGAGCCTGGATGGGGCTCTCTGAGCTCTCACTAGCAAAAGCCTTCTTCGGATTTCCCAGGGGAGTTTATGGGAGTGCAAAGACCTGGGTGCCGGCCCCAGGAATAGCTCAGCTTACTGTGTGACATCTGGCAGATTTCTTCCCCTCTCTGGGTCTCTCCGTCTGTTCACGCCGACCTCTTTGTGCTTCAGTTTCCTCATCTGAAAATGAGGGACAAAATAGTAACTTACTTCATAGAGTTATTTTGAGGATTAACTGTAAAGCATTTAAGAGTGCCTGATACAAAGCACCTAATAAGTGTTTCTCCCTCTACTCCTCATTTTCTTATCATCATCATTATTATAAGTGGGTCTTCTCTTACGCTTTCCATTGGTTCTTATACTCTATGAAGTAAACTCCTCTAAGAAGCCTGCCTAGATTTTGACTGACCCTGGGGTTTATGGGGTCCCCCTGGGAGCTTGTAAGTGTCTCTTAAATGAACTCCTGTTTGCTAGTTTTACCCCTGTAGAGTTCATGGACATGCTTGTGCATAAGTACGTCCATGAATTTCAATGTCCTATTACTTTCCAGGATTATGGGATTCCTGTTACTTTCCAGGTTAGGGCTAGAAAGTGTCAATTGACATATCCAGTTAATCAGGTGGAGGCTTGGGACCTTGTCTGTGTCTTGCTGAAACTGTTCTGGCCCCAGAATTGAAGACCAGGGCTGAAGTCTGGGTGGACCCCCTCTACGTGATGCACAGGCCACCTGGGTTGTCCAGACAGGCTTTCCAGGGCCGGAGGGGACAAGGCCAGCAATATGAGCAATATGAGTTTGTTCTGCCTTCTTGCTGGGCTCTGTCGCCTGACAGCTGTGAGGGGCCCCCAGAGCCTCCTCCAGGGAGCCAGCGCTCTCTATATTTCATGAGACTTGGTCCATTCAGCAGGGCTGGTGGCAGCTTCCTTGAGTTCTTGCATCTCCCCTGGGAATAAGGGGTTTTACAGTATCTGATTGCTGCAGGAGCCTGGCCACCGCAGCTAGCAATGCACAAGGATCTCTGATACTACTGCCACCTGTGGGAGACAAGTCACATAGAGGCCCGGAGTGGGGAGGGGGACCCATTATCCTTACTTCACAAAGCTCCTTTCCACTGTGGGTCTGTACTTCTCCAGCCCTGGGGCTTTCGGGGTCTGCTAGGAGCTTGTGTTTGTCTCTTACAGGAACTTCTGCTACTGGTCTCGCTCCCTGAGGCCCATCCACTCCATTGGTCACGATGGGAGTGGAAATTCCACTCTGATTATTTTACTCTCCTGCTCGCACACTTTCAGTGGAGCCCACCATCTACAGGATAGAATCAGCTCCTTTTGTATGCAGGACTATAGAAGCACCTTCCCTCCCCTACCCCTCTGCCCACCGCCTCCCCTCCCCACAACAGGAGACCCGGGTCTCTAATACCTGCTGCATTTTCTGGTCTCCTTGCCAGGGCTCTCCTGGCACTGAATGTCCTGTCCCATCTTCACCTGGCAAGATCCCACTCTGCATTTAAGACTCAGGTCAGATGTCTCCTCCTCTAAGAAGTCTGGCCTGATCTTCAGCTAAAAGTGACCACTCCTTTTTCTGTATTTCCTTGCCACTGGGATAGCTTACTCCGGACTCCACTACCAGCCCAGGGGTCCCCCTTTCTAGAAACCCCTGTAGTTCCCTAACCGTATCATGCTCAGGATTCTGTGCTTTCACAAGCCCTTCCCTCTGCCTGCACGCTCCTCCTTTCTGCCCCTTCTCCTTCCCTTATTCCCACATTCTTATCTCAGCTTTGGGGTCATGTCCTGAGAAACTTCCCATGACCGCCTCCCCCTACCTTCCATTCTCACCGACTCCTGCTCGGAGGTCCTCTGGACTCCCTTTAGCACCCCCTTGTGTGTGTGTGTTTAGTTGCTCAGCCATGTCTGACTCTTTGTGACCCTTTGGACTGTAGCCTGCCAGGCTCCTCTGTCCATGGGATTTCTCAGGCAAGAACACTGGAGCGGGTTATTTCCTCCTCCAGGGGATCTTCCCGACCCAGGTATTGAACCTGAGTCTCCTGTGTCTCCTGCATTGCAGGTGGATTCTTTACCCACTGAGCCATCAGGGACGCTCTTGTTATTGTAGCTTTTGTGCAGTTTTGGGATTGTCTACTCATCCATCTGTGTATCTGGAGAACCTGATGAGCATAGAGCTGGTGGGAGGGAGGGAAGGTACCACCAGGCAGTGGGGACTGCGAGAACTAGAGAGGGGCAGGTGGCTCTTTCTCATGGATTTAGGAGGCAGAACCCTTTCCATGCAGCGTGTATGGTTGCAAAAGGCCCTCCTAACTGTCTCACTGAATTCTGGTGAAAATAGGTACCTTCATCTCTGGTTTCCCAGGGAGGACGCTGAAGTTCCTTCAATAAGAACTCACCTAGTCAATCAGCAAGTGTTAATTGATCTGTGTACCAAGCACTGTGTCAGGAGGGAGATGGTGTGGTGAGGAGTGGCGAGGAGATAGAGCAGTCAGCGGGGCAGACCTAGTCTGAACCCCTGGTAGGATCCTCAAGGGAGAAAGACTTTAAAGCGTTAATTTCACAGTTAATTGTTTAATTACAGTTGTGATAAATTCCATGGAGGAGAAATAATGAGGGGATAGGGGATGGTGTAAGGAGGGACTTGACTGAATTCCTGGGTCCGTGCCTCTCCTACCCACCGCCATGCCCAGCTCCTATACCTCTCTCTATTGGTGCTGCTGCTGGAGCTTAACTGCTTCCCGCAGTATTTACTGTCCAGCTCCTGTTGACAGCCCTAATGGATTCTTCAGATTAAACAGTCCCAGCCCAGCCTTGAGCTGTACTTGGATTGGCCCATTAAACAGCAGCAGAAGCACACCCCACCCCCCAACCCCCGCCTGGCTCCTGGTACTAATTGAATAATTTACTGTAAATAGCTTCCGTTTCCTCTAGAGCCTAAGCTGGCTCTTTAGCCAAATGGAGGTGAGCAAGGGCTGCCTCTAATGGGATGCAAGAGCAGAAATGAGCTGTCCGAATGAGCAGTCGTTGCAGAAGGCACTGAATTAAATCAGAGACACTTAAGACTTCAAGTCCTTCTTGTAAACGAACCACTCCGGTGGGGAGACACCACCAAGAGCCCTGCAGAACCCAGGCTGCAAGCTCCAGGGTAGGATTTCCCATGAATTAGGAAGGCCCTTGGGCAGAGAGTGGAGGTAATGGAGTTTGTTGTTTCCTGATCACCCCCTACCTGTGTCCTTTTCCATTCTCTCATGAGGAAGATAGCATCTCTTCCTGAGATATCTTGGGTTGGCCAAAAAGTGCGTTCAAGTTTTTCCATTACACCTTATGGAAAAACCCAAATGAACTTATTGGTCATCCCAGTATTTCTCAGCTCTTTCTTCTATGAGGAAGAGTGCTCCTACTCTGAGACTAGCATGTGCCAAGCACAAGATATATTATTTTGAATTATATTATCTATCAGAGAATTTTATGAGTGATCTCATTTAACCCTCATGAGGCTTCTGGGAGGCAGGTATGATTGAGGAAATCGTATTCATGAAGACTGATGCTTTTCCAAAGGTAACATATTTATCAGACACAGAATCAGGATTTGAATCCAAATCTATTAGACTCCAAACTTTAAATTCGTTCTGCAATACCAGTGAAGACAGATGGCGTACAGTCAAGGGGTTACTTTGAATCCATTCTTGGTTTCCTGACATGCTCAGCAGCTTCGGGGTGGGGGGGCCGCCCGCCGCCCCGCCCGCGGCCATTCTATTCTAACTCTCTGCTCAACAGGATGAGTTCAGCTTAGGTCAGTGGGAGGGGGAAACCACCCAGCAGTCGGTGGAGACCTCCCCGAGGGCTGCGTGATTGAAACGGGCCTCTCTACAAATCTGGTGACACTTTAGACTTTAGCTGGGACTGTTGTTTCCCATCCCCTGACGCCTTTGGGACCCGTGTGCATGTGCTAAGTCACTTCAGTTGTCTGACTCTGTGTGACCCTATGGACTGTAGGCTGTCTCCTCTGTCCATGGGATTCTCCAGGCAAGAATAGTGCAGTGGGTTGCCATGCCCTGTTCAGGGGATCTTCCTGACCCAGGGAATGAACCCACATCTCTTATATCTCCTGCACCGGCAGGCAGGTTCTTTACCTCTAGTGCCAGCTGGGAAGCCCTTAAGACCCACAGCTTTGTCCTAATGACTCACTAAAGGAGCCAACCAATGAGGAACAGGAGATATGCTTCCCGTACCCCCATTGGTGTCCCACTTCCTTCCACCATTTGGCGCAGTGTTTGGGGGCTTCCTTCTTCCAAGGACTCTTCTGTCCTCTCACTGTGTCACTGAGGTCCGATACTTAGTGAAGCTGACGATCTCATGGGTTGGGAGGTAGGAGCAGCGGGAGGCGCTGGTGAGAGGAAAAGGGCTCTGCTGTGTGTGAAGGGTGAGGGCTGAGTGTGACCCCCAGGGAATGGAGTCAGACTTCCTGTTAGCAGACGCTGGACTTGTGTCACCGTTGTTGCTCTCATCATCTTCACCTGCTGCAGCACCTCACCTTCTGTCTGATCATAAAACCCAGAGACCGGTCCTCTGTCACCTACTAGCTGTGTGATCTGGGGTAGTGCACGTGCTTCCACTGAATTTCAGAGTTCTTATCATCACAGAGGGATGCTGATAGTATTAAAGGTGCTAATACTATATGAAGCATTTAGGTGCCTGGCACATAGTACACACTCAAAAGGATACAAGCAATTATTATTATTCTTTGCACTTCATAAACATCGACTAGGTTTATTCTTGATAGTCCCCATTTCATCTTCCAGATCTTCCCAGGCGGCTCTAGTGGTAAAGAGCCTGCCTGCCAGTGCAGGAAATGTCAGAGACGTGGGCTTGATCACTGGATCGGGAAGCTCTCCTGGAGGAGAGCAGGGCAACCCACTCCAATATTCTTGCCTGGAGATTCCCATGGACAGAGGAGCCTGGCCTTCTACAGCCCTTAGGGTCACAAAGAGTCTGATACAACTGAAAGGATTTAGCACACATGCCTCTTATAGACAGGCCCTTACCTGTTCCCCGTCCCCAGTGATTATGAGCTGTGGCTCCTCTGAGAGCTTATCTGACTCACCATCTCAGCTTCACCATATAGGTGCCCAGCTTCTCACTGAGCAAGATGGGACTTCAGACATCCAGGAGTTTGTCCCACTGAGGAAAAGAGGCATGAATAAAAGTCTATACAGAGCGCCGTGATACATGTCCTGCCTAGATGTCCCTACGTGGGCTCTCCAGCCTCTGGGAACACGCATAGTCATGTGAACCAAGGTCTCGTTAGCAGACAGCCTCCACTGGCCTAACTCCTGAAAGGCTGTGGATGAAATAGGGCAGTGAGGATATCTCAACTGGGTCTTTCAGCAAAGTCAAGATACGTTAGGTTTATTGCATCTCCTTCAGCTGAGAGCCCAGTGGTTCCTAATGAAAAGGAAGAAATTGTCTGAGCATGATTTGTTCCATCTGGGCTCTAGTTGTCTTCTGCCTAAAGGGCTCACAGACCAGTGATTAGGAATCTGTTCTAGAATTTTGTGGTCACCAAGTGTTTCTGGAATCTCTTGGAAAGTCAGAACATTCTCCTGCCTTCAGGGACCCTGGGGTCCCTCAGATACAACTTGATCAGATCTAGAAAGGTTCTCTAATGTTCACAGGTGTGCTCACAGAATCCTAACTCGTTCACACTTTTAAGGGCCTTGGAGCTTCGTGTGACCTTAAATTTCCCTTACTGTCACCTGCCTTAAGCTGATTTCCTCTTCAGCTTTTACTTTGCCCCTTTCTTCTCCATGATGAAGATGGAACTAAAATAAGATCTGCTTGCTCACTGTGCTCTGATCACATCAGAGCATTCACTCTGAGATGCGGGTATTTCCCTTTTTGCTTCTTTCATCAGAAATATCGAAAAGGGAACAAATACCTCATTTTGTTGTTTCTAGCTTTTTTTCTTTTGTGCCTTTCTTTTCAGGTTGCTGACTCACTGGGTTCCAAAAATATACCTTCTCAATAATGAAAATAATGAAAGTAATAAAAATTGTGATGCTCCTGATGATAAGGAGCCCTGGTGGAGCACTGTTATTGTTCTGGGTTCTTTAGATGCTGTGTTTAATAGCATCTCCCCTGCCAAAGCTGACCACGGGGCTGAACACATTGCAGACTCTCAGGACATAATAATAACTATTGATTTAGCTCTCAACCTGGCCTGACACTTCTGCATTCCTTACCTTATGTCATTGTTATAATAGCCCTGTAAAACAGATACTATTATTCTCTGTTGCAGATGAAGAATTAGGACTCAACATAAATATATTAAAAATTCATTCCACTCATTATTTCTATAGACATATCGAGTGTTTGCTAAGTGCCCAGCCCTTAGAACCAAGTGGTTCCTGCCCTCCAAGGTCTCAGTCTAGTGGGGCCCACAGGGCAAGGGAGTAGGCAGTGGCAGTGAATCTGTGGGATTATCTAAAGCCCTAATTTGTTCTGGGCTCCTCCCTCCCTGTATTTTCAGATTCACTATTTGTCTTTTGTTCCAAGCATCACAAGGGGGCTTCCCAGGTGGCACAGTGGTAAAAAAATCTGCCTGCCAATGCAAGAGGCTGGAGATGTGGGTTTGATCCTTAGGTTGGGAAGATCCCCTGGAGTAGGGATTGGCAACCCACTCCAGTATTCTTGCCTGGAAAATTCCATGGACAGAGGAACCTGGCAGGCTACAGTCCACGGGGTTGCAAAGAGCTGGACATGACTGAGCATGCATCACAAGAGGTACTTCATGTCCAGCTCCATCACTGTTAATTAAAGTCCTCCTCCATTCTTCTCTCATAAGGGTCACTTGTAACCACAAGAGCTTACTTTTTCTGGACCTGAGTTGCTACCCTCTTCAGCTGTATCCTCCCACAAGTTCATGCCTGTGTTTTCTCTGAGGGTCTTGATCTATTGTCCTCAAGCTCAGAGCATGATAAGTGACAGTCAACCCTCTCTTGACTATTGCTTTACTCAGATGAGGGGGACAGAATCTTTATTTTCACCAAGGAGGGCTTCTTCATTGGCTTGGAGAAGGAGATGACAGAGAGAGGAGTGGGAAAGGACTGGCAAGGCAGGACACAAAGAGGCGGGCAGCTGATTTTATGGAGGAAGAAGGACACCATTTGACTTGGTCTTACCTGTGAGGCACAGGCAAACCAAGTGGAGGCTTAGTGCTGGGATTGGAGGCCCAGAACCTGCATCACTTTTATTTATTTATTAGACTATTTATTTATTGAACCAGAATCCTCACGGAGACAAGAACTTTACTATCTTACATACTGGGAAGCCCAGAGGTGGGCCAGACCCAGCACTGGTTGATTCAGTGGCTCCGTGATTGAGGATGCAGGTTTTTCCCTGTGTGTGTCCACTTGCCTCTCTAGCTGGGTCCCTTCTTGATGGCCAGGGAGTCTCTGACAGCTATGGAGTGATGTGGCTTCCTGGTTCAGGTTCAGTGGGAGAGATACTATCTCACCTGGCGACTGGCTTGCAGTTAAGGAGAAAGTAAAGTAAATTTTTCCTAGAAACAGTTCTTTCATGGTTCATTGGCTTGAATTGGGTCTCATACCTATCACTGAACCAATTCCTGGCAGTTTGGGTGAAATGACATCATCTAAAGTGGAACAGATTTGGGGAAGCAACCACCGTGCCATTAGAGGGTCACATTTCTCAGACATAAGCAAAGTGAAGAACCCAGTACTGTGACAGTATATGGTTAAGGAATTAGTATGCAGAGTTGCCAGATTTAGCTAAGAAAACAAGGTGCCTGGTAAAATGTGAATTTCAGGTAAACTACAAACTTTTAAAGTATAAATAGTTCCTGTGCAATATTTGCTGGTTTGTGTGTCCCAATATTGGGTACAAAGCAAAATGGGTTAAGTATGTGTTTGGCAATGAAACCTAAGAAAAATTCTAGGGGTTCATGGTGTGTCAGGGACTTAGAATCAAGATCAGATCTGAGTCTTGCATTGAGTGTGAGGTGAGTGTAATATAAACTGATTCAAACAGCAGAGGAGGGCCGGGGGCCTTCTCCGCACACATGAAATGACCCCCTGTGGCCAGGATTTGGGAGAGAAAATGACTGGGCCTCCTCACTTGGGGGCCCTGGTTGACCCCATGCTGCCTTCTCTTTCTAGGCCCCTGATCGCTGTCGGCAGGCTTTGCTGCGGATTGGCGTCAACATGATGGCGCTGCCTGGAGGCCGCCACCTGGACTCCATCCCTCTGCCGGGTCAGCGGTAAGTCCCACCGCTGTGTCTCAGGGCCTGGCCTGCCCCATCTGGACTCTGGCAGAGGCCCAGCCCCAGCATCCTGGGGTTTGCAGGTGGCCCCATCTCTCAGTGCACTGTGCTGGGAGGAGGCTTAGGACAAGGTATCTGGGATACTGCAGTCACTCAGCAAATACAAATGCAACTGGGCTCTGAGACACAGAGGAGTCAGCCACATCCTGCCCCAAGGGGCTACTTTAAGATCCAAGCAGACAATGAAGCAAAAGATCAAGTGGGGTGTGCTGCTCACAGAAGGGACCCCAGAGGAAGCTCTGGATTCTGATAGCACCAGGAGGTTGGAGCCACTAGGGGGGCTTGGCCTCTCTGAGCCTCTTGGAAGACATCAGACTAGCATTAGGTGTTTTTCTCTCAAAGCACCAGTGGGAGGAGTGGGCACAGATCTGATCCTTGGGAAACACTTGTTGCCCTGAGTTGGGCAGTGTGGTGAGGGGGAGGAAAGAATATACCAAGCAGGGGGTGAGGCCTGGATGATGGGCGAAGGAAGACCTAGGGTTCCAGAGCTGCCTTCACACAGGTGGAGGGGACGGGGAGGCAGGTGGAGTTCTGACTGGCTGGGCCTGGTGGCCCTAGGCAGAAGCAGAGGTGGAGGCACCAGGGCAGCAAACCTCTGATGACAGCTCTCCCAGTTTGCCTGGTACTGTGCTGATTTTGGCCCTGACAATCCCATGTCCCTGGAAACTCCTTGGTCCTGGGCAAACCGAGGTGGTGGGTCACTCTAACTTAGGTTTGGTCTGTGGAGGAACTTTGCGGTTTGAGGCTCAGAGCTTCCTCTTATCCTTTCACTTCTTGCTTAGACATTTTGATGGGACTGTTTTGAGGCAGCAGAACCCAAGCCCTTCCAAGGTGGTTAAATCATTGTTTTTTATTGCTTTATATATTAGGTTGGCCAAAAAGTTCATTTAGATTATTCCATCCGATGTTATGGAAAGACCCAAACAAACATTTTGGCCTACACAGTATTCTGACACCACTACCATCTGATCTCTCTTTTTAACCCCCGCCTGAATTATAGGGGCTTCAACTATGTACAGCATGCATTGCTATATAGTTCGTTCTGTTTTTGAGTATTTTGGGTGTGTGTCTTGCTTTTAAAAATCAGAAGGATTTATTAAATATTTGCTAAGAGTCTACTGGAGTTGGATTAATCTCTATGACAGTATCGGTCTGCTCCCCCAAAGCCATTATCATAAAGAGGTTTAAGAAGATGAACATGCCTGAGGGCTGAGAACACTGTTAGAAATGTAGTTAAGAATTTCCTGTGTGGCCTGACACTGGGAGTAAGGTATAATATGGAGACCCCAAAATTTTTCCACGTGGACTCTAAGGTAGAGCTCAGAGATGGTGTGATGCAAACCTGTAAGGATACATGCATAGTCTCAGAGATGGGATCTCATGATTTGCGCAGATGTTATCACCTCTGAACACATGACTGACTGGCTTCAACTAATTGTGTGGTTTTATGTGAACTCTTTAACCCCATGGCTTCTTGGCTCCCTCATGTATAAAGCAGGGGTAATAATAGTATCTAGACATAAGGTTGATGTGTGGATTAAATGAGCTAATAATACATGCAAAACGTCTGCCATCCAGTGAGAGCTATATAAGAAGGGCCCTTGTTTATTGGGTGCCTGCTGCATGTTGGAGGCCCTCTGTGGCTCTTCCTGTAGGTGATCTTAGGGGGTTCTTCTAGAAATACTTCACTTGACCCCTTCCTATTGGCAAGTCACCTCTGTGAGAAAATAAGAAGTCATGGGCAGACACTCCTAGCAGCCTAATATTTTATAATCAGAAAAGAGTAGAAGTGTTCTAGATGCAGAGCAATCTCAGTCTTTCCATCACCTGTCCTGCCCAGGTTGAAAACTGTATACTCAGATGAGTAGCAACATCTGTGGCAACAGGGCTTTGGGACCCCTCTACAGATCTCACAGGGGTTGGAATTGTCAGACCAGAGCCTGTGCTGCGGTTTGGGAAACTGACATCACAGGGCAGTTTAGGACAGTGGTTAGGAATCTTGACACCATCCCCCCCCACACACACAAATTGATTCTTGGTTCTGCTGCTTATTAGCTATAACCTTGGGCTTCAGTTTATTGATCAATGAAATAGAGATATTTATGCTTACATCATCGGATTGTGACGAGCCTTTAATATGAATATGTTGTTACTATTCACATATAAACTGAACAACAAATTGTTGCTGTATGCAAATAGCTTTTATGGTTTATTTTTGTGTAGAAGAAAATGTTTGAAAATAAATCCAAAGATTAAAAAATGAGATAATATATACAAAATGCCTGTCTGAAACATAGGAACTGCTCAATCAATATTACCATCTCGTTTAGATAAAGAACAAGACCCTGGAGTAGAGAATATGAGCCAAGGTAGATCGCATTCTGGAACTGTCAGCCCCTGGGAACCACTGATCTCTCTCTTCCAACCTCCTCAGAATTTTTTAAAATAAAAGAAAATTAAATTACATAAAAATGATTTAGGAATCAGATCATTATGCTTTTGGAGTCAGGACAGGCTTTCTAACTGACATTGTACAGCAAATATTGATACCTTGGGAGGAAAATACCAGACTAACATGATTCCACAAACACTGTGACCTGCAAAATTGTTTGTTTAGAATGTCTTCACTCTTATTATTCTGATAGGGGAGGCAGGCTGCAGAGAGAAGGTGGCACCTTCTTTACTGTCATCACAATCTCATATTGCTGGGCCAGGCCTACCCGGAACAGTGGGGGAATATAATCCTATTAATCGTCTACCACCTTGTTCATTGTCTGTGTTCTGTAGTGTGTGCCTGGGCCACGTTCACAGCGGGGGCTCATGTGTATTTACAGGATGTCAGAGGGGTTCATTTGTCCAATCTGATGCTTCATTATGAGCAGACAATAGCAGCCGCCTCTTCTTTCCTCTTGTTCCAAGCTGCAGAGGCCTCTCTCATGGGGAATAACACCATGGTTATTGTCTCCAGATAAATAATTAATGCTGGATAATTGACTTCTTTCTGTTGTGTTCCACTGAGACTGAATTTCACTCTGGAGTGCCATTGTTCACATCGTTGTACAAGTTGCATGGGATCATCCCACAGCTCGGGTGAGCTGTCTAGGTTAGACCTTTGGTATTTGAGACCCTTTTGAGTAAATAGCATCAGAAGAGCTTTTCTAGGTATTGGCTCCTGAAAGAGAACAGAAGACAGAGAGCAGAGGTGTCTGAGGCCAGGGGTTGGGATTGGGAACTGAATTGGGTGCTAGGAGGGGGTGTGATGGCTGTCAACTATGACCACATCTGGATCTCCTGGGAGGTTTTCATATTTTAAAAAATAATAATAATAATAAAAAACCCTACTGCTGATTCATGTTGTTATATGGCAGAAACCAACACTATATTGTAAAGCAATTATCCTCCAATTAAAAGTAAACTTTAGAAAAGCAATAAAATAAAGTAAACAAGCCGAAGAACAGAACCCTATTCTTGGAAACTTTAATGTAGGAACCTGAAGAGGTTGAAAGTATATAAGCCTTGGGATCAGACATGGGCTCAAAGCCCAGCTCCACTTCCTACCAGCTCTGTGACTTTGGCTGCTGCCTAACCTGTCTGAGCACCAGTTTTATCTTCTATAGCAGGGTGACCGTGGTCATTGCTTTAAAAGGTCGTCTAAGTGCTGGGGTCTAAGAAGGAAGGTCTCTCTAGGCCTCTGTGTGCCAACCTACATTTTACAAGGCCATCCTGGTAACAGTAAGCCACCCCCCACCCCCAATCTCCCTCCCTCTGCAGTGAAAACCCTTGCAAGCTCAGGTTCAAATACTTCCCCAGAAGTTCATGAATTTATTGGTGGGAGTGAAGGGGACAGGGGATCAGCTCTCTGGGTAGCAAGAGACTGTGGCCGCTGTGTCTCTAGCTGATCTTTGCTTTCTTCTCAGGTCTCTGGGCTCCCATCTCTGTGAATGGTACATCAGTTCTTGCTGTTGACTCTGGGCTGGGTGGTAGTGGTTTGGGGATCCAGACATGGTGGTCAGGGTGCTGCCACCTGTCTGCCTGCTCCCAGGATTGTGCCTACTATCATCGTGCCTCCTCTTCTGTAGGAGGGCCAGGCCTTTGATTTAACAGTCTCTATGGAGAAGTTCCTACAGGGTGGACTGGAGGCCAGTCTGGGGGATGCACACAGGGCCACTTCCAGACATGTCTCCCACTCCCCCTCCCTCTTTTCCTCCCTCCCTCCCTCCCTTCTCTCCTTCCTTTCATTACTTCTCTTACCCACAGATCAAGCTGAGACACTGACATTTTCTCTCTGGTTTCCTGCTTGTGAGGGTGAGAATACTGATGAAAGGACTTCACTAACCCCT
>NW_024070201.1:36579928-36708405 GCF_014754425.2 Oryx dammah | reverse complement strand
TGCTTACGAGGGGGCCATAGGTTGGGTTCCCTGGGAAGCAGTCACTGAGATGGGGTTGAGAGTTCAGGATGGTCATTAGGGAGTGCCTTTGGGATTGACACTTGTGGCAGGAGAGGAAGGAAGCAGGCATGGCCAGTGGGATGGGAGTGGGTTGGGGGCAAGGTGCAGAACTGTGATGCTGGCTTGATGACGACTCAGCTGACCTCACAGGGACCTTTGGGATCCTGTTGTTGTTTATTGGCCAAACAGGCCAGGACCTTCATATCCCACCTTCATTCTGTCGGAGTGGGCAACTTTGGGCAGAGCACAACCTCAGGTAAGGTAGCTCTGAAAGTCCTGCCAGCTGGGGACAGCAAGTCTTTCCTTTGAGGAGGAACCCAGATGCCACATACAAATCCAAGCCTGATCACTTGAGATAAATTAACCTCATGTCCATCGCATGAGAAAACTGAGGCTTGAGGAGCTGAAGTTGCTAACTTGTCCAGGACAGACTGACAAAGAACAGAGCCAGGATACATGTCCTCAGATGGTGCTTGAACCTGAGTACCAGCCAGTACTCTATTCCGGCTGTCTTTTCCATGATGTTCTTGAGGGCATCACATGAAGAAGTCGTTCATTCATTCATTCAGGGGGTCGTTTATTCATTGTTGTTTTTGTTTAGTTGCTAAGTTGTGTCTGACTCTTTGCGACCCCGTGGACTGTTGCCCACCAGGCTCCTCTGTCCGTGTGATTTTCCAGGCAAGAATACTGGAGTAGGTCACCGTTTTCTTCTCCAGGGGATCTTCCAACCCAGAGGTTGAACCCGTGTCTCCCATGTCCCCTGCACTGGCAAGTGGATTCTTTGCTGCGAAGTCACGAGTGAAGCCCCGTTTATTCATTAGTATTCATTAAGTCTTCCACAAGTCTTCCATTAAGTCTTTCTCTGCGACTACGTATTAAGTGCAGATCACGTCTCTGTATGGGGCTGTGTGCTTAAGGACATGATGGTGACTGAATCAGGTGTGGTGCCTTCCCTTGTGGGACGCGCTAATTTATCTCACGTGATCAGGCTTGGATTTGTAGCAAGTATACAACCTTGGGCTTTTATTTGGGATGTCTCACTGGGAGGAAGAGATGTCTCTCTAGGTTTCCGATGAGTCAGCTGAAGCTTGTGGCAGGCCGGCGGCCTCCTGGGTCACCCCTGGGCTGCTGGCAAGGGCCCGCCCAGCTTCCTTAAGCCAGTGAGGCTGTCGCGGGCCAGCCTGTCTCCAAGTAGATAATGGCTTGCATGTGTACGCCCTTGCTCTGAGACTGGTTTTCTGCTGCCGACTGCTTTCTGTGCCCGCGGTGAAATGTGCAGACTGTAATTGTCAATGGGATAATTGGATATTTTCCTGTTGTTTAAACCTAAAGAAAGGCTAGAATCAAATTCCCTTCCTTCTCCCATCTCCCAAGAGAAATCCACAGAAACATAGGGTGTGACCTTGTAAAGACATAGGAATAATGATTCCATTTTTAAGAGGGGAGGTTGGATTTAAATTCCCTTATAGTGCCGGGAACTGGGATCATAGAGGCATCAAATGTTGTTGCTGGAAGTTTCCTTAGAGCTCCCTGTATTATGAGATGGGGAAATTGAAACCCAGAGAGGGGAATGGAGCTGCTATAATACTCTCAGCCCTCCTTCCACTCTCTGTGGAGTCCTGCCTTCCCTGAGCTGTGTTTAAGTTTATTATCCCAGCTAGCCTCCAGTGATTTCTAGCAGCCCTGTGTCCTAGCTCCAGTGGAATCCTCTTGTTAGCAGTGATCTGTAATAGATTTCAGTTTCATTCATTCACTCGTTCATTTGAATGAAATTTACTTTAGGCTAAGAACTTACTTTGGGCCAGGCCGTGAGTAGAACTATAATGAGTTATGTAAATGTCATCCTTCTGACTCAATAAATATCCTGAGGGTCAGTCATTTCTGATTCATATTTGTGCTCCTGTGGTTAAAATGCACACAAAAGAAGCTAAAAAACTGGTTGTTGAATGAATAAATGTTTAATAAATGACGAGTGACTAACCACTGAGGCGTCTCAGGTGACTGTGAGAAATTTAATTCCTTAGCTTGAAGTTTGTTCCTTTCTCCAAGCAAGCTGTTTTCATTCTTTATGGTAGAAAACTGCCGCATGGAGGGAAAGGATAAGCTAGAGTTTTACCTTGATTAATTTAAATACTGTTTCTGAGTGGCAGCCAAAGATTTAATTGGTTGAAGGAGTCAGACAGTTGGAAAGACTTTTTTTTTCCTCCTAAAGGATAGCAATTCAGAAATATTTTTAATCTTTTGGTTTTATGTTCGTTGGAAAAAATGTCTCTGCGATTTCATCATTTAATGTCTTGTGGGAGAGCACGGTGCAGTGGGGAGCAGTGACCAGGGGCCAGAGGCTGGCCTTCCTCGCATCCTGTTTTCCTTCCTCCCTTCCTTCCTTCCCAGCCTTGGTTCTGCACTAACCTGCTCTGTGTCCTCAGACAATCATTTCCCTCTCTGAGCTTCGTTTTCTTCATGTGAGGATGAGGAGGTAGGCAAACGTTTCCCAGGGACTCTTTCAGTGCTAATGTTCTAGGAGTTGGTGAGTGAGTTTTGGATAGTCTTTTCCCTTTTCTGGACAAAAAGGATCCCACTTTAGTGCCTCAGTGCTGTGAAAGAGTCTCATTGACCAAAACAAACAAGGTCTTACTCCTTTCAGTGAGAAGCATGAAAAAGTTTTGTGTTGGCCTTGTAGCTGGGAAGGAAATTGTAAGACATTTTAGTTTGGGAGCCCCTTCCAGCATCTGAGGGTGTGCCTTGTCCAGGTTTTATGGAAGCCCCCTGGTATAGCCTGGAGAAGTGCTTTATGAGGGGTGGGGATAGAGCACCCGGCTTTGCTGGAATAAAATACAGATAAATCCATGAATCCCAGCATTCCGACATGCTTCTCGATTTGAAGTTCTTATTTTTGACTGAGTTCATTCCACCCCTCTGACTACTCTTAGCAACTTGTCATCTTCCCAACATGTGGCTCCATGTCTCCACTGCTTTGCACATGCTATTTCCTCTGTTTGAAATCCTGTCGCTTTCCAACTCTGCTGTTTCTAGTACACTTGAAGGCATCCTTCTAGCGTTGGCCTGGGACACTTTCTCAGATCCCCTAGCTTGAGCTGAACTTCTCTGTGTGCCCCAAATTCCTTCTGATTACTTCAAAATGCCACATGGAACATACTGAGCCATAATTGCTTATTTAAAATCATTCATTTATTCATTCAGCAAATGTTTGTCGAGTGCTTACGACATGCCAGGTACTGTGCTAGGTCTAAGGATTATGTCACACTCTAATGGAAGTTCCTGCCCTCTTGGAGATCACATCCTCACTATCTCTCCTGTATAATCCCAGCACCTAGCTTGGCCCACTGGGATGCTCAGTAAAATTTGGGGGTCATTACCAAGTGTTCTTGGCATAGAAAAGTTTTACAGAAAACTTTCCACTTCACATTAGCAAGTAGAATAGAATAAGGCAGAGAGATCTCAATTCCGGACTTAGAAGGAATAATTTAAGTTTCATTCTGAGTGAAAAGAATTTAAAAGGAGCCAACAAGAACGTAGACAGAGATTTCCATAAACTGTTGACCCCCAGTGTTTTGGGGAACCCTGGATGCCAGACCTACGGGATTATCTGGCAATGATACATTGATATCAGAAGCTAGGGGCCAGGGCATGGGTCTGCTGGCCTGCGGAAAGCTGTTCCCTTTGGCATCTGAATGGTCTGGCACAGTTACCTTCTCCCAGTGATGGGCTTTGAAGAGTGAGGCAGGATGCCCAAGGGGCAGGAGCAGAGGCAGAGCGAGGATGGGAAAGAGTCCTCAGAAGGGCACTCCTACTTTGCCCCATCTCCCTGGCTTCCCACTCTGGCAGTTCTTCTGGTGCAAACTTGTCAAGAGATCTGTGATGATGCGGCCAGTGGGCCAGTAGTTCTGTCCTGAATTTAAACAACACACCCCATTCTCTCTCAGAAGGAAATAAGGCAGGAGTTTGAGAAATGACTAGGCATACTGTAGTCTTTAAATGATCACAAGCTTGAAAAAGACTTATATATGGTAGCGATGAACCTCTTCGCAGGGCAGGAAGAGAGGCACAGACATGGAGAAAGGACTTGTGGACACAGAGGGGAAAGGGAGGAGGGGATGACTTGAGAGAATACAGTTTACATGTATATAGTACCATGTGTAAAACAGTGGGAAGCTTCTGTATAACACGTGGAGCTCAGCTCAGTGGTGATCTAGAAGGATGGAATGGGGGTTGGAGTTGGAGGGAGACTCAAGAGGGAGAGGATATGTGTATACATGCAAGAGAGGGGAAGTGTTAGTCTCTCAGTTATGTCTGACTCTTTGCCACCACATGGACTGTAGTCTGCCAGGCTACTCTGTCCATGGGATTCTCCAGGCAAGAATACTGGAATATGTTGCTGTTCCCTTCTCCAGGGGATCTTCCCAACCCAGGGATCAAACCCAGGTCTCCTGCATTGCAGGCAGATTCTTAAACACTGTTGCCACCTGGGAAGCCCATACATATATTTATGAAAAAAAGGCATTGATAGCCATATAAGAACAGTTTAGCGTGGGAGAAAGAGCCCCAGCTATGGATTTGAGGGTGTGAATATCAGTTAAATTGCTGAAGCCTGTTAAAAAACATACTATTTAGGTAAGAGCAAAGCTCTGGTCTCAGACTGCATAAATTCTTGTTTCCACTTATCCACCTTGAGATCTTAGCCAGGTTACTTCAACTCCCAAATCTATTATGTGACCTTCATGGGATTGTTTTTGTTTGTTTGTTTTAATTTTTACCCGTGTAGATGCTTTATATTCGTGTGTTAGTTTCTGCTGTATAGCAAATTGAATCAGCTGTATATATAGATATATCCCCTCTTTTTTTGTGATATCCTTCCCATTTAGATCACCACAGAACATTGAGTAGAATTCCCTCTGCTCTATAGGTTCTCATTAATTATCTATTTTTATACATAGTAGTCTCTGTATGTCTATTTTGAGGGTAAAGTAAATCATTAAGATTGGACCAAGCATTTGGCACAGTGTCCAGAATGTGTCCTCAATCCTAACTTCATTATGATTATTAACAGTGAGGTCTTAGGCAAGCTAAGTAATGCTTCTAGGCCTCAGTTTTTACCTCTGTATAATGGGTGGGTAATCACCAACCATCAAACCACTGTGTGGGCTGAAGGAGAGAGTTCTTGGTTCCCAGAAGGTGTCCTATTGTTGTAATTCTTCCTGCTTACTGTGTGGGTAGTTAATTCCTTCTGATTTTAGACACATCTTAGGGAGCCCATTGTTTCATTCTGTTAATTCTTTGGTATATGACTATGCTACTCCCTTCCCCTACTCCAACTCCACCGTGGATAAATTCCAACTTAAAAAAAATCTATCTGACCAGTAGCCTGGTATGTGGAGATAACTGTGGTTACATCTGGCTTTGGGTTTTGGAATCTGTCAGACTCCAGAAAACCCAGATTTGGGGGCTCAGTCACCTCCTTCCAGATGTCCAGGAAGGCCACCATCCAGGAGCAAGGAGCAGGGCGACTGGGGGAGTAGGCAGCTCTTGGGGACTCTGCTGGGAAGTGCACAGGGCTCCTGTGAGCCTGGCTCACTGTTGGGATGCCTGCCTGCTCCCCAGGCACAAGGGCATCTTCCCAGCATCAGATTCCAGCTCACCACGGAGACAGAGGAACTCCAACCTCGGTCTTGGCCCCTGGCCCCTCCAGCTCCTGGCTGTGGCGGTTTCCACCATGAAGGATATGTGACTCATCGCCAGTCCATCTGCTTTGACCTTGGTTTTCATTTCCTCCCTTTGTATGAGAAGTCAGATCATCTGTACTAGGAATGGGAAGACTTCATGTCCAGGTTCACAGCTGAGGATCGTTCAACCACTGGGAGTTGTGGGGTGTGGGGACGGCAGACAGTCCCCACTGCACAGCAAGAGCTGCCCTGTTCAACCAGACTTTTTATCTTGGGGAGTCAATCGGCAAATACAGTAGGAAAGGTGGCGCCCTGGGAACCAGAGAGCTAATGACACAGAATCTGACGAGCTCTGCAATTATGGGATGCTGAGTCCAAACCCTAAGGAGCCACAGTCCCTGGACTCCAAAATTGAGAAGAACATCTCATTATGTGGCGGCACAGTGACCGCGGCTGGGAGTGGACCAGCTTGTGGCGCGGCCGTTCCAGGTTCTCCAGGCCTGCTCTCCTCCCTGGGGAGGCGTGGGGCCTCTTCGACAGACCCCTCTGTAAGGCCTCGCACCCACTTCTGCTGTGACCTTGTGTATGCTACTTGTCATCGTACCTCACCCTGAAACCAAGCAAGATGAAACCAAGCAAGATGAAAACTGACTCCTCCTCTGGATGGGTTTCCCGTCTCAGCCAGGGCCGCACCGGGCACCAAGACCAGGCCCCGGGAGCCAGCCTTGCTCCTGCCCCTCCTTCACCCTCGCATCCTCTCGCCTCCCCCGACCATCCACTTCTTCCTGTCGCGTGCCACGTCTTTGTGCAGCCTGCTGTCCCCTCTCTGCTTTACAACCTTCGCCTCCTGGCAGGTCACCTCCTGGTGGGTCACCTCCTGTACAGCATTCAGTCCACTCCAGTCCCTTCTCTACTGAGTCTCTGCACAGTTAGGTCACTGCCCTGCTCTGATATGTTTTGAGTGGCTCCGAATTGCCCTCAGGATTAAATCCAAATCCAAATCCCTAATCATGGTATTCAGGGTCTTTAATCAACTGGTCCTCCATCCTTAGGCCCCGTGATCAGCCCCTGACTTGAGTCTAGTGAAACTTCTAGTTGTATTACTATTTCTGTGTCCCCAGGCACTTTTGCATTTATGTGGAAGCCCTTTGGCCCTTGTCATCCTGGCCAACTCCTCTCCTCTAAGAACCAGGGCAAATGTCATTTCCTTTGTGTACATATTCCCAGGCGAAGTCAGGCCCTCTGTCTCCTGTGATCCCAGACTCTCCTGCTCACAGCTTCTTCCTCTCAGTGTGGTGTTGAGTTGATATGAGAAGGCCTGTGCTCTAGAGCATGGGTCTGAGTCTTGGCTTCACCGCTTACTGCCATGTGACCTCTCCCAGCAGAAGTCTCTTTGTCTGTAAATGAGATTAATAACAGTCTTCTCTCCCAGGGCTGTGGGGAGGATTAAGGAGATAATATATTGAGAGAATACTGCCTGGCTCATTGCTGGAACTCAATACATGAGCTACTGTTATAATTATGACCAGATTGGATTCTTAGTGCTTTCTTCCCTGTTTGAGGTCTTGCCTGAGCTGTGTGAGCGCTGGGACTTTCTTCCATTCAGCGGTGTCCTCAGCTTCTATAACAGGCTGGTGATGAGAATGCACACAGATGACACCAGGACACCAGGGTTCCCAGCCTGGCCCCAGCACGTGCTGCAGGACCTAGTGGGACAGGCCGCCTCTCCTGACCTCTGCACCTGGGGTCCTTTTGAAGCTAAAGCCTAAGGGTGCCTGGAGTCTGCCCAAAACCAGGGACAGAGGACTCTTGGTCACAGCCTAAGGCTGGAGCTGATGTGAGAGTGTGGTGGAAGAAGGGGGTCGAGGTGCTGGGGGCTGGAGTCCACAAGCGATGGTATAGATCTGCTCTTGGCAGCCCTCTAGTGGTGACTTCTGGACTCTCCCCTCCCTTTCCCGGAACCCCGTGGAGGTACCAGGATGGCAGCTAGGAGGCAGGATCTGTGCATTCTCCTAAATGTTTCACTTTGGCAAATGAAAACACTCTCCTTAAAGTGAAGAGGAGAATACAGTGGGAAAGGTAAAGCTGAAACCGTCTTTAGTCTATACTGCAGGTCCTGTGTTACAGCCATGAAGCTTGAGGCCAAGCAAGGACTCCGCCTGGGGATGTGAGAAGGCATTTGTATCTTTACCTGACAGGCCTGAACATGCCACCTGCATAAAGCATGGCCTTCACAGTGCGGGTTAGAGTGGCATTTAAGAACAGACACGGTCTAGAGTCTGGTGGGCTGGGTTCTGAGCCAAACTTTGCCACTTACAATCTGAGTGATATCTGATAGTTCATGTAAACTCTCCAAGCTTCAGGTTCCTCATTTGTAAAAATAAGAGAATTATGGTGCCCTGCCCTCAGGGTCACAGTGAGATCTGCACAAAGCCATCCCCATGGTAGTTTGGCCCAGGGCCCAGTCTCAATAAATGTTAGCAGTAATGGTTATGGAGCTTATCACAATAACCCCATGAGACGGTACAGCAGTGCAGGTCATTGTTATCCCCATTTGATAGATTTTTAAACTTAATTCAGTTCCATAAATATATGCACTGAGCATTTTCACTATATCAGGTCCAGTGCGAGGGAAAGGGTGAAGGGCAGGCGTGACAAACAGAAGTCCTGCCCTGCTATGGACTAGTGCAGGGGTCTCCTACCCCTGGGCAATAGGCAAATGCCAGTCAGAGGCTTGTTACATGGGTTTCACAGCAGGATGTGAACTACAGGTGAGCAAGTGAAGCTTCGTCTCTATTTACAATTGCTCCCTATCGCTTGCATTACCCCCTGAGCTCCTCCTCCTGTCAGATCAGTGGAGGCATCAGATTCTCATTGGAGCGGGAACCCTACCGTGCTTGAGTCATCCTGAAACCATCCACCCCTCACCCCCAGTCCATGGAAAAATTATCTTCCATGAAACTGGTCCCTGGTACCAGAAAGATTAGAGACCTCTGGGCTAGTGGATAAACAAATAGTTGAATAATTGAGACCTGTGTCATGATAGGGGAAAGACAGGGTGCTCCAGACATACAGGACCCACCGGAGGTAAGCTCATCTAGGAATCAGAGACACTTGCCCCAGGAGTGATACTTGGGACAAGATTTCAAGGATGTGTGGGCACCAGCAAGGGGCAGAGGAGACAGGGGGAGAGGGACCAACAGCTGCAAAGGCTGGGGGGGCTGGAAGTCTCAGGAGAGGCACTGAGAGAACTTGGTGAGGCTGAGACAATGGTTGGGGAATGAAGGAGAGAGCAGGTCAGGGAACTGAGGCTCAGAGAGGGCAAGTGTCACATGCAAGGCCACGCAGCTGTTAAGAGGTGGAGCGGGATGAGGACACGTGATGGAGCCTCATCACGTAGTCTTGCTTTGAGTAGCATCATGCCAGTTCTTACATGTGTACTGACAATGTGCACACATACATGTATCCTTTTAAGAGGTTCAAAAATAAGTTGTTCCTGAGTTAAAGAAAGACCAGGGATTATTAGTAGCATCTTTCTCTGGCGGCTTCCCTGGTGGCTCAGATAGTCAAGAATCTGCATGCAGCCCAGGAGACCCCAGGTTCGATCCCTGGGTTGGGAAGCTCCCCTGGAGTAGGAAATGGCAACCCACTCCAGTATTCTTGCCTGGAGAATACTATGGACAGAGGAGCCTGGCAGGCTACAGTTCCTGGGGTCACAAAGAGTCAGATATGACTGCAGGACTAACAACGGTTTCATTCTCTGAGGGCATCTAAAATGCCAGGGTTTCATAAAGTTAACAAGATGGGCTTGCAATCAGCAGAGAGGAGGCAGCTGTGAAATGTACACATGAACTTGGCTCCCTGAACTGGAAATAGTCACCTGGAGCCAAATTCCTGCTCTTTGGCTTTCTGAAAGAGAAAACAGCAGTGCACTCATAGGTGCTGGACAGACTAGGGTGGTAAGCCTCAGTTTTCCTCCCCTGTAAAAGTGGGGATGATAAAATAGGATCCTAAAACTGCAAGACAGGCTTCCCTGGTGGCACAGCAGTGAAAGATCTGCCTGCTAATGCAGGAGACATGGGTTTGATCTCGGGGGCAGGAAGACCCCCCTGGAGAAAGAAATGGCAACTCACGGCAATATTCTTGCCTGGGAAATCCCATGGACAGAGGAACCGGCCGGCTATAGTCCATGGGGTTGCAAAAGAATCGGACACTACTGAGACTAAACAACGACAACAACTGCAAGACAGATACTGTACATGCAAGTACTTGATATGTGCCTGGATTGCAGAGGTACTCGAAAAATATTTCCTTTATAGCATGCTTGGAACAAGGCCAAATTTTTAAAAAATTGACTTAATGTATCCAAATCTCTTTCCTACCTTCAAGTCCTTCTGTAGATCAGTGGAAGCCACAACCTGGAGAAACAGATGGGACAAAGTGACTGTAATGCCATTATCCATGTCCCCTTCACAAATTACTCCCTGGTATTAGCTTCAAGGTATATTGGTGGGCCATTACTCCTGTGAATATCTGAAAAGTAGGATCAACTCTCTAACCCTGTTATACTGGACAGTTCAATTAACAGAAAGACTTATGGAACACATATGTCAAAATGGGTAGGATGAATAGTGAAAATGAGGACATCTCTACCCTTAAAATGTGAACTAAGAGTGGTCAGGGACGGAGAGGTAGAGAACTGTCTGCCCCTTTCACAAAAGCCTCACTGCACAGAAAGGCCTGTGCTGCTGCAGCTCCGCGTCGGTCAGAAGCAGAGCGATGAAGATGCTGGACGATTCGAACAAGGTCAGGGAGCAGCATTTCCTTGGTCTCAGCTGGCTGGGCTTCACTGGTTCACCAGTGCCTTACTAAAGAGGTACTGGAAGTTAATCTCCTAACCATACTGTAAATTATTTATAGTTTGTTACATAAATAATTATGCTTAAATTAACTGTTTAGTAAACAATTTATAGTTTGCTGCATAGCAGAGGTTGTCATTCTAAATTAATCTATGTGTTTTTTTAATAAAACCCTTCGTGAGAGACTTTTCCGGGTTGGGTTGTAGAATGGCGTGGGGGCCGAGTGGACCCAGCTGATAACTGATGACAAGATTCCTCGGATGTCTCAGGAGGAATTCTCATGTTTACTCAAAATGAAATCCCAGAGTGCCTGCAGTGGCTTCCAGGGGCCTCCAGGATCTAGCCTGAGTCCCTTCTCACCTCTTACTGATCTTTCCCTTGTTTACTCCATTCTAGCCATATTTATTTCTGTACTGTTTCTCAAACACCCAGGCCTACTCCAGTGAAGGGTCTTTGTACCATCTGTTCCCTCTGCCTGGAATGCCCAGTACCTGTGTTTAACCATGGCTGGTTTTCTCTGAAGCACTTACTCAAATCCTACCTTCTCAATGGGTCCTACCCTGATCCTTTATTTTAAGTAGCAGTTACCTTTCTGCTTCCCACATGAACAATCTCATCCCCACTTATTCTTACATCTTTTGAAAAGAAATTATCTGCTTTTAACGTACTGCATGTGTCCTTACTTGTGTTTGACCCTTTGTGACTCTATGGACTGTTGCCTGCCAGGTTCCTCTGTCCATGGGATTTTCCAGGCAAGGCTACTGGAGTGGGTGCCGTTTCCTCCTCCAGGGGGTCCTCCCGACCCAGGGATCGGAGCTGCACCTCTTGCAATGGCTCTGCACTTTTAAATTTATTACAGTTTATTGCTATTGTCTGTTTTCCCTGCTAGAAAGTACCTTCCATGGGACAGGGATGCTTTTTGGCTTTTTCACTCTATATCCCAAGTGGCTAGAAGAATTCCCAGCACATTGTAGGCACTAAGGAAATATTTATTGAATAAATATTCAAAGTTGAACGTGTGAAGGTATGGAGGCCACACACTCTGCATGGAGGTTGGAAGTGCCCAGAATTTTGGGGAATGAAGTTCGATGGGAGGGAGTCCAGTGAGAAGGATGGGCCTTCTTCAAAAGAAGAGACAGTAGGTCCATTGGATTCAACTAGTCTCAAACTGAACCCACCTTCCTGTCTTCTGACCTGGTTTTGCCTTTTCATTCATCTGCTCAAGTCAAAAATCTGGGTCACCTCTTTGACTAGTTCCTGTCATTCATCATCTGTATGAATTGGTATCGAAGTCCTATTGATTTTATCTTAATTGTTCTTGAGTGATTGTCTTCTAACACCACTGCTGCCACAGGAATCAGGGCTCCTTCTTATACTTGAATGTCCTTTTGACTAAATATAAAATCCTTGGTTTCCCTTAGTATTTTGTATATGTTACTTTACTTTTTTTTTTTCCTAGTAAAAAGGATTGCTCTAAAAATATTATTATAGCCTAATTTCGGTCCTTTATAAGCCACTTCCCCAGTGGCTCAGCAGTAAAGAATCTGCCTACAATGCCGGAGTCACAGGAGACATGCGTTCACTCCCTGGGGTGGGAAGATCCCCTGGAGGAGGGCATGGCAACCCACTCCAGTATTCTGGCTTGGAGAATCCCCATGGACAGAGGGGCCTGGTGGGCTACAGTCGACAGGGTCGCAAAGAGTTGGACATGACTGAAGCAATTTAACATGTCCACAAGTGTAAGTTAATATGCACTTATTTCTAGATGCACAAAGGATTTTCTTTCCTTTTAAATTAAAGTCCAGTCTTACTAGAATATGCTTTGTATGCTTGTTTTCATTTATGTAGTATACTCTGTATCTATAATTTTCTTAAAAATTTAAACTCATTTTTGTAATGGTTATTGAAATAGTAAGTTATAATTTCCTTCTGTTTTGTGAGTACATTCTACTGGCATTTTCTCATTGTTATTATTCTGCTCTTTATTCTGTTTCTAAAATAATTATACATGGGATGATACTTCAATAAATTTTTGTTGCTCATTTCTATGTGAAATTAGTTTTTATGAACATTTGGGGGGGGTGCGCTTAGGAAAGCTGTTCTAACTTCATAGAGTTCCATCTTCTTTTGTTTTTGTATAGGGTTCAAAAACATAGTGATCTGCCTTTTAAGGTTCCTAGCTCTGTTCTGCCCTTCACGTTGGACTGAAAATCTCCCCCTCTGTCTCTGTTGCCTCTGTCTTGCTCAATTTTGATCTTACTCCCCAAAGTTTCTTCTTAATGTGGCTCTTTGTTGTAGAATTCCTGTTGGTTCCGTTTTAAGAGTCTAGAGTAGTCGCCTTGCACTTACCTCAGAGAGGCAAACCCCTTCTGATTCCAGTTACTACTCCTAAATCATCACACTGTCCTTGCCAGTAAATACGCAGTGGCTCATCCAAGCTCTTATCCTCTCCAGGTGCCTCCTTGTTGCTGCTTCTCATACAGTCTTGTAACTGCAGTTTGAGTTTTGTAGGAATCCTTTATCGTCTAGTTTTGTTGTAAATATTATCCATGGGGTTTTGGCTCTGTTATCTAGTTAGTCTGCCAGTTTTTATATGGGGAACTGGAGTGACTGAAAAACTACGCAGCCACGACTGTCATCTTTTCAGAATTCTTCCTTATTTCTCTTACTTTTAAGCAACTAAGTTCTGATAATACAGCTGCTTTAATTCAAATCACTCCAGAAATAATGAACGCACACAGTATTGCCTATCAGAAATTATTCTAAGCAAATATTTATATATAGTTGTATACATATGTATGTTGGTGAATATACATATTCATGCATTTTTTTTCTCTTATTAATCAAAAAATGCCTAGGAGTTAGGTACTATCATCACTTCATCTTGCCAATGAGGAAGAGGAAACTCAAACATAAAGAGGCTTTCTCAAAGTTGTAGTTAGCAAGTGGCCGACTAGTATTTAATCCAGGCAATCTAGCTCCAGGGTTCATACTCAGAGGGGCGTAGTGGTACCCAACAGAAGCCACCTGATGCCTGGAACACCCAGTGTCATGCCAGGCTCTGATGCTGGCACAGTGGTACCTAGAAGACGCAGCAGTAAGAGAAGAAGCAGTGACTGTGATAGTCCGAGACGTCTAATAGAGATCGGAGAGCATGACATCGCCCAGAAGGAAAGGCAGCCATGCTGGATGGATCTGGCAGGGCCTGGCAGTTAGAATAACACCCAGTGGAAGTCTGCTAAAGGAAGAAAAGGTGACAGCATGACCCAATGCTGCCATGTGGTTGACTGAGCCTGTCTTTTTTTAGTGGGTAGGGAGGAAATATATAAGAGTTGAACTCTAGGGATGCTCGGAAATATTTGACACTATGGTACATCATGTTGGAATGAGAATGAGGTTGGGCTGTATTTGTTTATGTCTGTTTTTCTCTTGGGTGGTGTAAGGGCAAGGGTTGCCAGCACAAAGCCTGGTATCTGATCAACATCTGTAGCGTTTCATTGAATTGACCGGGGATTGTTTTAAATCTTATGAAACTGGTTGAGACTATTTTATGTTTGTTACAGGTATCATGTGGGGACAGGCACTTCCTATGGGAGCTCAGACCTCCCTTCAGCCACTTTACCAAGGCTTAGATATATATCCCCATTCCTCACTGGAAAGCCAGTTGCCTGTAAGTTCTGAGAATCTGGATAATGGTTGGTAAGGGTTCAAGCTCCACCCAATCAGAGCATTGCTTCATGGAATATAGGAATGCTTGCACAATGTCTTTTACAAAGGTCTCTCTGATTCTGCTGACATCTGCTTTAAGTATTTCTATTTAAAACACAAAACTATTTTATTGTGTCCTTTGTAGTATCCAGTTACTCGGTCAAACTCAGATTTTAGCCATAGGTTGATCTACACTTTTTCTGACATCTAAGCCAAAGACAGAGTACACATTGTCTGAAATAGAGCCCCAGAACAGAAATGGAGTGATGTCATGGATTCCGGTCTGTGTTCCCAGTCAGGGCACTCATGCCTATCTTGCATGACACTCTGCAATTTCTGGAAATATTTCTGGCTGGCATAGCACGGCTCATAATCTGTTTTCCAGGAATGCTTTGGTTTACCTGATTCAAATAAGTAATTATTAATACCTGCTGTGTGCTGGGTACTGGTGATGCTGAGATAAATCAGAAAGTGCCTACTCTTGAGGGGAGTCTCAAAGTCTAGTGAACAAGAGAGACAGGTGGAGAAACTCTTTAGGATGGCCAGTGTGCACATAGCCTATGAAATCAGGCAGCCTGCATGGAGTTCTGGCTCTCTTAAGTCTTGTAACTGTTGTGCACCTCTATTTTCATCTGTAAAGTAAAGGCAATAAAAACATTCACTTAACCAGGTTACTGTGAAAATAAAATACTACATGATAATTGTACAGCTATGGGGCACAGTAAGGGTCCAATAAATGTTAGTCATAACTGGTGGATTTTGTCTACTTTCTCTTTCCTCTTGACTTCAGAGCTGCTTTCCACCCAGTTATCTATTTAATTTATTTATTTAATGTGATTATATATTATCCCAATGGGTTAGTTGTAACTTGAGTAACTTGGAGGCAAAGCAAGCTGAGCAAAGTCAGGCTTTGTAGGTATATACATGCCTTTATCATCAACCCATTTTGACCTCTACCTGTTAGTGGGCCAAGCCTCCAATGTCTTCCCTTCCCTGGTCAGAGTTGGCCTTGGACCTCAGTGGGATGTGCCTGCTTGTTGGGGCCTGGGGATGAGCCACGGAGTGGGGTTAGGAGGAAGCAGGAGGCAAGGATCCATGGGCTTACTATCTGCTCGTTTATTCTTCTCTTTGTGTTTGGTTGCTGCTGGGAGAGAAAGAGGAGGTATCTGTTTAAACAATCTCTAGAAACGGAAGTTATTTTAAGCTCATTCTTAAAGAAAACCAGATTCTTCTTGCCCCACAGGCGCCCCTTGTCTGTCCTCATCTCTGAGGCTGTCACCCGGGAAGGCAGCTTCTGGAACTGCGCGGCCAGGAGTGGGTTTGGCCCGAAAGCAGCAATTCCCTCTCTGGGGCCCGTGATCCTGGTCTTCCTGCTACCCAGAGCTTTAGGCAGAGCCAGTGGCTCACAGTTTCCCTTCATCTTCCTGTTGCCAATAAGCAGTCCCTGAAGTTCTTCCTGGAGAAAATAGCCCCGCTTGTCTTCCTGGGTTGAGGCATCTCATCCTGCTGTCTGCTCTTCACATTTTTTGAAGGGGTGGGCAGAATGTGAAGCAGTAAAGCATAGCAGTGAAGAACAGACTCTGGAACCAGAGGGACTAGGGTTTACTGCTTTTGATCTGGGTGACTTTACTTCTCTGCATCTCAGTTTCCTCATCTGTAAAATGGAGATGATGATAAGACCCAGCTCAGACAGTTGTCCTGAGGAGTAAGTCAAATAATTCATGTAAAATACTCAGCACAGCTCTGTGCTCACTAAATTCTCGCCATTATTATAGTTATTAGAGGTGCTAAAGTGTTGCATGTGGGGAAGGACAGCCAAGAGAATGAGCATTTTTGAGCATCTCCTTTGTGTTATGCAATGTCCTAGGCCTTTCTTGTTCACCATTTAATCTGTCCGACAACTCAGTGTGGCAGGTTTTATTATTATCTCAGTTTTACAGATGAAGAAATTGAAGCTCAGAGAGGTTCAGAAACTAAGAAGGCTAATGTATGTTGTGAGGGTCAAGACACTGGTTATTGTGGTTGAGGAGTGACCAGGAAGGGGTGCAAGGGTGACTTCTGGAATGCTGCTAATGCTCTATTTCTTTGTCTGTTTTAGGATACCAGGGTACATTGATTTGATGAAAAGTCATCAAACTTCAGCTTGATATTATTTGTTTGCTTCTAAATATATATGCTGGGAAAGATTGAGGAGGGGAGGAGAAGGAGGCAACAGAGGATGAGCTGATTGGATGGCATCACCAACTGAATGGACATGAGTTTGAGCAACTCTGGGAGACAGTGAAGAAGAGGGAGGCCTGGTGTGCCGTAGTCCATAGGGTGGCAGAGTTGGACACGACTGAGCGACTGAACAACAACAACAAATACGTATGTTACTTCAATACAAATATCAGAAAAGGGGGAAGAAAGCAGCAGCAGGGCCAGCCTGGCTTCAGTCCCTCACACAGATTATGAGCAGCAGGGCCAGCTCTTTCTACCATCGTGTGCAGACGTGCAAGCCTTGTTGGCCTGGGCCTGCAGAAGCTCCTCTTATGCTCAAGGGCTTTACACAATAGGCTGTTCTGTCTGAGGAAGCTCTGCTTCAGGCTCTGTTCAGGCGATTTAAGGAGGGATCAGGATCTTCCTGAGCCAGTCTGAGGGCCTGGCTGCCAGAGTGAGGTCTCCCTGAGATCGTTAAGTGCAGAAGGCTCAGGTCTAAGAGTCTGGCCTGGGATCCAGCCATTGCTGGGCTCTAGGGTGGGTGATGGGGTCGACTGAAGACAGAGCCAACTAGGCTTGCCCTGTTTCTCCCCACCGAGAGGACAACTTCTGACTCCTAGCTGAGCCATACACCCTCTCTCCTTCGGCTTCAGCTTTGTAGCCAGGTTCCATCTTCTGGTCCTCTGGAGCTTGGATGCACTAAGGCTTCCTGCTGTGAAGCTCGGGACACAAAGTCAGAGAGACGTACTGTCTCCGCCTGTGTTTCCGGTTGGGGAAGAAGCACAGGAAGTGAAATTCTTTCTAGAGGGATGGGGTGGAAAATCCTTTGGCTTGTCATCTGAATTCCACCTCCCTGCCAAACCTCATCTTTTACAAAGAAACTTAAAAGTTTTTTTGCTTAATAGTTTTGGATTTGCAGAAAGTTGCAAAGATAGTACGCAGTTTTTCTATATCCCATATACCCAGTTCCTCTGATTACTGTCTAATACCCACTTGGTCCATTTGTCACGACAAGGAAGCAGCATTGGTCCTTTACCATTAATTAAATTCCAGACTTTATTTGGATTTCACTAGTTTTTCCATGAATGTATTTTTTTTTTTTTTTTTTTGGTTTCAGGATCCTATCCAGGATATCCTGTTACATTTAGTCATCACTGCATCGCCTTAGTCTCCTCTTGTCTATGACAGTTTCTCGGTCTCCCCTTGCTTTTGGTGACCCTGACCGTTTTGAGGAGTGTCGGTCAGGTCTTTTGTACATGTGTGCGGTGTGCTTAGTTTGTGTGCAAACGCTTAGTTTGGTTCCCTGTTGTTTTTCCCATGATGAGACTGAGTTACAGGTTTCAGGGGAAATTCACAGAGTTTGGGGTGTCTTTTTCACATCCTATCAGAACTATGCTGAGCTATGTTGTGCTTAGTCACTCAGTTGACTCTTTGCCATCTCATAAACTGTAGCCCGCCAGGCTCCTCTGTCCATGGAGATTCTCCAGGCAAGAATACTGCAGTGGGTTGCCATACCCTCCTCCAGGGCATGTCAAGACTACTTGCTATCAATGTGGCTTATCAGCAGTGAGGTTGATCTCTTGGTTAAGGTGGTGTTTGCCAGGTTTCTCCATTGCAAAGTTACTTTTTTTCTCCACTTTCTGTTCTCTTTTCTTTGGAACTGAGTCATCAGTCGCAGCCCACACTCAAGTCCGACACCACCCCCATCCGTTTTTAATCTTCAAGTTTCTCTGACACAAGACCAGTAAACACACAAACTCTACTGAGTATTGACTCAGGTAGGGATACACAGACTCTCACCCAGACACCAGCACACAGATGATATAGACAGATACCCAGATGAGTCATATCTGCCAACAGGGACACACACAGACACAAATAAACAAACACCGGGGAAATCAATAGTTTTGTCATTCCATTTCTCTTACCAGCAGAGTGATAAATCAACTAGGATTTTAATCAGCAAAGCTTCGGAAATCCCACTTTCCTTCTAATTTTTAAAGACCTTAAAGAGCAAGAACTGAGAAATAACCTCCATGCAAGTTGGGGAGGAAGTGGGGAGTGATGAAAATCTTGGTTTGGGGATCTCATCAGACTGAGATGGGTTTCAGGGAAAAAGTGACAGAGGTGAAATGTCTTCATCATATCAGGAGTACATGCTATCAATGTGGCTTATCAGAAAGGAGGTTCCCTCGTGGAATGGGCCCAGGTCATTGGCAAGTGGTGGCTTTGTCTCCCTTTTTCTCTCTACCTGGTTCTTCCGCAGCCCTTTCCCACCCAGACCAGAAGTGAGGGGTGTGAGTATCTCCTCCTGAGGACCCCAGAGCTCTTCCATGGGGATATGAGCCAAGAGCCCACCTTAGCACTGTGGGTTTCCTTTGTGCTGGGTGCTGGTCCCAGCTGCTGTGATTTAGGTAGGAATCTTTCAACCTCACTGGTCTCCGCCCATCGTTGCCTAGCCTGCTGCCCTTGAATAGCTTTTCGGGGCTTTCAGCATAAATGCCCAACCCCTACTCTGGCTTCAAAGCTTCTCAAGCTCAGGGCTTTCCCCCTTCTCCAAGCTTTCCCCTCTCTTTGCTCCCTCTCTTCCAGAATGTTTAACTCTAACCCCAGTGACCTACTCATTGTCCTGTTGTCTGCCACACCCTGGAAGATGCTCCCACTGTCTTTAGGCGTTCCAACTCTGTTGCTAAGTTGTGTCGCAGCCCTACCCAGCTCTAAAGCCACCTTCTGCATGCAACGACCCTGATCTCCAACTGAAACGAACGGCTCCCAGAAAACCGTTTTTCTAAGGGATGGCACTGACTGAACTCTGCTTAATTATCTGTGAACTTGTGCTTCAGAAAAGATTCTTTTGGTTGCAAGCAATAAAGATTAACTCTGGGCCTTGTTCCCCAGTCTCCAGTTGATGCTGGAGTTCCTCATGGAACAGCTGAAGTTGCCGTCATGAAAGTAACTCACGTCCGGCACCTCCAGTCTGTTGTTAACTCTTGGTTCTAAGTCTCATAGTTTAGGGAGAGGGATTTGCATTAGTGCAGCTTGGTTCAGGGGCCCACCCATGGATTAGCCACCAGTTGTGACGAAGAGCATCTTTAGACAACGCAGACGGGGCTTCTGGGGGACCACCTTATGTTTGGGAGCAGAGGCTTGCCCAAAGAGGAGGGAAATGCTGAAGCCTACATTGCCCCACCAAGAAGCTAGGCAGCTAATGTAGCTTGCCTTTGCTATTGATGGAAGGAGGGAGGGTGCTGGGAAGACAAAAACAACAGATGTCCCCTCCTAAGCATTTATGGAGAGAATGAGTCAGTGAGTGACTGACTGGTTTATTTGTTGCCCCTTAAAGGCCCTAGATCAGTTTGCCTCCAGGTCTGTATCTCTAGAACATGATGGGCATATATTTTTCCATCTCCTGTATCCTCTTTCCTATCATGTTGTCATGAATGAAAAATGTTGTCAGTGTATCAGTAAACAGAGGATACTGCAGCCATCAAGCCACTATAGCCGCCCCTGAAGGTGAGCCCCGAGGGAACTCAGAATGGAGACAAACGGGCCACCTGCTGCCACGCCCTCAGCCTTTGCAGCCTCAGTCTGCAGCCAGTGGGCTGCCCTGGGGGAACTCAGGATGGAAAAGAACAAGGTACCAGCCCTAGATAGCTAGATAGCTGAGATGCATATCAAAAGAACGATTTCAGGGAGTCCTGAGTCTTGCATCTTCCTATGCATAAAAAGTGCTATATTCATGAACTTGAGATGTCTGGTTTTCTTTATTTAACAATAATGTTTTGATGTTTTGACTACTTGGCCTTTGTTGCAAAACCCCCTATATATCCTGGCTCCTTCCTTACCTCTTTGGAACAGTCCCTTGGAGCTATTCTGAAAGGCTACTTCCCAGACTTGAAGTGCTCAGTTTTGTTTGTCAAATAAAATATAATTCTCAATCTTTAGGTTGTGCATTTTTTGGTCAGTTGACCTTGTTCTTGGTGCCCTTCCCTGGGAGGTGGAGTGGTGGAGTTGTGTAGAGTCTCCCTGCAGAGCTAGAGCAGTAGATGCCTGCTGCTCCTTCTAGGTGGAGCTGGGATCTGTCAGGCACTGGTGATAAACCAGATATGAGGGACTGTCCCTCATAGGATGTGCAGAGTGCAGACAGATATACAAATTGCAATAAAATTTTATTAGGCTCCAATGGAGGAAGCATGGAGAGGTGGGAGCTGCTGGGGGGCAGCTGATGAACTCTGACTGAAGCTTTTCAGAGAAAGTAACATTACAGTCCAGTATCACAGGGTGAATAGGAGCTTGCCAGGTCGAGAAGAAAAAAAGTTTCCGGTCTAAGGAACTATCTGTGCAAGGCAGGGGGATGGATTGTAAACGACTGCCGTGTTTGGGAAACAGGGAGGTTGAGTGTGCCCTGAGTGTAGTGTGTTTATGGTGAGAGTGCTAAGATTGGAGGGAAGATGGAAAAGGGAAGTGTGTAGAAAGGGAGGCTGGGGCCAGAGCGAGGAAGCTCCCCATCTGAGCCGCGGGAATTTTAACTTATGGAAGGAGGTGGTTGGTAGGGAGGACTCAGGTAGGGGAATAACAACATATATGTATAGAAAGTTCTCCTGCATTGTTCGGGAATGCATTGCTTCTTTGGGGAACTAATGTGGCAACTTACTGAACTTCGCTCCTACTCCTGGGGTCTATGGCATAGAATGAAGATACTGATATGGAATGGCACATGTATAATGGTTTCTGTAGCGGTCAAGAACTGGAAGCAAATGAGTGGCCAACAATGGGAAAATGTTTAATAAATTGTGGTATATCCATAAAGTGATTTTTCATCCATCTTCTATTCAAATTCTTCACAAAATATAACAGCTATTTTTCATGAAGGGAGAGGGAGAAAGAAAGCTCATTGGTAAGCTCTTCTTTTTAACAGTTTAAAAAGCTGTAAGGAACCACATGTATAATTTGCATAAGTCTTGTAGTTAAAAGTTACATTTAAAAGCCTTATAGACCGCTGCATCATTGAGAAAGTACTCCTTCTCATTAAAAATGAAGATGTGATTTTAGCCATGATAATTGGAGCATGCCTTCATCATTTCAGTCCTCCTTGGTACCTTGGGCCCACCTATCCACTCTCCTTGCTTTCTGGGTGCTGTGATAACTCGGATTAAAAGCCAAGTCCTCATCTTGTCCTACACAACTCCTTAGGGTCTGCCCACCGCCAGCCTCCACTGCTCTCACCTCAAGTCCTCCGGCTGTCTCCCTGTCAGGCTAACTCTGGCCTCCTTGCTATTTCTCACACATCTCCAAGACATTGTGTGCCCCAGGGCCTTTGCTCTTGCTGTTTTCTCTCCCTGAAACAATTTGCCCCCAGATATCCACACGGCTCACTCCCTCCTGTCCTTCAAATCTTGGCTCACAGGTCCCTTTCTCGGTGAGCCTTCTCTGATTCACTTATTTTCACAATGCGATAACTACTCCCCTTCTACCTCCACAACTCTCCAGCCTTTTTTCCTGTTCTTTTCCTTCATGGCACTTACTACCTCTAGTATACATTGCTTATTTATTTTGGAAATTGCTTGGAAAGTTGACTGTCCTCTCACTTGAATGTAACTTTCAGAAAGGAAATGGCTTTTTGCTACCTGTTGTATAGCCCAGGGCTTGGAACAGTACTTGGCCTGTAGTAGACTCAGTACTTATTTGTGGGATGAATGAATGACTCGTGGTAGATGGAGAATGGCTGGAGGCAGGTAAGATGCATGACAAAAGACTAGTTAGAAGCCTGTCACAAGCCAAGGGCTAAGGGACTCAAACCCAGCCTTAAAGTTTAGCTGTGCCTATCTTTTTCTGTTGTGACTTTCAAATGATGTTGAAGTCTATTGTTTTTTAACTTCTCGTTAGTGTGTCTTGTTTCTTTAGGCAGATCAGAAACTCCAGGAGAGGGGAGGCTTGGCATGTTGATCTCCACTTTTCCGACAGTGCCTGGCAGTTACATGCTATTAAATATAATTCACTCAACCAATGCTCAAAGCTTCATTAATGATCTGATGTTACTTACTATTATTTGACTAAGTGATTTTAGAGTGAACTTTATTTGACAAAGATCTTAGGATCTAATTGATATTCTTATGCTGTTGTATTAAATAGAGTTAATTTTGTTCCGTTAAAAATGTAGTATGGGTCTTCCTGGCAACTGGGTGGTTAAGACTCCATGCTTTCAAAGTAAAGGGAGTGGGTTTGATCCCTGGCTGGGAAACTAAGATCCCACATGCTTCATGGTGAAGCCATAAAGTAAAAAAAAAAACAAAAAGAAAAATATCTAGCTTTAAAAAAAAGTCATATACATGCTTATGATAGAAAATTTAGAAGTTAGAGAAAAGTTGAAAACAATTGAAAATTTTTTTTCATTTCACCACCCATAAAGAACCACTAGCATTTTAATATTCCTTTTAAATATTTTTCTAGACATAGCTTTTTAACATAGTTATAATAGTTGTGTTTGCATTTCTGCATACTTTGTGTTTATTAATGCTATAAACTTTTGGAAAGCGTTATTTTAAATAGGTTCACATTATAGAACTATGTCGCTGTACTATAGCTTATTTGACATAACCAGTATTTGACACTTAAGGTTTTTCTGTTTTCTTCTTATTGTAAAAATTATATGTTACTCTGTCAGACTTCATGGCCTGGTTTGTCTGGTCATCTGCCCTCAAAACGTCTTATTATCTATAAGATAGGCATAATGAGAAGCAAGAAGTTTAAGGTATGTGAATGCAAGAAACAGTGATGAGCATAGCGTAGGTGTTTAGGAAACATCAGATGGCTTGGGATTGAAACTGTTGGAACTTGAGGAGTGCTAATAGCCTTCATGATGCTGTGCCCTGGCTGCAGGCTGCACCTAATGCAAGTGGACTCAGTCCAGCGCTGGATGGAGGACCTGAAGCTCATGACGGAGTGTGAGTGCATGTGTGTCCTGCAGGCGAAGCCCATCAGCCTGGAGGAGGACGCACAGGGTGACCTCATCCTGGCAGGAGGCTCTGGCCCTGGAGACCCCCTGCAGCTGCTGCTCAAGCGGGGCTGGGTCATCAGCACTGAGTTGCGCAGGATCGGGCAGAAGCTGGCCCAGGACCGCTGGGCGCGTGTCCACAGCATGAGCGTGCGTCTGACCTGCCATGCCCGCTCCATGGTCAGCGAGTACAGCGCTGTCAGCAGGAACTCCTCTCAGGAGATGAGCCAGGTCGGTTGCCTGGCCTGGGCATGGGTGGGCACTCAGAACTGGGAGTGTCTTTTAAAAGAGTGGGTCTGAATTGCTTAGAGTCTGAAGTCTTCCTGCCCCAGGGACCTTCCTCCCCTTCCAATGAAGCAGGGAAGACAGTGAGGACCTTTACTGAGTATCTGCTTTGTGCTAGGAATTGTGCTAGATATTCTTATACACATCTCATTTAACTTACACAACCTGTGAGGCCAACATAACTTGTGAGGCCACAGTGCAAGACACTGAAATGGCTCAATACACCCACTTAAATGCCAGACTCTCTGAGTTCAAATTTCAGTTCTGTCTGCTGTGTGACCTCAGCAAGTTACTTAATTTCTCTGTGCCCCAGTTCCATCATCCTAATGAGTATAATAATAGAATTTATTTCATAGCTCTGTTGTGATGACTGAGTTCTAATTAAATTAATTAAAAATATTAGCTAGTATTATTGTCCTCATTTTATATATGTGGAAATAGAAACTCAGAGAGTCTAAGTAACTTGCCCAAAGTTATGCAGTGAATGGTATAAATGGGATTCAACCTACAGCTTTCTAATTTCAAAGTCCATGATTCTGAATCTTCTTCAGATCCAGAGTGAACCACTGAAAATCTCCCTTTATATCTGTTTCCTCTGGCATCACTTTGCACCTTAGTTCTCTACCCTTTTCCTTGCTCCCCTTTGCATAGTATACTTCTCTTCACTCTTTGAAACCCAGCTCAAATGCCCCTTCCTCTCTGAGACTTCCCTGATCCCCCAGCAGTTAATCGTTCAGTTTTCTTTCCTTGAGCTCCCAGAGCAGCTGATGATGAACTCTGTTGCCATCCATTTCGCACGGTTGTAGTTTATGTGCCTGTTTTCCAAATCGGATGATTTGATTCTTCATCTTTATGCCCCAGAGCGCCCAGCTCAGCAGTTGGTCTTCGACCAATGCTTATTGAATTGAATAAAACTGATCTATTTTTCTGCAGATTGAGAAGCTGCTAATGGAGAAGTGTTCAGAGCTGTCAGCGGTCACAGAGAGGTAAATCTGGCCCCTGGGTGAATCTGGACTGCGGCTGCCATCCTTAGGCAGAGGAAGGTGCTGGCGTCTGTCTCCTTCCATGGGAACAGTGGGGCTGGGCAGGGCTGGTGGTGGCCTGGGAGCTTCGTTTTGTTGACTTTTATCAGCAACCTTAAGAGACACCCTGGGGATTTTCTGCTCTGTTTTCAGGCATGGGAGAATGTAGAAGGCAGAGGAGAGGCCCGGCCATAGGAAGAAAGAGGATTCATGAGGGTTGGTAGCAAGGAAAGGTTTCTCACAGCTTTGAGAAGCCCCCGGATCTCCATGGGGGAGACACACACACACCTTATCCTCACATCCACACTGACCACTCACACAATCACAGTACATTCACACCTTCTCCATATCCCACATACATAAACTCACAGCGACACTCAGATACATACACACACTCAATCTGGTCTGTTTGCACACCCAAGAGTGTGTTGACACTCTCCCTCATGCTTTACAGCCCTCAGGCCCTAGAAGAAAAACCTGGAACTTGACATTCCTAGGGCTGTGTGGGCTCTTCAGACTTCCAGCGTGAAACATTCTTAGGCCTGAAGGGTGGATTTAATCTTGATCTTCCTGGGTGAGGAGAAAATCCTCAAGGCTCCTGTCTGCACCGCTGCAGGCAGCCATTTCTTAAAGGGGCACGGGCATTGCGATACACCTTCAGAGTGAGCACAGCACACCAGCATCCCTCCTCTGCAACTCTCATCCCCCATCCCTAGACACTGATGGTTGGTTCTCCCAGGGAGAATCTCAAAGGTATGGATTTAGCCACATTAGGGTGGCCTTTCTTCCTGGTGACTTGCACTGTTAGCTTCCATTTTAGGCCAGCTCTTCTCAGAACGCTAGGAAGCCAGAGGATGAGCCGGTCTTGGAATATTTCCATTTCTGACTCCCCTGGAGCCAATATCCTCTTCCCAGGCCACTTGCACCACCACCAGGGCTATGACAGGCCCAGATTTGGCCCCGGAAATGGCTCTGGGCTGACTGCCTGCTCCTTCCGGTGGCCCATCGAGGGTTTCTTTCCCTAGGTGCCTCCAGGTGGAGAATGAGCATGTCTTGAAGCCGATGAAGGCCTGCGTGAGCGAGACCCTGAGCGCTCTGGGCGAGCACTTTGGCCAGCTGCTGGAGCTGGCCCTGACCCGGGAGGTGCAGGTCGGTGCCGGCTGGGCGGTGGAGGAGGGCTGAGTGGTTCTGCTAGGCTTGGGGAAGCTCTGGAGTGGCCTTTCTTGGGGGCCATCCTTCTCAGACTGCCAAAGTGAACTCCAATACCTTAGAGACAGGACTGTCAGAGCTGAGCAGAGGCTTGCTGAGCACCTAGCCCGGCTCTGCCTTTTCCAGATGTGAAAATTGGAGCTCAGAGAGGGCCGAAACTGATCTAAGGTCACACAGCAAGGCGGTGGCAGAGCACACCATCTCCTAATTGTACTTTCGATATTGCTCCCACCACCTTAAATCTTCTCTGTTGAGTTATTGTTCACAGCACACACAGTGAATCTTCATTGTCCCCAGAGACTTAAGGCACCTGCAGGGAGCAAGTCAGTTCTGGATATCCTGGCAATAGAGAAGAATCTAGAAAGGTCAGATAGTCTAGCTCCTGCCTTCAGACAGTCTGGTGCTTGATTCCAGAAAGAACGGAGGCTTTGGAACCTGACATCTACTTTCACATTGTGGTTCATCTGAGACCTTGGTCAAGTTCCTTAATCTCGTAGCCTCCCTTTCCTCATCTATAAAGTGAAAATCTTCCCCAGAAGTAAAGTGAGGGGACTACGTAAACAACATTCGAAAAGCACTTAGCACATAGTATAGGTTAAATATGTGTTATTTCCTTCTCTTGCCTTTTCCTATTTTAAAAGCCTCCCAGAAAAGCTGATTCCATACGGTTTTCATTAGGAAAGGTATTTACATGTTATTTATAGTTACAGAAATATTGTGTTACATATTTGCCATTCTTTCCCACCATCAAGTAAAAGCTTTCCACAAATAACAAATCCCTTCCCGTATCGGCTTCTATCCAAACTCAGCCTTTTTACCTAACCCAGCATTTCCTTTCTTTTTTTCCTGTGTGTCTGGCTCGTTTTGTACACAGCACAGGCCCTTCTGATCTGGCTCACTTGCTGGTCAGGGTAGCTGGCCCTGTGCAACCCAGAAGGGTCTGTGAAGTTCACTCTCCCGGTCCCCAGAGCCTGGGACAAGGGGAAGGAAGGACCGGGGCTCTGGTGCTTAAAGCTGATGAGCAAATGCTGATAGTCACATGTATGGTCAGATAGTAGTTCAAGCTGGGGCCAGTGTCCCAAATGGAACCATCAAGAACCATCAAGTCCGGAGGGACTCGCTGGAACATGGGAGCTAAAGTGGGTGAAGAAGTTGGAGAAGTGACGAGCAGGGGTGTTGAAGTTGGTGGTAGGGACGAGGGGAGCCTGGAGGGATGCCTGAGCAGGAGCACAGGTGCCTGTTGATGCTTTTAATGCCATCTCAATGCTCTTTTGCCTGGCAGTACCAGGCTCACATAAAAGGGCTGAAGTGGAAGAGTTCTGTTGGATTGTGAACAGAAGCCAGCAGGGTTTGCAAGCAGTCAGTCCTTAGCTGTTTCTACTCGCAGGCAAAGGGTAGGATGTCTTTTTGATACTCTAGATCATGGAATCCTGCGGAAAAGCTCCTTAGGCTGTCAGGAGCCTACCTGGGCATTGCAGACTGTGTATCTGATTTCCTGGGGCACCTGGATCCATTCCGTTTTTCCTCAGCCTGATCTTGTTCAGAGTGGAATTCCTGATCTGGTGCTTTGGTAACTGGGAAAGCTTACTTCCGAATTTATGTTGGATCTGCCTCTGTGACTTTAACCCTCATCCTGCCGCTCTTGTTTTTGTAAGCATACATAATGACCTGCCTCAGGGAGATAACCTGAGCTGCCTGACTGTCAGGAATTGAAACTAACACATTCCCCTCCCTGAGGCTTGCCCATTCTAGAGAAGGTTTGCTAGGGTTGAATAGTCTTTTTACTTTGTTTCCTGCAGCCCTTCCCATCTCTGGTTCATAAAAGAACCTGACAACCGGGCCCCTTTGCAGCGCTACCCTACCATGTTCTCAGTCAGCCGGCTCCCCACTAAAGTCCCTTCCCGATCCCAGCACCTTGTCTCAGATTCATAGACTGATTGTGCTGCTAGTTTGGACCTGGTCACCCTTCTGCTTCCCTGCCTAAATCCTGCCCCATCCTCAGATCTGCCCACCTGCATCACTGATGCTCAGCCTGAGAGCTGTGGTGTCAACTGCTCCTGTATTAGAACTGACTCCCTCACTGACCCCCCTCCCCTGGTGGAGGGGGCAGTGTCTGTCCTCCATTCCTCTGTGTATTTGTTAGTTTCATGACAACTCCTCCCTTCCTTCCCACATGTCCCATGGTGTCCTCTAATCCCTCCTATGGGCTGAGCTTGCTGTGCTCATAATATTTCTTGGCTGATCTTTAGCTTCTTTTTACATTAGAAAGTTTCCAAACAGGACAGTGGTAACATGAAGAGATACACCACCTGAAGGCAGGGTAATCTGTGTTCAGTGTTGTGAGCATGTGTTTCCTAAACAGGTGACTAAAATACTGTTCTCTAGAAGTTAGTAATTATACCAGGATCCTATGTTTGCAGTTGTTGTTATTAGTCACTAAGTTATGTCTGACTCTTGCCACCCCATGGGCCCCCAGAGGGCCCCTGCCAGGCTCCTCCATCCGTGGGATTTCCCAAGAAAGACTACTGAAATGGGTTGCCATTTTCTCCTTCAGGGGATCTTCCCAACCAGGGATCACACTCATGTCTCTGGCACTGCAGGCAGATTCTTTATTCTTTATCATCTTGACATAATTAAAATTAAGTTTATTTCTTTGTATTAGGATTTCTCTTATGACATGCTATTATGAGTCTTCTTAAAGCTCCTCACATATTCATAGTATTTCTTGTCTGACCTGTAGTTTCCATAAACAGGGATTTTGGTTTGTTTTGTTCACTAATATATATCTGCTCACAGTAGGCCTCCAATAAAGATTTATTAATGCATGAATGTTAAGCAGTGTGTTCCAAACCTACATAGTTACAGATCTTTTTTTATTCTTAAAACACCCATTCACTTATTCTGGGATACTGGTGTTTTAGGAAATGCACTTTGGGAAAATTCCTTTTGTGTACAAGGGAGCCACGTAGGCTCTTAAGCAGAGAAACAGTGCTCTTTCCACCACAAATCACAATACATGGTAGAATGGTGCTTGTAAAGAGGGCAGTGATAACCCAGCACTACTTTGCATTGGTCTGCTCCATCCTAGAATGTTATGTCAAGCTCCAGATCCTAGATGTGTTATTGCCAATGATTGTGCTCAGGGAGGTCCCTAGAAGGATGAGGATGGGCAAAGATTAAGATATGTGGGGTTTAGGTGGAGGCGCTGGGATGCTTAATCTAAGAATGGACACTGTGTTACCTCCAAAGAGAGGAAGCAAATTTATAGGACATTCCATGAAAGAAAGGAGTTGGCAAAGCAATAGGGCTGCCCCATAGTAAAAGGTCTGCCTTAGAAACTTCCCACCCCTGAGTCATGCCAGGAAGGGCATTGGCAGGAGATGGAGGTTGGATTTAATGACTTGCAAGGTTTCTTCCAATCTTGATAACGTATACATCTATGAATGTGAGCCTTGTGGAGTGGTGAATTGAGCATGGCATTTGGAGGCATCAGGGTTCAAATCCTGACTGTGCTGCTTACTGGATCTGTAAACTTGGAGCCAGTTACTTACTTTGCTCAGTTCCTCATCTCGACAGTGGGTTGTTGTCGGCATTAAATAAGACAACACAGGACTAATTGGTGGCAATCTTCTGATTGTGTTAGTAGTTTTACTCACTAGAGACCTACTACCTTGAGAGAAGCTAACAACAGGCTTTGCTAAAAAGAGCCTCCTAATCACCTAATTACTAATTATTTATTGAGATAATTTAACTACTTGGTGGGCATAGAAATTTAAGGCTTACCTGTTAGGAGTCACCAATGGAAAATTAATGAGTATTAAGGATTAGGCTTTCTTGGCTTAAAGGATTAGCTGTGTGGGAGGTAAGAGGAAGAGACTTAAGAGAAGTTGATTTACTTGAAGACGACTTCTAGGGGACTCTATTGAATAAGTCACCTCTCACCTGAACCTTTAAATTTCTTGACTCAGCTTCATGTCTATAGATGTTTTATATTCATCCCATCAATCAATATTTATTTTAGTTTAAAATATCACCTTTATTCTAATAGAACTGGTTCATGAGTTTATCTCTGACTCTGTGGCTGTGTGAACTTAAGACTTCATCTCACCCCTAAGTTTCCCCTCCCAGTGCCAAGCAGACCTGGGCAACTTCAGACCTCACCTGAGGCACAAGGACCTATCTTGTGGCAAAGGTCAGGTCAGAGGGACGCTTCCTAAGAGAAGAGAGGCAGGCGCTAAGCTGAGTATACCCGGTTCCTTCTTCCAAACTCACGAATGTATCCCTACCCTCTTGGCAAGTGACATAGAGGTGTGGGGAGTGAGGCCAGCAGAGGTGGTGTTGCTGAAATCCCTCCCTAGCAGAGCAGGAGGACTGGCAACCAAGCATCACTCCTGAGTGTTCACAGTTCTTGTCCTGTAACATTATTGAACTCATCCATCCACCTGTGGTCAGGCAAGGGTATGGCTGGGCCCTTTGGAAGAAGAGGTCAGCTCCCTATTAAGCCATCTTTTCCCATCTTCAGGAAGCTATCCCCCCCTCCCCCCCGAGATAACAAACTCTACTGCTTTGTAGATCCTTCTGGAATCCCAGTGGGCAGTTTAAACTTGGAAATGACTCAAAATACTACATTCCTTAAATTGACTCTAAGGAGATTTTGTAACTAAAGGTCATAATTTGCTTTCTTGTTCTTTTTCCCACTCTCAGATTTTGCTCAGCTATGGTACCTAATACAGGTAATCAAAGGCTGCAGTGCAATTCAATAGCAAGGTAAAAGTAATCCAAACATAATTGTCAGGAGGAGAACTCTCAGGACGTTCAAAATTTTTAAGTGGTCTTCTATCTCATTTTAAAGTTCCCTGGGAAAGAATAAAGTGAAAGGGAAAAAAAAAACCCTGAAAGCTGAATCCTTTTACTCTTAGCAATAATTCAAAGCCCCCAGTTCCTAGATTAATAGGATTCTCCTTAATTTTCTTATTCAGCTCATCCTAGTCAGGAAGGTCTCATCCCAGTGTGTGTGTGTGTGTGTGTGTGTGAAATTATGTTTCCCTGGGTAACTATAGCCCAGGCTGTTTCTCCAGAAATAAGAAGGATTTCTGCAGGGCTTTTTGATTTGTACTGGTCTTTCCTCATGATACTTGAAAGGACCCAAAGAGTTGGTACCTTGCATACACTGTATTATCATAGCATTGCTGCTATACTCACAGAAAGTTAACACAGGCCAATCCTCAACCCTTAGGGTGGGAATTCCAGTCAACATGTAGTCCCAAGACTGTCCTTAGGGTTGCTGGAGACCTTAGTAGGCATTCATCTGTGGCTGAGAGAAAGAGGGTGGATGGCAGGTACCGTCTTGGTTGCATATGCAACAGGACGACTATTTCAGTTGTCCACAGTCCACAAGGATTCCTGAACATACATTCACTGGAGGAAATGATTGTGATATGATGGTTACCATATTTGGGAGAAAAATGTCTCCTTTTTCATGGAAGAGTATGTGATATATTTCTTCTTCGTGCAAAGCCAGGTATTTGTAATTCCTCCTCAAGGACTTGCTCAATTTGTATTCTTCCCCGTCCAGTGTTTTCAACATTTGTTGATTTCAGACTCTCCTGTAAGCATTGTGTTCCTGCCACTCCGGGCTGCATTGCTTTGGGCTGCTTGAAGTGCCTGAGCCTGGGGTCTACCACTTCAGATGCATTGCATCCTCTGCGTGCCCAAGGATTTCCTGGGAGAAGTGCGAGCACACATATCTTTAAGGACATCAATTTCTAGATCTTCAATTTTCATTTGCTTTTCTTTCTTAAAAACAACCCAATAATATGTAGTTTTTAGTAGCCCTTCTGTTATTTTCTGAAAGAAAGGCATACTCCTCACTCGTCCCAAAACTACAGTGCATTGCCCGCCCCCCAATTTTTAGCAAAAACCTTGGAGTGGGAGTGAGGAGAACAAACGAAAAAGAAACCTATATTCATGAACCATAGATCTTTAGGCTTCCATACATTTCCATGTTTTAAATATTTCTGTTGAGAAAAGCATTATAGATTGTGTCTTTTTCCCGGTGTGGGAATTCTCTGAATCTAGAAATGTGGTAGAATGGTAGAGTGTGTGTGTATGTGTGTGAGTCACTGAGTCATGTCTGACTTGTTGCATCTCCACGAACTGTAGCCCGCTAGGCTTCTCTGTCCGTACAGTTCTCCAGGCATGAACGCTGGAGTTGGTTGCTATTTCCTTCTCCAAGGAATCTTCCTGGATCTTCCTGATCCAGGGATCGAACCCTGGTCTCCTGCATTGCAGGCAAATTCTTTACAGTCTGAGCCACCAGGGAAGCTTATCCTGTTTCCATTTATTCTCAAATTGTGCAGAGCTCTTGAGGGATATTCTCCTTAGACAAAGCAAAGACAGCACAGGTAGGGCAAATCAAACACTGAAAATGGCTTTAGGGGTATTTTTCAAATGCAAGCAATTCTTTTCAGCTCTATCTTATGCTCAGCTCTGAGAGATGTTATTAGCTGGAAAGAAAAGTATCTTTAAAGAACCAAAGACTTTAAAGGTTAATGATAATGATTCTTTTAAATGTAATTGCAATATTTTAGAGAAAGACCACATTTTTCGAGATATACTGGATAAAATTCACAGATATAAGTTTTACATGGTTTTTCTATTCAGATTTGATGCATATTATTTAAGGCAGCAGTTAGACTATTTTGTCTAAACCCTTTGTGAGATATTTACACTAATTTCTACTTCCTGTTAGCAAGAGATATAATTAATTTCTGGCAGCTGGACTAATTAGATTTAAGTATAAATACTTTTCTTCTTTAAACACATAGGGAAAATTGCTCATAAGAGCTACTAAAAACAGCCAAATGATTTCAGATATTTTTATTCTCAGATCTTATTTAATTATTCCTTGAAATAAACACAAAAAGTTCAATATATAAACACATCTATTTACTGAAGGAATACAGTGCCTTTTATATTTCCAAATTTATAATTAATTTACAGTGTAAGCTATGTATTACTTTGCATTTTGAAAAGTTTAATAGATTGTTTCATCTTGGCTTTAGAACATATACAACTAAATCAAATTTTATTTTAAATCTATATTATTTTAATACTGACAGTTTTTAGCATTTTCCCTTATAAAATGATTTCCATAGTTATTTGTCAGCATTTTTAGCATTTCTTGGAACACATATTAAAATTTTTTAATTAAAAATGAAGTCAGGTCTATATTGAGAAAAAGCTAAGTTGACTTGGCTGATTGGGTTGGCTTAAGAACAGTCTTTGCCAATTAGGTCATAGGGTGGGTATTTTCCATAAATTAAATAAACAAAAGCTGCAGATTCAAGCTTTTTATAAAACATATTTGAAACACACAAAAATATTTGATTAAAATGGTATTGGTGGTGAAATTAATAATATTTTGATTTTCTTAATCCTCTCTGAATAATTTGGATAATCCAAGGTGCTCTAAGTGAAGGAGTAGTGGGTATAATTAAGAGTTATTTGATATGTCTTGGTAAAGTACTTCTGGATTTCTTCCCAGAAATTGAGATAAGTGAATGAATGAATCTAATGATTGGGTAAGAAATACTTTTGCAAGTCAAATGGTTTCCAATTTTTGCTTCTACCAATTTATAAGCATTATCAGCTGGCAGATCATTAAAAATAGTGTTTGATGATAGATTGCTGAGTGACTACATAGCTCAGAATGTGCTCAAAGGGTGAACAACTTGTCTATACAAACTCTTCCCATTCTTGTTTTCATTTGATTTATAGAAACAAGATTTTTCGGGATTTATATCATTAAGTCAATATTTAGTCATGGATAAATAAGTTAGAAAGCCTAAAAAGTTTACAAAGCCTTATTTATCTCATTAGGAGATATAGTTATGATAATACTTTAATTTTTATGATTTATAATTATTTTTCAAAATTTGTCATCGATGTTGTATTGACCAATTGTACTGATGATAACCGTAACACTAATTCAACTAAGAAGAGATTATTTTTAAACACGTAGAGCCTTATAGTCAAAGAAATCAAAGACGATTTCAAATTTCAATGATAAGCCTAATAAGGGTGATTAGTAAAATTCTTTGAAACTTAAATGTATTACATTAAGATAAAATTCTGAGGGAGAAATGGAATGGGGATGTAAATTTAAAATGAAAAGATGCAAAATGGTCACATGTTAAAGAGATTACTTGTGTATTTTAAACATGATGATGGTATCAAGTTTTGGTATGTAGATTTCATGGAATACATCTAAAAGAGTAATGCAGTCATTGTATTTTATGTCACTATTTATAGTCTGCTGGAAATCACATCATTTCCAAATTTGTCCTTTAAAGTTATGATGAAAAACTTACCTGTCAAATTAAAAATTTATAGGGGGACATATATTTTTAAAAATTATTTTAGGGCTAAATGAGAAAAAAAAAATTGGCATAGGATATACAGACACCCTAGTTCTATAATATGATGGCCATTGTCTCTGCCTCTTGCTAAGAATCGCTTCGGCCTTAAGACCCTGTCATCTTGGCAGGGTTTTCTTGTGATGCTCCTGAAGCCTGGTGCCTATGGGCCTAGTGAGAACCTTCCTTTTGCCATGTGCTTCTCAGAACATTGTCTCCCCAAAACTTTTGAATATTTTAGTCTTAAATAACGTTTTTCTGCTACATTTCTATTTTATTTTTCCCCCAGTAATGAATTATGTGTGCAATATTCTCTCTCCTCTGTTAATCCCCCACTCATTTCAGGAAGACTCAGTGATTTTCTTACCATTTGCCCTGCTTCTCATGTGGGTCTCTTTCCTGACTTAATTCATAAAATGAACACTATTTGTTGGATCTGAGCAGTGTTTCCGCTTTCACTTCTCTTTCCGTTCTGGCACATTCTTTTGTTTCTAAAGATACTCTTTTAGATTTTAAGAGTTCCCTTATTGTGAAAAATAAAATCAGTTAAGGTCTGGATCTACCCCAGACCTCTGGTTTTAAGTGATCATATACATTTTTGTCTCTCTAAACTGGATATTTACACCCAGGAGATATTTTCCAAATAGACCACTAGCTAATCCAAGCCTGAATTCAGTTATTATTTTGCCTGTCTCCTGTTTAATGTGTCCAGTCTTTCTGTGCTTTTCTTCAAGCCTTAATTCATGCATTTCTCCAAAATGTTCTCTTGGGCACAGGCAGTAGTACTATTTATTTATTTTAAAACGTTTTTCCTTGCAATTTATCTCATGATCCTTTGATTATTTTGTGTTGATGTCTGTACTTTTCTCTTGTGTTCCAGAACTCTATTAACACATAACAAACAACCCCAACAACAATTTTCTTTACATCTCACAATTTTAAGGGTCAAGAATTTTGAGCTTGGCTGAGTAATTTTTCTTCTCCTTATGCCATAGATACAGGTCACTTGGGGATATTCAACTGGCTAATGGTTTAGTGAATCTTAGATTCCTCATGCATATGGTGTTTTGGAGGAGATGGTTGAAAAGCTGGTCTCAGTTGAAAGTATTGATCAGGGATCCAACACATGGCACACAGCATCTCTAGCACAACGGTCTCGGAGTTATCAAACTTCTTGTGTGCTCAGTTGCTCAGTCGAGTCTGACTCTTTGTGACTCCATGGACTGTAGCCAGGGATCAGAACCACGTCTCCTGCATTGGCAGGCAGATTCTTTACCACTGTGCCACCTGGGAAGCCCCTGGTAGCTTCTTACCTTCTTACCTGGTAGCTTAGGACTCTGAAAAGAATGTTCCAAGAAGCCTGAGTGGCAGCATCAGAGTTTCTGATGACCCAGCATTGGAAATCCTGAAATGTTACTTCTACCAAGTGCTGCCTTCTGTTCGTCAAGCAAGTTACCAAGACCAGCCCAGATTCGAAAGGACATTAGAACCCACCTCTTTATAGGAGGAGTAGAAAAGAGTTTGTGGCCATCTTTAATCTACTTGTGTTTGTCATCCCTTTACATGGCTTGGCTGCCCTGACTACATCTATGGGGTCTCTCACTGAACCTCTGAAAGAGGCTTCACGATATTTCCTTTCTCCATCTGAGAAACTTATTTCAGGCTGATTTTTGAGAGTTTACTCCTCCTAATAAATTTCACTGGACTGCAGTCACTCTTTCTGATGGACAAACTATTAAAAACATATCCCCCTTTTTACATTTTTTATTTAGGGTAGTTACATTGTATGCATCTCCTAAACCCTTAAAAAAAATCTCTCTCTTGTTCTTCAAGATCTTCCTTTCTGTTTCATATCTGCCTAATCTGTCTTAAAAAATTCTCTCATTCAGTTTAATCTGTCTATCTTCTTTTATCTGGTTTTCACTGTTCCACCACTGTTCTCATGAGAGGGTGAGAAGCATATTTTTGAAACTTCTCTTTCCTCCTCAATTACTTGAAAACCTTGATTTTATAGACTGTGTGGGTTTGAAACCGACACCAAGATAGGATTTGATAAGAAACGTCTATGAAAGATAAAGGGAAGGGAGCAGGAGGAGGCAGTGGGAAAACTCCAAGTCTGACAGCTGAGAAAGAAAATGGAGATGGACGAATTGAGTAGGAAGAGCTGGAATTTTCAAGCTAAAGGCACCTGTTAGTGAGTTCCCTGCTGGCAGTCTTGGGTTCGCAGTGGAGCCCCTGCTGTGCTGAGTCACAGCTGGGAGTAGCTCATGGGGCTGTGTGCCCCCTGCAGGAGCACGGTGGTGGGTCTAACAGGGCAGCTGGTGGGGCTTTCAGTCAGCTCAGCCCGCTGTACGGAGAAGCTCTGGCCGTCACAGGGTAGAGCATTGTAGGTGCTAATGGAAGCCAGGGTGGAGAATAATGCTGCAGTTTGGTGAGAGCTGCTCATGAGGCTGGATTTTCTCCTTATCTTGAGACCTCCATCTCCTCTAGTCCCCGGGAGATCCTGCTGGCCTGGGGACATGGATTCACTGACTTTGGCAAGTAGGACGTCACATTCACAGGGGGTAAGGTCTACCTCTATCATGTACCACATGTGTAATTAACCTCGGTCAGATTTCTGTGTCTCCGTTTTTCTCATCTCGGAAGGAAATCTTGCACTAAACTTTCAAGATCCCTTCTGGCTCTGACGCCTTCCAGCTCTGACACATTCGATACTCAGAGCCTTGATGACTCAGTGGAGCCTTTGATCTCCTATCTTTCCAAATTTATCCTTGTGAAAAGGATGCTTACAACTTTTCATTGTCAGAGAGCTGACTCACTGAGACAGAGCTGAGGTGCAATTATGGTATATGTGACTATAGATGTTGATAAGAAATTATCCTCAGACATAAATGGTCTAATAGCAGCAGATGATTGCAAAAGACATTGGTTTTGAATAATTTAACATAATGCTATCTACTTCGAGTGCAAACACTAATCAGGAACATTAGGTAATTCTGATTTAGGTACAGGACCCCAATATATGAAATCTGCATTTTCATGTTAGCACCAATAGCACTTACATAACTGCTTGTGGTAACGATGGGGAATGAGTCTAAGAAGTACATTTGCTACAGAGATTTGCAGTGCAAATCCTGGTTATTAATTTTACCTTTTGTTAGGTATCTTACAAGAGGCATCTACCCAATCTTAGGAAATAATTTTTATGTTTAATATGTCGGTGGATTAATTACACACTTACTCTTAGACTGATGTATGTAGAAGATTAACATATTGCTATGTGTGAAGAATTCTGAGTTTGAATAAAGAAGAAAAAGGGAAGAGCTATTTACCTTGAGCTTCAAACCCCTTTAATTTAAATAATTTTACAAATAGGGAAATTGAGGCCTAGGTAGTTTGTCTCAACTGACCAATATCACAAGATAATAACTGCTAAGAATTTTATTTTGCTTCTGTATGCCAGATACCTTTATAAGTTCTTTATATATATGAGCAACTTTAAGAGATGGGTAGAACCAGCAGAAGAGATAGACACTGTTATTTCTATCGTCTTACACATGAGGAAGCCGAGGTATGAAAGGGTTGAATTATCTCTAGGGCACTTAGAAGTGGCAAAGCCAGGATTTGAACCCAGGCAGTTTGGCTCCAGAGTCCATGCTTTTAACCCTATACATACTTTACATACTTCCTCATCAGTATAGTGTGTTAAAAAAGGCAAGCTGGCACTGGAAATTAGATCTCCTGATTTCCTATGAGTCTTTTCCGTAACAAGTCTATTTTAATATTTTAAAATTAACACAGCAACTGAAAATGTACAAGTGGCTTCCCAGAAGTCCTACTTTCTCGCATGAGGACCCCAAAGGCAAGTCTCCCCAGTCTCTGCCCCCACACCTCCCAGGAGAAACTCAAGCAATGTACATTAATTATCAGGTAGGAGTCATTTATAATTGATGAACCACATGCTTCAAAACAATTGACTGATTATGAAGTGGTCTCAGGTTACATGAAAAGCTTTTTCCCAGAAATAAGCTAAACTCTGCTAGGAATAATCTCCATATCTCATTTTTTGATGAATTTTCCATTTGCTCCTCTTCCTGAGTCTCCTGGGGTCCTGCGCTTGATCATTCCCAGCCCTCTACCACCAGCCCTAGACCTTTCAGCCTTAAGTCCTCACTGAGTGACCGACTCTTTGACAGGACCCCAGGTTGCTATGTTGGCCTAGCTGTCCACCTAAGGCAAGTGTCCCCTTGTAGCAGGAAGTAGCAGGAAGTTACTGCAGAGAAGAACACTCTTTGGACTCATCCCCTGAACCCATCATCCAGCTGGACTTTGCATGAGCTTACGGACATCCAACATCCAAGCTGGGCAGCTTCTTTGGTCATCTGTGTAGCAACCCATTGATTTGCAACTTGATGGTTTACTTAACCAATGGTTTCTGTTCTCATTAGGAGCCAGCAGAATAGCCAAAAGGTACTTGCTGAGACTATCAGTGGTGAAAGCTGATTTTCTGATCGACTGAAGCAGGGTGCATTGGTTGCCTCTGCCCCAGTGGGGCTGTTTCTCAAACATAGCTCAGACCTCATCCTTATTCATGTCTTTTCAAAAGTTAGAACCTCATCACCCCTGCCGTGGGGGTAGTAGAGATGGGGGGCAGGATTACAAATTTCAGGGGGCTCTTAGGAGTGTGGACCTACCGGTATTCCATTAAGGAAGATGAGCAGAGGGTAGGTGAGTGAGCAACCATCAGACTTCACTCTCTTTTCGCAGGCACTGGTGAGAAAGATCGATGCCTCGGACAATATCTACACCACAGAGTCCACCACGGGGAACCTGTTCAGCCTGACCCAGGAGGGGGCTCCCTTGTGCCGCATCATAGCTAAGGTGAGCTTCGTGGTTGGGGGCCAAGGTGACAGGCCTCGGGAGAGTGCGAGGAAGCTAGTTTGGTGGGGACAGCTTTTTTCCACTCTAAGTATCAACTCTTCTCCCCCATCTTCACATATCTTAACAAATCCAAACCAATCGTATCTTCCAACTTAGGTTCTTGGCTGGATCTTAAAAATGCCCACTGTCACTGAAATACTGCTTGAGGAAAAGACAAAATTGAGAAAGACTGTGGGGTTTTTTTCAGTTACCATGGGCACTGTAATTCATTAGACTCACGGTCAATTTGCCTCTGAACTTGAGGCCCAAATGCTTAGAGCAATGGTGCAATCAGTATTCCTAGGACCTCACTAAGGTCTTTGTTTTATCTTTGCGTTTTCTTTCTTCCTTTCCTCCTTTCGACCCTCCTTCTTTCCTTCCTTCTCCACCTCCTTGTTCCCTCCCCTTTCCTTCTTTCCTTTTTCCTCCCTCCCTCCATTCTTCCTTTCATTCTTTCCCTTGAGAAATGGCATCAACCTAGGGGATAGAATGATGATCCAACTGGAAGCAGAGTTATGTCCTCTAATAAACTTTAGATGCCAGTCACAAGAAGATGCTTGAGTTTGGTGGTTCTCAGTCCTCACTGGGCAACACAACCCCTCAGGGAGTTTTTGGAAAACAGCCCCACCCAAGGTTTATCAAGGTCCTGGGGTAAGACCTGGGAATCCACACTTTAAAAAACTCTACAATTCTATGCCCAGTTTTTAAGGAATCTGTCTAGGACAACCCAGAGGGCTCGGGTGGGGAGAGAGGTGGGAGGGAGGTTCAGGATGGGCGGGACACATGTAAACCGGTGGCTGATTCATGTTTTATATATGGCAAAAACCATCACAATATTGTAAAGTAATTATCCTCCAATTAAATAAATTAATAAAAAATTTAAAAGCTCCTCAGGTGTTTCTGAGGCATGGCTACTCTCAGAAATCACTGCTCTAAGCCTTTATAGAAATCTGGAAGAGCAAGGTAAATGTCAACTTTGCTCAGGGGAGAAGAGGATTGCATGGTACCTCAATAGCAAACGTTTGAGTGTGCTCTCCACTGAGCTTAATGCCTTGCAAACATTATTTCTTTTAACTTATAAGACCATCCTAATAAGTAGTTACCTTGTTCTCCCTCATCTGTGGTTGAGGAAATGACTTGAGAGGCTTACTCAGGGTCATACAGCTGATAAAGAGTGGAGTCAGAATTAAAACCCAAGTCTCTCTAACTTGGAATTCATGATCCTAAAGCCCACAGTGGTGACTTCTGGTTCAGTCTTTGGCCCTTCAGCTTCTTGGGCCAAAGTGTGACTCAGAAGTTCTCAACCCTGTATGCATATTAGCATCACTAGGAAGCTTTAAAAATTTCCACTAGTAAGTGACCAAGCTGAATTTGAACCTGGCTGTTTGGCAGTGAAGCTATGCTCTTGTTTGCTGCGCTGAACTTGCTCTCAGCAGCCAGGCTTGCTCTTTGTCCTCCTGCCTGCCTCCTCCTTCCCAACCCTGTCCTCCCGTGCCCTCCTCCCCTCTCTACAACCTTCCTTACTCCTGCATCCTTACCATATGTCAAACACTGTGCTAGCTTTCCCTTCATCATCTCATCTGACCCTCCTGATAATCTAATGATGTGTTATAATCATCATTCCCATTTTTAAGATAAGGGGACAGAGACTCAGAGAGAGGGCTATGTGCCCTGAATGCAGATGAGATTTTAACTAGATCTGCTGACTCCAGAGACTTAATCTCAGCCTTCCTCTGTCTCCAGTCCTTGGTTGGGGGTGGGGGCGGTGGTGGTGAGTAGACAGAGGTTTGAAGCAGAGAGAAGATTCAGTGGTGAGTCTCATCTTCCACCTCCAGCAGAATCACCCCTAGGTTTCCAGTCCTGACGGTGACATGGGGGCTGGGAGTCCCTGGTACGCCCTGCAGAGCATCCTCACCTTCAATGCTCAAGAAATGTGCCCAATCTGGTGACAGATGTGGGGCAGCTCCCCCAAGTGGCCTTCCTCACTCACCTCCTTGGGGAGCCAGGGTGTCTGTCTTCACTCAGGTCCTTCATCCCTCTGAGCTGTGCCCATGAGATGGTTTGGGCAACCTCTCTGGGGTCTATCCTCTCATCCCTTAGGGTTCCTCAGACAACCAGGAAATAAACCAAGTCCTCCTTATGAAGCTGGTGGCAAGTCCTATCCCTTCCTGAATGCAAAGCCCAGAAGACTCCCCTGTGTGTTGTCAAATTACTACCCCCGCCCAGCCCAACGCCTCTATTATTCCCCCTCCACTAGTCTACACACCCTACAAGTGGCCTCCTCCAGCTTTATGACAGCTTATCCTGAGCCTGTCTGAATAATGCATGCCATTATACAGCTGGGCTCTGAGCCCAGAGCTTTCTATAAAATTAAACAAGCTCCAGCCAACAGTGCAATTCTGCAAGCTCAGGCGACTCCAAGTCCCACTCAAAGCCTAATGCTGCTTTTCAGTCCTTGGTGGATGGGGGCTCCAGAGTGGTCCCCGCAACTACTCCATCTCCCTTCCTACCTCTTCTCCCTACCACGCACGCCAGCCTTTGGGACACCTCTCATGAGGATGTCAGCCACGCTTCTAACCAGGGTGCCTTCCGCAGCCCGACCCCCACGTGGTGGTCCAGGCCCACCCTCACTGTGTGCTCAGCCCTTTCGCAACCTCAACCTGCTTCACCACTGACAGCTGAGTCATGCGGTTGTCCCCACCCCATTTTAAACCAAAGATACCCGGCAGCAGAAGTAGGATTTGAACCAGAATCCTCTCAATCTGGGTTCAGGATTTCCCTCTTCCTCTCCTAGTAGCAAAAAATGCTAAGAAGATCATTTTTCACAGGCTTGGGAAAGGATGTAACGAGAATCCAATGCAAATGGGTGCAGAGGCTTAAATATAGTTATGCTGGATCTGGCATCTCCCAAGCCAAAGGAAGGCTGCCACGTTGATCCTGGCTCTCAGCCTCTCATGCTTTGGCATCATTTCTTCATGGTCTGTTCCAGACGTAAATATCTATCACTTTATCTATCTTTGTACGTATATAAATAATATTCATACTACCTATGATTAAATATAAATACATACATATATAAATATGCATACTCATGTAAACATATATGTGTACAGATATTTACATCTGGTAGAAGGTCATTAATAGCTAGCAAGGCAGGCTGGGGAGACCTTGGGATTCTTTTTTTTTCTTTTCACTTTAAAGAGTAATTTGATTTTATGTCAGTGACTCTCTGAGTAAGGTCTTTGTGTGGAACCCTTATCAGATGTCCCAAGAGCTGTGGGGAAGGTAGGCACGCTGGGATAAAGGATTGTGGAGCAAGAAATCAGAGGGGTGAGTATCTTGCCCCATTCTAGAGCATACATTTAGTGAAATGATGATGTGGCTTTAAAATCAGAGTGCTTTTCTTTGACGCTTCTACAGCCACCCCGCCCAGATTGTGTCAGGAGTTCCTGTTCCGTGTTTTTTAACCCTGTACTCCATCCCCATTGCAGTGCACCCCTACCCACATTTCTTCCTGGTTTTAACATTGTCTGCCAGACCATGAGCTCGTTTTGGATAGAGACTGAGGCAGTGCCCAGCACAGGGTCTGGCATATAATAAACCATTAATATTTTTGTGCTGCATGAACAAAGTTACCCGTCCTAAGATATGACCTTTTCCCGCCAAATAAACTATCCTAAAAGGAAGTAGGAATATAGAAGTTGAAGATCACTCTTAGCTAATTATAAAATGTCAGAAATCCTGAACTCCTCCAGAATTGGACACTTTCGTCTTGGTCCCTGCTGTGATAAGCTGCCAAACTCTTAGACTGCGAAGGGCTCGGAGCTTGTCTTTGTGGGGTACTGAGAAGGGGAGGTCTGAGGTGACTGATTTCAATGAGGCTGTGCTGGGCTGCAGCGGTCGTTGCTGCTTCTGGTTGCTCACACACCGTGCTTTCCGTTACTCCCTACTGTGTCCCTGGGACCCTCGACAGTGCTTGGTGCATAGTCTAGTTTTTGTTGAGAGAGTTCTCAAAAATCTGATGGGATGGCAGTTTTGCTGAACCCAGCTCCTTCTTCCTCTAACGTCTTTCTCAGTTTAGGGAACAGGGTGATGGGCTCAGTTAGAGCCAGGAGTGGTGCAGTTAAAGGCAAGTGCCCCTCAGGACCAGGTGCAGACCACTTGCTCATGTATTCTTTCCTGCTACTGGCCCCTCTGCAGCCCTCAGGGAAAGGAAGAGGGGGAAGCAGGGTAAAGCTGGATGTGGGGCGGTCAGCTTCCTCTGCTCTGGACGTGGGCGTCCAGGGTGGGGTTGCCACCAGTTTGCTGGGCACGTGGTGAGTCACCGTTGTGATCTGTTGGCTCTTCCACTTTGCTCTGGGAGCCAAGGTGGCTTCAGTGATTTCTGTAGAATTAATCTGTCCAGTTAGGATGAGTGCCTCACTCCCAGCCTCTTCTCAGAAATTCTCCCAGACTCCTGGGAAGTTGCCACAAGGTAAGAGAGTTTCCATGAACTGCTCTCACAAAGAGAAAAATACAGGTTCACACTCAAGAGCTGGGCTGATCAGTTCTAAAGGGTTTTATTTTTTTCCCTTTTACAAACTGGAGTGAAGGAGTGAAAACAGGACCAATGTGGATTAGGGGCGGAGGTGTGATTATTTCACCCATCTGGACTTCCATTTTTCCCACCCCCAAAATGGAAAGAAATTACAGTATTGGTGTAAATAAAGCCCCTTTTTGTGTTCCTGCCAAGGTGGCGGGGAGGATCTGAGAATTAACAGGTGGTCGCTGGCATAGTGAGAACCAGCACGAGGCATCTCGGTTTCAGCTCTCTCCATCTGCCTTGAGCTTGTTTCTAGAACTTATTTCTGACAGCTCCAGGCTTGTTCCCAGGCGGCTGCTGGGAGGGGGTTGCCAGGCGTCTGGAGCAGTGTTAACTGGGGTTGAGCCTGGTCCCAGCACAGGTGCCTCCCCTGGCCCCTCACCTCCAGTTTAGATTACCAAGGGTGACATTATAAAAAAAGTTTATTAGCATGTGCACTGCACCTACCCATGGGAACTGTCAGATGAGTAACTCAAAGGGTTGGTTACAACTTGGGCTTCTGTAGCATCTTAGCAAAGGAACAATACATTTTTAGAGATGTCGTAAGACAAAGGAAGAGAACCTTGAGTCTCTGAAAGTGAAAGTGTTAGTTGCTCAGTCCTGTGCGACTCTTTGAGGCCCTAAGGACTGTAGCCCACCAGGCTCCTCTGTCCATGGGTTTCTCCAGGCAAGAATACTGGAGTGGGATGCCATTTCCTTCTCCAGGGGATCTTCCCGACCCAGGGATCAAACCCAGGTCTCCTGTACTACAGGCAGATTCTTTACCATCTGAGCCACAGAGGAAGCCCCCTTGAGTCTTTAGGGGTGGCACACTGTGGGAAGACACGTACATGGCAAACTAATAGTCGCTAAAGACTGAAGTTTGCTATGAGTTTCTTCTGGCGCTGAGTCCAGGCTGATAAGGGTCTAAAGTTGTCTCCAGTGATTAACTCTTGTCCTTCTTAGTAGAGAGGAAAGGGAGAATGATCTTTTTAAGTTTATGTCCTGCTTTTAGTCAAATAGGGGGAGAACGGATATCTTTTTTTTTTTTTATCTGCTTCTTCTTAATTGCCTTCAGCTCAAGACAATCTTTAGACTAAAGTGGCATATTTGGGGGTGGCTATTCTGCCGCCCTACAGACCCCAAAATGCACCAGCCGAGTGAGAGGGCGTCAGTTATGCTCGAGTCAGCCCCAAGAGAGGTGACACGGTGAGATCATGTGACATTTTCTTTTCCTTGCCAGGAGGGTGGGGTCGTTGCGCTGTTCAAGGTCTGCCGGCAGGACACTTTCCGGTGCCTCTACCCCCAGGCGCTCCGCACGCTGGCCTCCATCTGCTGCGTGGAGGAGGGTGTCCACCAGCTGGAGAAGGTAAGAGTGCAGCTGGCTGGCTGCGTGGGGACTGAGGTCCCGGAGTGGGTGGGTGGCTGGGGAAAGTGACCTCTTGGTGGACATCTGAACCTCTTCCTGGAGCAAGTCCCCTGAGTCCCTCCTTTCCCCAGTATCATTCAGGTGGGGCTGCTGTGACCTTGACTGTGGCTGATGAAGATGTGAAGGGGACAGAGACTGAGAAGCTTGGCTGGAGAAGGCAGGGCCCAGAGGGACACTCAGCACTTCCTGGGTGGAGAGCCCAGGGGTGGACCACTGCAGGAGGCAGACGAATCAGATAGGGAGGAGGTGTCGAGGTTGAGGGCAGTTGGTTCTTCTCTCGTGGCAGGTCCCTAGCATGTAGAGAAGAGGATCCAGTTTCTCGGGGGACAGGATAGGCAGGAGCAGGGTGTGCGTGGATGCCTGGGTAGGCGGGAGGGCTTCCCTCCAAGAGGGCCTGGGGTAAGGGAAAGGGACGCTTGAGTCCAGGGGCATGGTGGGTCACCACCGCTGGGGTGTCTGGGGTTGGAGGGGTGGGGTGACCTGGCAGTCCCAGGTACCTGGCTCCAGGCCAACTTAGGGCGGCATGGCGGGTTCCAGCCCCCACCCCCACCCCCACGCCCCCCAGGTGGGAGGACTAAGCCTGCTTCTCCCACCTGGCCTGAGTGGGCCCAAGCCTGCAGATGGCTCCTCAGGGATTCCAGCAGGAGGGTTGGAGGCTATGGCTGACACTTGGGGATTTTTCAATCATGTTTCAAGAAAAGATGCTGAAATTATTTTTATGGAAGAGAGGTAGAAAGTCGTGGTATTTCTTGGTGACAGTTGCTGTGTCTGCAGGATTGGGGGTAGGTACCTTGAGTCTGTTCTCACGGTTTGGTCTAAATGGGGAGGGAGCAAGCAAACTGCTTCCTTTCCACTGCATCCCTGTCCCACAGTGTGGTCCCGGCTACCAAGGAAAACTCCACCCTCCCCTCAGCCTTTTCACTTTAGTGCGGACTCCTAGAGGGATGGCTGTTTTGCATTCTACCCTGTCTCTTTCCAAATTTGCTCAGGTTATGGGACAGAGTCACAGGGTCATGGGCTCTGAGGTGCTTTTAGCTGAAGACGGAGAGTTCATGGGCAATCTACTCATTTTACAGATGAGAAGGCTGTGACTCAGAATGGGCAAGTCATTTGTCTGGGGTCACACAGCAAAGTGGTGAAGGAGCGAAGGCCAGCCCTCTGGACAGAGTGTTTCCTTCCCATGGGTTCAGAAGCCTTTGTGTGTGCGCTTGCTTAGGTGGCAAAAAGGAGGCAGTGGCTAGACAGACAGACTCCATGAAGTAAACGCCTTGAGCACGTCCAGCTTCATGCGCGGAATAATCCTCTCTTCTCCCATAAAATCTTCCTCCTTAGAGAGTGGAAAATAGCCAAATGGGTTTGTTTCTTGTCTTCTTTCCTGCTGGTTGGCAGAAAGAAGAAGGGAAGAAAGCAGAAGGGACTGGACTCAGCAGTCCTCCAAAAGCAGTGGATTTCTTGGCTTATGAGTTTGCAGAGCAGCAGGAAAACTTCAATCCAGGAAAGAAAAACAGCAGAACTTTTTTTGTTTAGAGTGAAAACGTGTGCAGCCAGGAAGGCTGGGGGCAGTTTTTCCTTCCACCTTCCTGTGCGGTTCCCAAGCCAGAAGGCGAAAATGTGTCTTTCCCAGGCCAGATGGGCCGCTGGCCTGGAAGTCAGACCCCAACCCACGGAGCAAAAGGATGAGGGGAGTGCCCAGTGCCTGAGGGATTACTAAGCAGCCAGTGCTGACCTAGCCTCTTACATGCAGCCCTTCATTAAGGCTCCAAGACCTCCCGAGGTGAGTGCTCTTCCTATGTTCATCTTAAAGAAAGGAGCGCTGTCTCGGCCAGTGTAAGTGACTCTCCTAAAATCACGTAGTAAGTTTTGGAGTTAGTATTTGGATCCTGTCTACTTGCCTAATGCTCAGTCAATATCATTGACTCACTGGTTTAATAGATACTCTCAGCAACCATCCCCCCCCCGCCCCCAGCTAAACCCAGACCTCCTTGCTGTTTCCTGCCAGTGTCCTAATCTTCCCCCTCCCCTAACTGGCACAGGAGAAAGTCACCCTCTCTGGGCTTTCTCCTCCTCCAGATCAGATTCGTTTCCATACACAGATACTCGTGAAACAATGCTGTGCCAGGCAGTGGGCGGGACGGAGACTTGTCAGAAAGGAGCCCCCTTGTGGTCAGAAACAGCAACTACAGCTATGCAATCAGAGCTTGCCAAGTGTCTCCATGGACAGCTTAATGTCATTTGATGCTTACCTTGAACGTGCAAGCATACCCATTACACAGATAAAGAAACCGAGGCCCAGAGATATGAAGTGACATCTTCACAGACTCACACAGCTCATAATTCATTCATTCAGCAAACATTGATCAACTGTCTGCTGTTTGCCAGGCACTGTTTTATGTGTTGGGAGTATAGCAGTGAACAAAACAGACGACCACCCTGGTCCTCTCAGAGCTTACATTCTAGTTCATGGGGTGGCAGGTTACAACCTGTGGGCCGAAGTCAGCCCATTGTTTTTGGCATGTACAGCCCATGAGTTAAGTCATTTTTAAATAATTATAAAAATATGAGAGGAATAACATTTATGTCACATGAAAATTATGTGAAGTTCAAATTTTTGATCCACAAAGTTTTAATGGAACACTGCCAGGCTCCGTCGTTTAGGTGTTGTAAATGTCTGGTTTCTCTACAACAGTATAATTGGATAATTGCAAGAGAACATGAAGTCAAAAATATTTACCACCTGGCCCTCTACAGAAAATGTTTATCCACCCCTAATCTATCAGGTAATAAGGACATCATGGCCATGGCTAAAAATACAACGAAAGTGAAAATGAAGTTGCTCAGTCGTGTCCAACTCTTTGCGACCCCATGGACTGCAGCCTACCAGGCTCCTTCGTCCATGGGGTTTTCCAGGCAAGGGTACTGGAGTGGGGTGCCATTTCCTTCTCCAGAAAAAGACAATAATTAACATTTATTGAGTACTTGGTTTGTGCACTTGGCTAGACCGCTCCTTTCATGGTGTCACTTAATCATTAACCCATCAGTGCTGTCATCATCCATGTCATCTATAGAAGGAAGGAAGACTCAGAGAAGTGAAGCAACTTCCTCAAGGGCACACAGCTAATAGATGGCCTGGTGGTCATTTGATCCAGGATCACAAAGAGTCGGACACTACTGAGCGATTGAACATGCTCTGATGAGCTGGAGCCAGCCTGGGTTGCAAACCATCATGCCCACCCAGGATTCAGCTCCAGTGTGTGAGGTCAAAGTCCATGCTCTTTTCCTCCACATCACACTGTTTTCAAAGTTGTGAGAAGTTCTAGAGACGCCCAGGGGGTCCTGGGTCACCTGCCCCTCCCCCAGGTCCCGCTCACACTCTGTGATCTGAGTGCCGAGTGCTGGCCTCAGACACTCCGGTGGGGTTGCCACTGTCTGTGTTTAGGGTGGAAGGTGAAGAAGTCTGGGGATGGGCCAGATTGCAGAAGCCACAGCACGACAGGCTGGGTGGAGGCATAAGTGGAGAGCAGGTGCCCGGGGGTTCTTGCCCACTGCCCACTCACCAGGCACAACTCATGCCTTCCTTAGATAATGTCACAGCCTCAGTCTCCCCTGATTTACTGTCCTCGCCTCCTCCCCGAGGCTCCTGTAATTAATTGCCACAAGAAACGCGCTAAATTTGGTGAAATCCATCTTTGTCTGCAGCTACCCACGCCCTCCTCTTCCCGCCAACCTTGGAGCAGTTCATTAAGTCAAGCACAGACCCTGGCAGAGTGTGAGTCTATCAGGTCACCAGACGCCCCATCCATCCTCAGCCCTGCTGTGTGATGCTAGAGCTCTGTCAGGCTTGAGGCATTCACATGGCCATAGATTCACTTAGTCACCTGCTGCTTCTTTCTCTGTCATCCAGCCATTCACTTACTTTCAAGTTGCTTGCTTCCTTGCTCGCCCACTCAGTCCATCACCATCTCATTCTGCTACTAATTCATTCTGTCATCATGCGTTTGTTGTGAACTGTCCAGCGTGCTGAGGAAACTGTGGCCTCTGAGAGTCAGGCTCTTCTGGATGCGAATCCAGGCTCTACCCCGGGAAGAGTAACTTGGACACATTTCCCTGGGCAAGTTACTTAACTTCTCAGAGGTGCAGTTTCTTCATCCATCAATGTGCACGATGAAATCTACCTCCCAGGGCTGTCAGAGATGAATAGATGCACAGCAGTGTGGTTCCTGGCTCCCACTAGGCACTGAATAAATGGTGGCTGTTATGATTATGGTGCAGGTAATTCCAGTTGCTGGGGTTTTGGACATCAGTGGCCTCAGGGAAATGATGGTCTGGTGGAGAAGGGAAGGCTGGCCTGTCAGCAGGAAGGGCTAGCATGGCCAAAGATGCTGCCCTTGCACAGTGAGCAAAAGTGTGGAACACGAGTCCCCACAACCTTTCCACTTTACAGGGGAGGAAACTGAGACTCAGCTTGTGAAGGTGGAGTTTGGATTCAAAGCCTGGCTGGTTTCCAAAGCCCAGTTCTTTACACTCTGTGACCCCGGGAAGAGCTGGCCCTTTTGAGGTTGGCACCTCAGGGCAGTGGCTCTCAGGGAACCAGGCTCTGTGTATTGGTCTGGAAAAGGGGGCAAGCATGGAAACTCCTGAGGAGTTTTGGAGCTGCAAGATGTCAAGACAGAGCAAAGTCTTCTCCAGAGGTGTCTGAAGGGTCCTCCCCGCCTCCATTCTTTCTTTCCAGAGGTCCGGTTCCTCCTGTTCCCCCTGGGGCAGTGGGTTTCAGGAAGTCTGTCCTCCCCGCCGTGTGCCCTCAGCAGACAGTCACCCCTCACTCCCCAGTCCCTGTGCTGGGCTCTGGGAGGAAGAGACAAGTAACTGTGTTCCCTGCCTCCCACCTGGAATGGCCACGGGGTGGCCCCATGGGCATCGGAAGCCACAGGCCAGTGGCCTCACCTGTGTCTGAGGAGCTGGTGATGGCAGCGGCAGAAGGCAGTGGAGCTGGCCAGAGGACCGAGGCGGAGCCCCCAGGCAGGCCAGGGGAAAGTGGCCTCAGCAGAGGGAGTCCGCAGCTAGGTCAGTGGGGCTCTGAGTCTTTTAGGAGCTCAGTGAATTGGGGAAGCCCAGAAGAGAAGGCAGCATTCTCTGGACTCACTTTAGAGAAGATGGGGTGAAGAAAATGAGGGCCAAAGAGAGAGTGAGGAGGCCAGAGCCACACAGCCGGGTGAGAACAGATGGACCCAACTCCGTCTGGTCATCAGGTGACCAAACCCACCTGGACTGGTCAGGGCAGCCCTCGGGAGGACTAGAGCTGGGACGGTGGACTGGCATCACCAAGGGGAGGACTGCCAGTCTGTGGGGAGGCTGCAAGGGGCTAGAGAGCAAGTGGTTCCTCTCTGAACCTCCCTTTCCTCTTTACGGGGTTGCCATGGTGAGGTGATGTAGCAGTGTGGGTGGGGCCTGCGTGGAGGCAGAACTCGCCTTTGTCTGTGTCCCTTCCTTCTTTCCTGGCCTGTTTGTCTTCACCTTTTTGGGTTATTCTGGGGAAACCCTGCAACACCCCTAGAAATCCTGAGTCCTGGGGTTTGACAGTGACCCTGGCAGGCTTCCAGTGTTCTGATTGGCTCATGAGATGGCCAGGGCACTGCTGGTGCAGAGGCCAGGGTCGGACAGGGCTAGGGGCCAGGGTGGGGTTGCAGGTGGGTGGGGACTAGAGCCAGACTGGGGCCTGGGGTCCAGGTGAGGGGCTAGGGCTGTGGGGCAGGAACCTAGAGCCTAGGGCCATTGAGGTCTCCCCAAGCCTAATGCTCAAATGGCCTGAGACAACCTCCAAGAGAGTTCTGGTAATTGCCTCTTCCAGCCATGATACCAGAGACAATCTTACTTTCGAAAGAGATTTCTTTTATTCCCCCCTCCCTCTTATTTCATTTTTTTTTTTCAAATAAGGAGTTCATCCTGTGTTGGAGCCAAGAAGAGAGTTTAATGAAAATCGATGGAGAAATTAAAGATGAACAGCGGGGAGGGAAGGAGGGCTCAACTTCAAGTCTAAGAAGAGAACCATCAGTGATGAAGGATGGGGACACGGCTGCCTGTCTCCACACAGCTCCCTTACCCTGTTTCCTGGGGCAGCTTCTTGGGATTGTGTTGCCCTGACATCTGAAGGGCCAGGCTGGAGATAGGGAGACCTGGACCCAGAAACCCTGGGCAGGAGGGAACTGGGTGGGGAGGCTCTGTCTCTCTAGCTGCTGTCTTACAGGAGTTTCTTTCCACTGCCTGCTTCTTGTAGGGCTGCAGATGATCAGAAATAAGTCACATCTACAAAAAAAATCAACCAGTTTTTCTCATCCTTTTGCTCATTTGATCCATACAGTCATTTTACAGGGAAGGCACACAGAGATGGTTATGCCCATTTTACAGAAGGGAAAGTTGAGGCTACATGGCATAAAGACACTGGCAGAGGCAGTGTCATGTCTGACTCTTTGCAACCCCATGGACTGTAGCCTGCAGGCTCCTCTGTCCATGGAATTTTCCAGGCAAGTATACTGGAGTGGGTTGCCATTTTTTCTCCAGGGAATTTTCCCAACCCAGAGACTGAACCCGGGTCTCCTGCACTGCAGGCAGCCATCAGGGAAGCATCTGAGCCATCAGGGAAGCCCCCAGGATGTGGAGATGGGATAGAATTAGGCACTCTGCCCTGCTCCCCCTGTCTTTGAGATTATGTAGGGACCAGTATTATCCAGACAGAAGGCGGCCCTGCTGGCCCCGGGTCTGCACCGCACTCCAAACCTGAGTTTGAAGAGGGCAGCCTCAGCCCTGCATGTGGCAGCGGGGGAAGGTTCAGCTCAGCCGGGCCTCGGCTGGTTCCCATGCGCTGTGCAACAGCGCCACCTGGTGGACAAGAGCAGCAGCTGCCTCTGACATGCGGCCTTGTGCTGTCTTCTCTACTTGGCAAAACTGGTCTGAACCAGTGGTCAGGGCCAAGATGTGTCCTGAATGTGGCCTGATTTGCAAATTCAAGGCAACAGAGTCTTCTTTTTACTAAAGCAGCTTCCTCCCGGGGGAGCTTGGAGATACATCTTGTAATCTAGTGTTAGTTGCTCATTGTATCTGACTCTGCAACGCTGTGGACTGCTAGGCTCCTCTGTCCATGGTACTCTCCAGGCAACGATACTAGAGTGGGAAGCCATTCCCTTCTCCAGGAGATCTTCCTGGTCCAGGGATGAAACCCAGGTCTTCTGAATTACAGGCAGATTCTTTACAGTCTGAACCACCAGGGATGCCCTATTGTGATCCACCATGTCTCCAACCTGCAGTCTTCCACAGTGCTGGTCCTATGCCTTCCTGGAGCAGAAGCATTCCTAAACCCCCTAGTTCTCACTGCACAAAATCCACCCCTGCCCCACCACCCCACCCCAAGCCCAGTACTAAAGCTGCCCTCTGAGCAAGCCACGTTCAGCACACTGCCCCTCCAACACACAGACCCGGGTTGATGCCTGGCTTTCTGCTATGAGTTGACTTTGCCCCGCTCCAGCCCCGTGCCATCATGCATAAAGTGCAGAGATAATCCCTGCCTTCCAGACAGTGAGAGCCCAATGAGTCAACATACCATATGTGCAAGCTGTTTTCCCCTTCTTATCAAATTCTTCCACTAACCATTCTCAGGGCTTCCTTGCCTGCAGCACCTGCCTAGGCAAGGCTGTCCCAGTGGAGTGGCTCAGAGGTACTTGCTGATGTCGATCGATGCCCATCTCTGAATGGCCTTCCTGGCGGCCCTCTCTCTCGGAGCTCACATTGAACTTGGTGCCTCCCTGAGAGCATGACCTATACCCCTGACCTCAGAGCACTGTCTAAGCTTCCCCACCAGCAGATGCTGTCTTGCCCACTCCTTGACCCATCAGGGAAGTGACTTGCACACACAGATGAATAATTTTTGCTGCATGGATGAATAAATACAGTTGGAAGAGTTCTGGTGCATCCTTCCATTGCTAATGGCAGGATAGAGACTCAGAGAGGCAAAGTTCCTGCATCCCAGACTCCCACCGTTAGCAGCAGGACGGCACCCAGAAGGCTGGCTGCTGACTACTTGCAGATACAGCCTGTGAGCAGTTCTGGGCCCCCGCGTGGGGTGGGGTGTGGGAGTGAAGACGTAGATCCCTCGGCAAGGATGCACTGGCTGAAAATCTTTCTATAGGGTTTGCCCTGAGCCCCTTTTTGTACCATCTGGCCCGAGTAGTTGGTTCCAGCTTCCTCTCCCCTCCCTTTCTCTTCCTCCTGTCACTCTGCGCCCAAGCTCTGGTGTCCGCAAACAGACCTTGTCTCCAGACTGGCAATAGTGCAGAGAGCCTGGGGCCAGCTCCTCCTTAGCTACTGGTTTGCTGGGGAACCACAGGGAACTTTCCTCATCTCCGTAAGCCTTGGGGTTCTCATTTGCTGAGTGAAGAATCTGTTCTGCTGGTATCCAGTGCCCGATGAAGTGATCTTGGAAGATGAATGTGTGAACACAACTTTGAAGGTGTTGAGCTGGCTAGGCTGGGGTTCTGGGACCTCTTCCCTGCAGTCGGTGTGTGTTGTCAGAAGAGAACTGGGCACCTCTCCCTGTGAGTTCATAGACGGAGGCCTGTGCTTGAGAAGCGTGTGTGTGTGTGTGTGTGTGTGTATGGTGGGTGAAGGGCAGTAAGCTCGGCAGGGTAAAACATCAGTAAAGTGCGTTTCCTGGCTGTACTCCCAAGTAGTCTAGTGCGAGCAGGGAATCTGTCTGTAAGAATTCAGGTGTAAACATGATGCTTGTGTTGGGGAGAAGGGAAGCTGTGCCACAGGGAAGCGAGAGCTGCTTAGGACCCTGGATGGGGTGCAGAGGTGGGGCCTGTACCATCACGGCTTCCCCTGGGCTTCTGGAGCGGGGCCAGTGCCAGTTCAGAGACCAGCAGGGGAAGGAAGCTGCTGCAGCAGAGACAGTGAGGAGACAGGCAAGATAGAGTGTGGAGGTTTGGGGGCAGAATTTGACATGGGAGGATCCATTTCCTGGGAACAGCCTGGCACCAACAGCACAGAGGTGGAGGGGAACCAGGATCCACCTGGTGGCAGGTGGTGGGTACTCTGGTCACACTCAGAGACAGAGACAAGGAGAGGGACGAGTAATGAGAAAGAGGAGGAGACACAGGATAAGAGAGGAGGACCCACACAGATAGTGAACACACAGTTTCCAAAGGAGTGTTTCATTCTCCCTTGCGCTACTTTAAAAGTACAAATAATTAGTTTGGGAATTCCAGTGGTTAAGATTCTGCACTTCCACTGGAGGGGGTGTAGGTTTGATCCTGGCTGGGTGCTAAGATCCCATGTATTGTGTGGTGCAGCCAAAAAAAAAAAGAAAAAAAAAAACAATTAATCTGAAGCCTTGTGGTAACTGGACATGCAGTGCCCTGCTCCTGGCCTGCTTGGGCATACAGTGATCTCTCATGGTGATTTTAATTTTCATCTCACTGACAACTAATACTTTTGAGCTATTTTTCCATATCATTTCAAGCATTTAATGTAGCTTTTCAACCCCAAAAGGGTAGTGTCTTCAGATGGCAGCTCTTAAAAGGCCCACTGATCCTATGTTTCAACTTACATGTTCATAAAATTCGTTGACAGTGCCTTCTGTCCATTTTTAATGCAAGCTTCGAACTTTTGTCGGGCCAATTATATCTGCCACTTTGCATATCTAGCATACTAAGAGGAGATCATTTTTCATTACTGCATTCTATACCATTATAATTTAGGTCATTGACCCACCATTGTAAAAACAGAATTATTTTCCTGCTCCTGAGGGAGCAGGAGATTTTTGTTGTTGTTTCTTTGGCTGCATCGTGCGGTTTGTGGTTTTGTGGCATCTTAGTTCCCTGACAAGGGTTTGAACCCTCACTCCAGGTGGTAAAAGCCTGGAGTCCTAAACACCGGATTGCCAGGGAATTCCCCAACTTTTGATTTTTGCTAAATTATCTTAAATTGTTTCTTGTCCAAAGGACAGGAAGGAATTTGAATAAATATTTCATTTAATTGGTTTGTGCCATGACATGTACCTCTATGGGTTAAATTTTCCTTTGAAGTGTGATTAACAATTTTGTTTCAATGGAAGTAGAGCACTATATAAGCAGAACAAACCATGGGTTTCAGTATTTGTGATTACTGCAAAAAATTGTAACTTGTGTATATTATATGTTATACACATTAATATATATAATAACATATATATATATGCACATATATATACACACATGTAAAACCAAGGGCTTCCATGGTGGCGTAATGGTAAAGAACCTGCCGGCAGTGCCTGAGCTGCAGGGGACGCGGGTTCGATCCCTGGGCTGGGAGGATCCCCTGGAGAAGGAAATGGCAGCCTGCTCCAGCACTCTTACCTGGAGAATTCCATGGAGAGAGGAGCGTGGCAGGCTATAGTTCACGGGGTTGCAGATTGTCGGACATGACTGAAGCAACTGAAAACTCACTGACCATTTGGTTATCTTCTGTGAAATGTCTGTTTGAGACTTTTGCCCATTAAAAAAAATGAATTGCCTTTTTCCTATTGATTTACAAGCTTAAAAATATGTATTCTACATAAACCCCTTTGTCAGATATGTGTTTTAAGAATACATATTCTCAGTCCGTGGTTTGCCTTTTCATTTTCTTAATGGTGTCTTCAGATGGATAGAAATTAACTTTGATAAAGCCCAATTTATTGATCTTTTATAGTTAGTGTTTCTTGTCTCCATTTAAAAAAGGTTTCTGTTCCCCCAAATCATGAAAAGAGTCTCCTATATTTTCTTCTAGGGGCTTTATTATTTAACCTTTCACATTTAGTTCAATGGTCTATTTTAAATTACATTTTTTTTATGTTCAAGATTCAGTGTTTTTCCATATGATATCCAATGGAGCCAGCACCATTTATCAAAAAGATAAAATGGTACCTTTGTTGTAGGTAAAGTTATGACATGGGTATGTCTGTTTTTGGACTATTTTTTTGTTCAGTTAGTCTTTTTGCCCATCCTTGTACCAATATGGCCTTGGCTGAGTCCCTATAATCTAAATAATTCTTCATATTTGGTAGTATAGATCCTCTAATATTGTTATTTAAGACTTTCTTGGTAATTCTAAGTTTTATGCTTTTCTATATATAATTTAGAATCAGCTTGTTACTTTCGCCAAAGAAAGACACCTGCAGAGACTTTGATTGAAATTTCTTTAAATTTGTAAATAAATTCAGGGAAAGTTGACATCTTAGACAGTATAGGGTATTCCAGTCAATAAATGTATACCTTCCTACTCTCTCTCAGCAATGTTTTGAGTTTTCAGTATTGACATCTTACACATTTTTTAGATTTATTTCTAGATATGTTTTTATGCTAAAGTGTGTTATTTGAATTTTTATTTTCTAATGATTGATGATATATAGAAAATACAATTTTGAATATTATATCTAATGATCTTGCTGAATTCACTTATTAATTTTAGTGGTATGTAGATTCTTTGGGATTTTATACAGATTTGGATTATGTACATTGAAGAAGTGAGTGCTCAGTCATGTCTGACTCTTTTGTGATCCCATGGACTGTAGCCTGCCAGGCTCCTCTGTCCATGGAATTTCCCTGGCAAGAATATTGGAGTGGGTTGCCATTCCCTCCTCCAGGGATTGAACCCATGTCTCTTGCATCTCTTGCATTGGCAGGCAGAGTCTTTACCATCTGTGCCACAGGGGTACAATCATGTCATCTGTAAATTATGACAGTTTCACTTCCTCGTTTGGAATCATTATACCTTTTTATTTCTTTCTCTTGTATTACCTAGGGCCACTGTAAAGTATTAAGTAGCAGTGGTGATAATAGCTATCTCTGTCTTGATAGAGATTTCAGGGGGAATGCTTTTGATAGTCATTCACTTTTTCCTTAAGTGTGGCTTTATCATTTTAAGGACTAGAATACTGAGGCTTAGAGAAGATGAATAGCTTGCTCATTTCACCAGGTCAGCAGTTAACACAGTTGAGTTGTGAACCCAGGCTTTTCTTACTCCTAGGTTTATGCCGCTCCCACTGTACCCTCACTACCTCTAGAAGAGTGGGCTGAACCCAGGATCTCTGCTAGAGTCACTTGAGGAAGCTTAAAAATATTGATGACAAGGCTCCATCCCAGACCAGCTAAATCAGAATTTCTGGTGGTGAAGTGGAGGCATTACTGTTATAACGATTCCACATATGATTCTAATCATCTGAGAACCAGGCAGATAACCACCGATCTAGAAGTACTTTGGTACAGTTCAGATTCCCGCTGTGCCAGGAGTGCTTTATGGAAAACTTGGTGTTTTCATATCAGCACATGCCTAGCAACCTTCCCCTAAAGGGAAATACACTTTTTCTTAGTGACCTTCGAAACTTTCTCACAAACTCTACTCCTTCCACCACCAAATGCCTCCAGAGCTTCTTTTCAACAATCTGCTTTAAGGAAAATCACTTGCTTATGGGGAAATTATTTTCTATTTATATTCTTAAGTGATTTAATTCTTGATTTCTTTCCACCTCAATAATTCATCTCTTTCTTCATCACTGACTTGGCTGCCAAACTGGTTATATAACCCCTTTCATCCACTGTTCCATCCCCTATTTCATACTCATATTTGTTTTTGTCTGTTTTGGCACTTGACTTTTAATCGAAGATTCTTGTTTGAAAGAGTGAAAGAGGTTGAGTGGGGTCTGGGTATGTTCATTTGGGAGGAAGTTTATATTATCCTCCTGAAGGTGTGTTTTACTTTCTGTAACTTCCTATTGGGCTCCCAGCTCTCCCACCACTACTTAAACGTGTTATTTTATAAAGTAAGCCTTTAACCCCTTACTTTGTTCATAGACTTTGTCCTGAACGTTGCCCTCATTTGGTTTATATCCCACATTCAGATCCTGCTTCTGGCCTGTGGGCTCAATTATTCCACCAAATACTTTGCCCTGTCCCTTGGCCCGCACTTGACCTTGCTTCTTCGGATGTGACCCTGCTTCCCTCTCTGACTGTGATTGGATTTTCCCTTTAGCTGTACCTTGGATATGCAGATCCATCAATGAGCAGGATTCCAAGTGGTTCCCACTTGTCTTTTGTTTTTTCTGCAGGCTTCTTGTGTCCAAGTGGACAGAAAGGTGAAGGAGGAAATTCGGGGGTTCTTTAGGTCATGCTCCCCTTCCAACCCACAGCTGTTAGAGCTGCTTTCACATGATTCTGTTGATCTGTTACAATAAGCAACTCCTGACTTTCCCTAAAAATGAAACATGCAAAAAGAAATTAGAAAGTAGCAGGCGAGCGCCAGTGATACATGACGGGCCTTTGTATACTGGTCCGTGTCCCTTAGAGATTCACCGAAAAGCCACCGCTGCTGCTTTTCTGAAGGTCAGTGGGAGGACATTGCTCATAAATCGGATGTGAGGTATACAATACACTTGGGATTCCTCAAGGGCATGGTTTCCACACTCCTTCTCCCACCTCCCAGGGAGACTTTCACAATCTGCCTGTTCCCTCTTTGTCCAGGTTCAGGGTGCATCAGTCCTACAACCCAAGTAATGACCAGGCCAGACCATCCTCAGCATCACCTGAATGCCATCCCATGAGGAAAGCTTGTCACCAGGCCAGCCCATCCCACTCTACGTAAAAGCTAATTACCTCTAAGTGCTTCCAGCAGCAATCTCTTTAGGGATGTGAAAGTGCTTTGATTAGATTGTTCTCTTAGCATCATTTAATTCATGACTGAGGATGGGAAGTGGGTCTTTGGGGATGGAGGCTCTCCAGAAATGGGACCAGTGTTGGAGGGAGCTAGTCTCAGGCTGGGCTACTCCTGGGCCCACCATAGGAGCTGAGTTAAGCAGCCCCTGCTGACCTGGCCCTCTTGCCAGCCTCTTCCTCTGCTGCCCATGTCAAAGGCCCCACAGATGGGCCACAGGGCCAGGAGAGGGGGAACCAGGATGGGAGTCTCGGCTGTGGCATCACCTTGCTTCGTGGTCTGAGCAGTCTCTTCCCCTCCCTGGGCCTCTGTTTCCTGATCGTTCAGCCCACACTTCAGGCAGCTGAGGTTGTCTGTCGGGCCTCCGCTGCCTACTAGACACCAGAGAAGATTCGGTCTAGGAGCTGCTCCGAGTGCAGGGATGGGCATGAAAACTAGGCATTTACCAACCCGGGGGACTTCCCAGGTGGCTCAGTGGTAAAGAATCCTCCTGCCAATGCAGGAGGCACCGGAGATGCACGTTTGATCTCTGGGTCAAAAAGATCCGCTGGAGAAGGAAATGGCAACCCACTCCAGTTTTCTTGCTTGGAGCATCCCATGGACAGAGGAGCTTGGCAGGCTATAGTCCATAGCGCCGCAAAGAGTTAGACATGACTGAAGCAACTTAGCACACACGAGCCAACATGGTAAGCACTCTAGTTGTGGGCAGATCAGAGTGTGTGGAGGACAGAGATCTTCTGACTGGGGGAGGAAGATGCATGTTCACGGAGGAGGTGATTTCTTACCTGGGTCTGAGAGGGAGTGAGGAGGGAAGGCAGGGAAGAGGAACACTTCAGCTCTAAGTGAATTGGGTTTGACTTGTCTATGAAATATCTGGGAAAATTAGTTTTGGAAATGTATATGTGGATCTTGGGAGCCTTTCCCAAGATCAGGTCAAAGCTGGAGGGCTAGGTTTGACAGTCCCTATAGTGAGTCATTAAGGTCACTTGGGTTTGAGAGGTGTTGCTGACGTGGTCCAGAGTGGGCTGACAGCAAAATCTGGGTTTAAGAAGCAGTTAGCTAGGAGGAGATGGGCCCCGAAGTGGGTATCATGGAGGCCCAGGAAGAGAAGAGGCCCAGATGGAGAGAGTTCTCACCAGGGGGAGGTAATTAAAAAGGCCAGAAAAGAGAGGAATGGAAAGGCTGGGCTTTGCACCAGTGAAGTTCCCAAATCCTTTTATGCGTATGACCTCTCTCTTTCGCTTCTCCCTCTCCCACCCATTTCTCTTTGGTTTCTGTATCTCTCTGTTTCTCCATCTCTTCTTTCTTTGTTCCAATTGATCTCTGTGTCCGTCTGCCTAGTTCAGCATCGGTCACGACGCAGAAGCTCAGTTGCTGTTTGCTGAACATTAGAGATGCACGGGCAGTACTTTTGCTCTCAGATCCCTTCTGAGGAATGTAGTCGTTCATCTTACTGTTCCTGGTTGGGCGTTAATACAGGAGGCACTGACCTTCGCAGAATTCTCGTTCTGGCCTGCACGATCCAAGGTTGTCAAGCCAGTGAGAAAACTTGCAGGCCCCAATCCAGAGAGCTGAGGTTTCCCACGGGGTCACAACCTCAGAGGAGCCTGCAGAAAGGAGCCCTGGAGAGAAGTCCAGGTGGGGGACCTAAGCCAGGGTAGGGGAAGTGAAAGGACTCAGGGCCCCAAGTCTAGGAGAGATGACTGTACCTGCTGGAAGGGGTTAAGGTGGAATGACGGTGCCACCGTGTGGCGGGCACTGCATATGCAGCTCTTAGTTAATCCCAGAGTTCAGCACCCTTTGGGGTTTATCCATTATATATATATATATATATAGAGAGAGAGAGAGAGAGAGAGAGAGCACTTCCCTGGTGGCTCAGATGGTAAAGAATCTGCCTGCAATGCAGGAGGCCTGGGTTTGATCCTCTTGGAGAAGGAAATGGCTACCCACTCCAGTATTCTTGCCTGGAGAATTCCATAGACAGAGGAGCCTAGTGGGGTGCAGTCCATGGAGTCACAAAGAGTCGGACATGACTGAGAGACTTTCATTTTCATATATATGTGTGTGTGTGTATATATATATATATGCACACACACACAAAGTAAAGGCTCAAAGTAGGTACCAAAATCGTCCAGCTAGTAAATATGGAGGCAGGATTCAGAACAGCTAGGTATGACTCCAGAGGCTGTGCATTTCCTGAGACTATAGGAATTGGTTCAGACACTGAGAAGCCCACAGCCCAGTGGTGGGGGCCCCTCAGGGCCTCCTGATGATGAGCTGGGCTGGACTGAAGTTGCTGAGATGGTGATGGATATGGATATCAATTTCGTTTGGTGGCTGCTTGCTAGCAGGTGGCCACGTGGCCAGTCACTGGCATCAGAGCCAGAAGCCTGGGAAATTGACCCACTCAACAATTCAGGGTCACTGTCCAGGGGTCAGGAATCTGTGGGATCCAGTTATACATGCTGTCATGACAGTAGATGTGCCTAGATGTGAGCTCTGAAGAGGGTCTCCCTCCCTGATCTGGGGGATCTGGGGTGCGGGCCTTAAGTCAGAGTGGCTTCCAGGACGTCTTCCCGGAAGTCAGGTTGTACAATGGTCATTTGTGGGTGACTCACTTTCCCCTGCCCCTCTGCTCCAGTACACAGCCTGGCACTCAGCATGTGCTCAGGGAGGCTGTGCTTAGTGGGTTTGCCAAGTGGGAGTCTGGGCTGGTGAGTGGGCCCTTGGGGACCGTCCATTCCCTGATCTCTAGAGTGTATTCAGATTGGCCCATCTCCCTGAACCTGCTGGGGATTAGGTCTGAATCTAGTTTGGGTCTGACCAGCATTCCCAGCTGGGGCTGGGATGCAACTCCATGTGCATCCAAGATGAGATTAGGGAGTTGGACTGGCTGAGAGAGTCCCCCACTAGAGACCCTGTTGCTGTCTAGCCTTAGATGGTGCTGGAAGAGGGGAGGCGAAGAACCAGATAAGCTTAAGAGGTGTCTTAGGTTGCAGGAAGAGGGTGGCTTCCCATTTCTAGGCCCAGAGCAGCCCCTGTTTCTTCCCTGGGCCCAGGTGAGGTCCCTCCCAGAGGGCCTGTTAGCCAAACACCTGGCAGGAGCCCAGTCCTGCAGGGACTGCTGGCTGCTGTTTGCTCTCTTTTATTGAGCACATCCAGGTGAGTTTTATTGCAGACTGTTCCCCAGGCTCCTGTTTCCACATTTGTCTCTTTTGAGTCTGAGATTGCCAAAGGCTTTCACTGCTAATGGCCTTAGGGCTCCCAAGAGCATTTAAGGGAGGCCTAGAACATGACTGGGTAATTAGTCAGACTAAATGCAGCCCCTGGAGTGTGGCTGAAGCTGAGTGGCAGGAAGTAATGGTGTGGGGACAGGAGCCCAGGCCCAGGGCAGCTGCACGGGCTTCTCCTCACCTCACCTCACCTCACCTCACCTCACCTCACCTCATTTCACCTCACCTCACCCCACTTCACCTCACCTCACCCCACTTCACCTCACCTCACCCTGCCTCTGTCCCTGCCTTGCCCCTCCCCGCCCTGAGCCCGAACAAGGGAAGGTCTCCCTGGCCCTTGATGGCAGGGTCCCCAGGCAGGTGGGTGTCCTGGGTCATCTGAGGAGTACTGCTGAGCTGACCTTGGCAAGTTACTGCCTCTTTTTCTCTGAACAAGTCTCGCCTGCTCATCCTTGCTGGAGGCTGAGCTCAGGGGTCACTTCTCAGAAGGCAGCACAGCATGATGCCTCTTCAAAACTGTGGGCTTTGAGACCAAGTCATTTTGGTTCAAATCCCAAAGCAACTGGTTTTAAAGTCTGTGATCTGGGGTAAGTCAATGAACCTTTGTGTGTCTCAGTTTCTTCATCTTTAAATCGAAGATAATGATAACACTGACCTCAGAAGGTTATTAAAAGGATGAATGATATAATAACACAGGCACTGTGTATCATAGCGCTGACCTTGGAAGGCGGTTATGAGGATTAATGGTGTAATAACACTTGCACAGTGGTAGCGGGCATATATTAAGCTCTCAAGAAGTTACAGTGCCAAGAGCAGGTCTGACTGGAGCAGAACTCGGGGGGTTGACGTCTTTCTCTGGCATTCAGGTCCCCTGTGCCCAGGTTTGCTTCTCTCTGGTGGGGCAGAGAGAGCAAGGCCTCTGTAGGGGAAGGTGGTGGAGGACAAGATGGGGAAAAAGGATGCTGAGCTCAGCCTGCTTCTGACCTAAGGAGGGGAGGGGAGCCACCATTTGTCAGGCATCTCTTCTGGAGCTAGCATCTCCTGCTTCACCTCTTTAACTCCTCACACCTTGCTGCTGGATGAGGAAACAGAGTCTCAGAGAGGCTGAGTGACCGAGCAGGAGGGAGCGAGGAGGGGCGCCTAGGGGTGTGAGATTCCTAAGGGACTGTTCTTTCTACTACAGTTCGCTATGGTGGGCGCCCTGGTCTAGCCCCTGGACACCCGCTGATGCCCGCTATCTAAGAAGCCCATGAGCAGTCACTGATCTCTCTGGAGCCAAACGATAAGCCCCCAGAGCCCCTGGGGATCCAGTCTGGGATGTGAGTCTGTCTCATTATTGTCGTGAGCATCTGCTGTCTCTCTACTTGCAGGTGGATGGCGTTCTGTGCTTGGCTGACATTTTGACCGACGACAGCCACTCAGAAGCCACGCGGGCCGAGGCTGCGGCCGTGGTGGCCCAGGTCACCTCCCCACACCTGCCCTTCACCCAGCACCTCAGCAGCTTTCTGGAGAGCATGGAAGAGATCGTGACAGCTCTCGTTAGTGAGTCATCGGGGTGAGGGGGTGCCGTTGGGTGAGGGGGACCTTGTCATGGTTGTCTTCAGAAAAGGCTCCCTGGGCCCCCTCACTACACCCCACACAACTCCTCCACAGAGATGACATGTGCCAAATCCCAGCGGTTAAGGATCAGAGTCAGACTTGAAAGAGCTTTGTTGTTAAGTCTTCTGTTAGAATGCTTGCAGCCCTCTGAGAAACTACAAGCATTGACTTGAGTTCAGGCTAGGATTAATCGGCCTTTCTGAGTGGAGACTGGAACACGCTCCAGGGAAGCATGGGGACTCCAATGTTGAGGTTCAGATCCTTGGCCACAGAGACTCTGATGGGCTTTGTTCCCGAAATCTCCCATCTGTGGTGCCCGGGGGATGTGGCAGCAATGCCTGGGGACAAGTGGCTTCTCAGAGAGCAGCCATTCACCCCACCTGCTGCCTGCAACCCCACCCTGGCCTCATTTCCTGGGGCCCTGAGAGCTTTGACTCTTCTAGAGTCCCCTATTCAGATGTGTGTGTTCCTGGCAGGAGAATCAGAGCCTGATATCCAGAATATACTCTTTCTGCAAAACTGCAGAAACTAGAACTCACCTGGAGAGCAGTCCTCAGGAAATTTGTTTTGCAAACCACACCCTTTAAGTGCTGGTGCTGTGGTGTATTTCTATTTCAATCCCTCTCTCTGTCACTGTCTCTATATCTGTATCTTATTGAAACAATGAAAATTGATTTCATCAGATAATGTAGGGTTGGTGTCAGGGCACTTGGGCTTGGATTTTTGTCTTTGATTCTTCCATCTGACAAAGAGCTCTTGATCGGTAGCCCTGGGCAGCCTGTGTGGGATTCTGCCCCTCACTTGCCGTATTGCATTGCAAAGCTCCCTTTATGGTGTTCCTACTGTAGGAAATGAGGGGTAAGGACCCGTTTCTCCCAAGGGTTCTCCTAGCTTTAGAATTTTCAGATCTCTAAGTACTTTGCACTCAGGAGGTCTTAGTTAGAGTTGACTTAATGGCTGATTCTAGTTTCTCTGGTCACGGCAGCTCCAGGCCAGGGTGGGAGAAATCAACTTGTTAAATATCCACATTGATTCAAAGCTGAGAAAATACAGAAGCCGACTGTTGAAAAGCCTCGGCTGGAGGGAACCCAAGAGATCACGCCCACCCTATAAGAGAAGAAACCTAGGCTCGAAGTGGGTGAGAAACTTTCCCAAGGCCACATAACAGTGTTAGAATTCCCTTCTGCCAAGGGTGTTATATTCAGGCATGCACCAGAGCCTGGCAGGAAACATAAACGAGGTGAAGAAGCCAGGTGGAAGAGGAAAATAAGGAGATTTTGAGTCCTGTATTGAATTTAAAAGCATGTGCGGTGGATGTTGCTGTTCATTCGCTCAGTTGGGTCCGATTCTTTTCGACCCCATGGACTGCAGCACACCAGGCTTCCCTGTCCTTCACTATCTCCCAGAGTTTGCTCAAATTCATGTCCACTGAATCAGCGATGTCATCCAACCGTCTTATCCTCTGTCAAGCCCTTCTCCTCCTGCCCTCAATCTTTCCCAGCATCAGGGTCTTTCCCAATGAATTGGCTGCTCCCATCAGGTAGATAAAATATTAGAGCTTCAGCTTCAGCATCAGTCCTTCCTTCCAATGAATATTCAGGGTTGATTTCCTTTAGGATTGACTGGTTTGATCTCCAGATTCACTTCTGCCAGGGGTGTCATGCTCAATCATGCACCAGAGCTTGGCAGGAAACATAAATGAGGTGAAGAGGCCAGATGGAAGAAGAAAATAAGGAGATGTGAGTCCTGTACTGAATTTAAAAGCATCTGCAGTGAATAAAGAGAGGCAATCACTGATAAACTCTGGTTGATTGTTGCCATATAGGAAAGAGCAATTTTTAAAAAGACAAAAATTCTAAGTTTTATAGAAAATCTCCCAGTCTATAAATGATAGCAAATAATAAATCAAAAAATATATATGCCAAGTGACCTTTCACTATTGCCATATGTCTATGCCAGCTTCTTTGCCTGGTCTGGATTTCTCCCCAGAGAAGAGTTTCCTTATTTATTTTGCCCTGATGAAGATACACTGTGGACTCGGCTCTGAGAGTCAGCAGATGGGATGTATCTTCTGGGCAGGTAGCCAGAGCTCTGTTCTTTGGTGGAAAATAGTCCTCCAGTTTCTTGCCATTCCCTGGAAACATTTATAAATGAGTCACTGGGATCCTCAATTTAATCTTTCTAACACATCCCAGGTGACTCAGCCTGTGGCTCAAGTAAATGTGCATCAAAATTAAAAGGCACTTAGACAGTTGTGTTAATAATCGCTATGTCTGCAGCAATGGTGATGGTGTTAAGAATGAGGGCAGGTATTTGGACTAGAAGAAATTGTAGCAAAGTGGGCTATGGGTTGTGTGATCGCACCCCAAACCCTGGACATAGGCAGGTGGCCTGGAAGGGCTGACCCTAGTGGTTCCCCCCAGATCAGAAGATAAAGCCATCATTGTAAAGGGGCGGTCATAGAGTTCTTATTTGTTGCTGTTGTTCAGTCGCTCAGTCATGTCCAACTCTTTGTGACCCCATGGACTGCAGTTCACCAGGCTTCTCTGTCCTTCACCATCTTCTGGAGTTTGCTCAAACTCATGTCTATTGAATCGGTGATGCTATCCAACCATCTCATCCTCTGTCGTCACCTTCTCCTCCTTCCTTCAATCTTTCTTGGCATCAGAGTCTTTTCCAATGAGTTAGCTCTTCACATCAGGTGGCCAAAGTATTGGAGCTTCAGCTTTAGCATCAGTCCCTTCAAAGATAAAGTTCTTAATTCCTTGGCTAATATGCAGCCCAGGGAGGTTAGATCAAGATGCTAGGTCTTGTTGTGGTCACACCTGGGCTGTGGGGAGCAGTGCTGCCCGGAGGGTAGGCATCGCCTTCTCGATAAAGATGAAATAAGATCTGCAGGAGCATCACTGGAAATGAAGCAAAGAAGCCTGGAGACAAGAGGCAGCCTAGAATATCGAAAGAGTGGGGAGTTTGGGGTCAGGCAAACTTGGATTTGATTCTCAGTTCAGTTCAGTCACTCAGTTGTGTCCGACTCTTTGCGATCCCATGAATTGCAGCACGCCAGGCCTCCCTGTCCATCACCAACTCCCGGAGTTTACCCAAACTCATGTCCATCGAGTCAGTGATGCCATCCAGCCATCTCATCCTCTGTCGTCCCCTTCTCCTCCTGCCCCCAATCCCTCCCAGCATCAGGGTCTTTTCCAATGAGTCAACTCTTCGCATGAGGTGGCCAAAGTATTGGGGTTTCAGCTTCAGCATCAGTCCTTCCAATGAATACCCAGGACTGATCTCCTTTAGGATGGACTGGTTGGATCTCCTTGCAGTTCAAGGGACTCTCGAGAGTCTTCTCCAACACCACAGTTCAAAAGCATCAGTTCTTCGGTGCTCAGCTTTCTTCACAGTCCAACTCTCGAACCCCCAAATTACCATCAACCCTCAGTTCCACAGTTTTGGGAAAATCATTGAACATTTGATTTCCTTCATCTGTTCCTTCATCTATAAAATTGTCACAAAAAGTTGGGTTGTTGTGAGGATGGAATGAATTAGAGAGATAAAGAGTGCACAGCAGGGCCTGGCACAGAATAAACACTTGATCAGAGGTGGCTATTGCTACTAGCTTCTCTGAGTCTCAGCTTCTGCGTTGTAAATGGAGGCAACTACTTTCTGCCCTAAAGGTGCTCAGAAATTAATGGCATTGTGTAAAGCACACTGCAGGGGGTTCAACTAATGCTATTTTCTGTCCCTTTATAGGCAGGGGCCAGAAATTGCTTTCACTAGAAGGTGCCACGAGGTGCCAGTTCTAATATCAGAACCTAAGAGTAGACTCTTTTGGAAGCAAGAACTAGAGAGCAGGATAACACAGCTCAGCTCTTCCCATTATGGCTTCTTTTCCTGTACTTTCACAGAGGCACTATCAGTAGGAGGGGATGTGGGCCCAGGAAGCCCCTTGATTAGTGGTCATGTTGTATCTGAGGGTCAGAAGTCAGATCCATTCGGGGGGGTGGGCAGCACCGTGGCCCCCTTTATGCCTTCTCCAAGGCAGGAGCTCATGGGGGAATGTGTTAGGTGGTGGAGGGGTGCAGGTTGGGGTGGCCCTCTCTTTCTCAAAGAACCTGCCAGAATACTGAAGTGGGTAGCTTTTCCCTTCTCCAGGGGATCTTCCCAACCCAGGGATTGAACCCAGGTCTCCCACATTGCAGGTGGATTCTTTAACAGCCAAGCTACAAGGGAAACTCAAGAATACTGGAGTGGTAGCCTATCCCTTCTCCACGGATCCTCCTGACACAGGAATCGAACCGGGGTCTCCTGCATTGCAGGCAGATTCTTTACCAACTGAGCCATCAGGGAAGCCCCAAAGAACCTTTAGTACAATTACAGATGGTAGTTGGGGGGATATGATTAGGATGGGTTATGGCTCCTAGAATCAGTGAAAGAGCCTGACGGTCAGGGACATGATGTAAGACTCTTATGCAGCCAGGTGATCCTTATGCTGGGACCCAGAGGAAATCCCGAAACTGTGCTGATGACAGTTGGAAAAGCAGTGTTTTTGAATTTTAACTTCAGCTTCTCCCTCAAGGCTAACTTAGCAGCAGTCTAGTGCACGTTACTAGAGACACACATGCACTAGAGCTCTGCCCCAGGGCCTTTGCACATGCTGTGCCTTTGGCTTGGAATATGCTCTTTCCCCCACCACATATTCTCATGACTCATTCATTTTCCCCCAAGGTCTCAGTAGGAAAGTCACTTTCTTAGGGAGACCTTTCTTACTCACCCAATGGGCCTCTATCGTCTTAGCACTTGTTTTATTTCCTCCCTCATATTTATTAGACTTTGCAGTTATATATATATCAACTTTTTAAAAGTTTGTTTTCTCTTGCCCAGTTGTTTAGTCACTAAGTCGTATCCAACTCTTTGCAACCCCGTGAACTGCAGCATACCAGGCTCCCCTGTCCTTCACTATCTCCTGGAGTTTGCTCAAACTCATGTCCATTGAGTCAGTCATGCCATCCAACCATCTTATTCTCTGTCACTCACCTCTCCTCCTGCCCTCAATCTTTCCCAGTATCAGGCTCTTTTCCAGTGAGTCAGCTTTTTGCATCAGGTGGCCAAAGTATTGGAACATCAGTCCTTCCAATGAATATTCAGGGTTGATTTCCTTTAGGATTGACTGGTTTGATCTCCCTGCTGTCCAAGGGACTCTTAAGTCTTCTCCAGCACCACAGTTTGAAATCATCAATTCTTTTAGGCTGTAAGCTTAACAGGGGCAAATATCTGATCTGCTGTGTTCACCAGTCCATATGAAGACACTAGAGTGCCCAGTACCCAGTGTCCACTCAGTAGATACTTGTTGGATGAACGAGTAATTAGAATGCACATATCAGCTCTGCAACTAATATAGAAAGATACATTTCCCTCTCCAGTAACTACTTTTTTTTTCATCTGTAAAATGGAAATTAAAACAGCTTTCCAAAATTTCTCCCAAAGCTATTGTGGGAACCAGATGAGGTAACTGATATGAAAGCACTTGGCAGTGAAGCTGTTTTCTTCCTCTTCACCATCTAGAACTGTGCCAAGAGGCCTCGTCTGGGGAAGTCTTCCTGCTGGCCTCAGCGGCCCTTGCCAACATCACCTTCTTTGACACGATGGCCTGTGAGATGCTCCTGCAGCTGAATGCCATCCGCATCCTCTTGGAAGCCTGCAGCGACAAGCAGAGAGTAGACACCCCTTACACCCGGGACCAGGTGAGCTGCTCAGGGGGAGCCATGCCCGGAACCTGTAAGTGTGAAGGCAGAGGGCAGGGGGTCAGGGCTTAGGTTCTGGAGTCAGCATGGCCCGCAGCACAGAGTCAGTGCTGTTAGTCGTGTTCCTGGGGAAGGTGAAGGAATGTGTTCTCCACATGCCTCATGCCCTTGGAGCATCTCCACAAGTCCACTGCTCACCCTCTTTCCCATCCCAACCCCTAGAGGGCCTTTCTCCATCTCCATCTGTCCATCCTAGGAGGCAGAGAGGCACCATGGGAAGGTCCCTGGACCTCCTCCAAAGGTCTGAGTCCAGATCTGTGGGCTCCTGCCTGTCTGATCTTGTACCTGCTGTGAGTTTCTTCCTTTTTTGGCCTCCATGAAACAGGGTCTTGGAGCAGACCCTTGATTCTGGACTTCAGCCCCTGTATCAGTCTCTCTCTCTCTCTTTTTTTTTTTTTGTATATTTGAGTTCCATGAGAAGTTTTATTTGGGGAAAAATGATTTTACTACTATATATGTTTGAAAATATTGAGTAAGGGGGTTTTCAAGGGTCTTTGCGCTCTGAGGTTATGGGAGTCTGTCTTGTCCGACCTCTGCTGTATTCAGCCTCTGATTTCCCTATCAGAGGTGGAGGTGGTAGATCTGGTGCATTTTTGTTCTCTGTAAATCCCACCAGGTGCCTGAGCTCTGTGTCAGATGATCCTCTAACCTCATCCTTGTCTGTGTCCCAGATCCCCAGTCCTACCTGTTTTTTCCAGCCTTGCCACCTGGTCAAAGCTGCCGCAACTTCACATGCCAGCTCCCACCCCAGCAACTCTGGGAAAGCCTTCCCAGACAGCCCTGGCTGTCTGGAATCCTCCTTTCCTTGAAGGCCACACCTCACAATGCAATGTTGACTGTTCCAGTGATATTTATTCTTTTCTAATTATTTCATGGCAGTTTATCCCCCTGGGGGCATGGTCCATGTTCTGTACTTCCCCAGGATTTCTCAGGCTCCTAGCCCAGAGTGGGCACCCTTGATGCGTTCTGTAAATGCTTGTCTAGGCCATGAAAGGGAAGAAGCAGGAGGGTACTTCATCAATTCTTTCTTGTCTTGAGAATCCCCTGTGGAAGGGCAGCCACAGAAATCCCTATTCAGAGAGAACTCTAGTATATAAGCATTTGCATATGAGGGTTCTACTAATGCTGTGAGGCTGGCAGTATCTGCCCCATTTTACAGATAAGAGTATTGAGGCTTAAGAGAGTATCTCCCATATCATAGGGCTGACAATAGCCAGCACTAAATCCTGGCCTGACATAGACCTTGGTCTTTGACTCTTATCTGCTGCTGTCTCTGAAAATGAAGAGGAAATAGTGGGACTGTGGGGTCAGACTGAATGTTGATCTTGTCTGGGACCATTTATTAACTGGTTGACTTTGGGCAAGTCACAGCCTCTTGGGGGTTGGCCTACCTTGCACAATCATTGTGAGATAAAATACATGTAAAGGACCTGATATGATGCTTTGTCCTTACTAAGTCCTTAACAAGTGATGAGTATCGTTCTTTTTAAACTTGATGTTATAAGGAAGAGCATAGACAGCGAGTTATCCAAAATCCTCACTTTGTCCTTCCAAGCCTTGCATGATGTAGTTCTCGACTTCCTTTCCAGTTTAATCTCTCACTTCTTAGTTGGACAAGCCCCATAGAGACCAGGTAAGACAGTGCAAACAGATCGAGTGGTGGCTCATTGGGCCGGCTTTTGGCTGTTTGGCTGACGAAGCAGGGCCAGCCATGTGCAGTCACTGTGCTCGGCTATGTGGGGGCGAAGGTGACTGGAGGGCTAACTCTGTGTCATCTGCCTTGTTCCCCCTCTTCTCTTCTTCAGCTGGACGCCTCCAGTTGCTGGGTCTGTCATCTACCTGACATGATTTTAGGCCCCTTTCCTTTCAAGTGCCTCTTCTGTAGCCAACTCTAGCCATCTTGTACAAGATCCAATAGTAAGGCAGAAAGAACAGGAGTGAGAGGTTCAGATGACACGGCTTCAAAGCTTTTCTGCTGTATAATCATGTAAGTGGGCAATTTACTCGGAGCCTAATTTTTCTCATCTGTGAATGGGGTTGAATAATACATATTTCCTAGAGATAAAATAAGAATTGAATAAACTAACACAAACTTTTAGTATCATTCCTGGCACATAGGAAGTATTACATAAATGAAAGCCTCTGTCCATGTGATTGTTATGATTGGCCTTTGAGTGTGTGGTACTCAGCCCTGGATGGGGCACCTTCAGAGGGGAGCATCCTTATCTGTAAAGGGGGCTGGTCTCTTCCAGCATAGACATCCTGTGGCTCTATGTGCACAGACCCTTTTTCATCATGAGGAGTGACAGGCTCTCTCTTGGAACCTCGCTGATTCCTAGGGAGGAGGTGCTCCAAGTGGGGTGAGAATGGAGAATGTGGTCAGGTTCTGTGATGATGACATTTCTTTCTGAATCTGGACTCTGACGTTTTCTGGCTGTGTTTCCCCATCCCCTGTCTCCCCCATCCCCTGTCTCCCCCATCCCCTACCCCCAACCCCTTCTAAACTCCCCACAGCTGAGCCAGGCTCTTCTCCATTGTCCTCAGGACGGCCTCACCTTCCGCCCTGACTCAGAGCAACCACTTAGCTAGTGAGAGTGGACCCATTAAAGAAACAAATGGCTTTTTCCTGTGGCAGAGGGAGGATTAAGGTGATCTGAGGGCTCCCAGTAATGAAGACAAAGAAGATGAATTAGACTCTGAAGTGCTCACCGCCTCCTGAAACACTTAGGAGATTAAATGCCCATGAGGCTTCCGGTAACGCATCTGCCAATGACGCCAGTGCTGTGCAGAGCCTCTGGGTCTTGCAACTGTATTTGTCCATCTTCCTCTGAACAGCTCAGCAAGAACCCCTCCATCATCCCAGCAAACTGAGTCTACTTAACTTGTCCCACAGAAGCCGTGATAGCCTCAGTTTGCCTGTCTTCTACCCACTCTTGGAGTGTGGATGGGGCTGAGGGCCACCTGGGGCCTGGGCTCTTCCACTACCACCATCCGTCCCCCGCCAACCCCTGCTAATGGAAGGGGATTGGATGCAGTTAACATTCAGAAGCACTCCCTGTCTAACAAGCCATCTGTGTGGACTGTGTTTTCATCCCTGGAAGTATTTTCTAGGGGTCACGCTGCCCAGGGCACCCAGCTACAGGCATGACAATAGGGTGGGTACAGGGCTGGCTCACCTCTGCCTGCCTGTCAAGATGTGACAATCTAGGGTGAAAGGGATGTGGTTATCTTGTCTAACTCACAGCACAGATTTTCACTGAACATGACTTTGCAACCTTTAGAGATGAATTGCTTTCACAGAGGTAAAGGGTGCTGGTATATTTACTTTCCATGAAGATACACTATCTGTTTGGCATTTTAGAATGTCCGGATTTTGTAGCATTTCTGAGCTCTTGCTGTGAGTATCATTATCATGCCTGCATGCTCAGTTGCTCAGTTGTGTCTGACTCTCTCAGTTGCGTTGTGACCCTGTGGACTGTAGCCCACCAGGCTCCTCTCTCCATGGGATTTTCCAGGCAAGAATACTGGAGTGGGCTGCCACTTCTTCCTTCAATATAATTACCAGGAGTCCATTTATCAGAAATACCAGTTACTGAGGATTACAATTTTAACTTACATTGCAGAAGCTCTCTGTAGTTTATACAGCCCTATCACATACATATATGACATGGTAGAAATAGTAACAGGTTTTGGGTTCAGGCAGACCTAAATTCAAATCCTGATTCCATTTCCTAGCTGTATGACCTTAGACAAATTGCTTAGCTTCTCTGAGCCACAATTCCCTCTGTGAAATAGGGATACTAATATTTCCTCCCTCCTTGTGTCATTATGCCTTTGACTGTGTGGATCACAGTCTGTGGAAAATTCTGAAAGAGATGGGAATACCAGAACACCTGAGCTGCCTCTTGAGAAACCTATATGCAGGTCAGGAAGCAACAGTTAGAACTGGATATGGAACAATAGACTGGTTCCAAATAGGAAAAGGAGAACGTCAAGGCTGTATATTGTCACTCTGCTTTTTTAACTTATATGCAGAGTACATCATGAGAAACGCTGGGCTGGAAGAAGCACAAGCTGGAATCAAGATTGCCGGGAGAAATATCAATAACCTCAGATATTCAGATGATACCACCCTTATGGGAGAAAGTGAAGAGGAACTAAAAAGCCTCTTGATGAAAGTGAAAGAGGAGAGTGAAAAAGTTGGCTTAAAGCTCAACATTCAGAAAATGAAGATCATGGCATCTGGTCCCATCACTTCATGGGAAATAGATGGGGAAACAGTGGAAACAGTGTCAGACTTTATTTTTCGGGGCTCCAAAATCACTGCAGATGGAGATTGCAGCCATGAAATTAAAAGATGCTTACTCCTTGGAAGGAAAGTTATGACCAACCTAGACAGCATATTCAAAAGCAGAGACATTACTTTGCCAACAAAGGTCCATCTAGTCAAAGCTATGGTTTTTCCAGTGGTTATGTATGGATGTGAGAGTTGGACTGTGAATAAAGCTGAGTGCCAAAGAATTGCTGCTTTTGAACTGTGGTGTTGGAGAAGACTCTTGAGAGTCCCTTGGACTGCAAGGAGATCCAACCAATCCATTCTAAAGGAGATCAGTCCTGGGTGTTCTTTGGAAGGACTGATGCTGAAGCTGAAACTCCAATACTTTGGCCACCTCATGCGAAGAGTTGACTCATTGGAAAAGACCCTGATGCTGGGAGGGACTGGGGGCAGGAAGAGAAAGGGACGACCGAGGATGAGATGGCTAGATGGCATCACTGACTCGATGCACATGAGTTTGGGTAAACTCCAGGAGTTGGTGATGGACAGGGAGGCCTGGTGTGCTGCGATTCATGGGGTCACAAAGAGTCGGACACGACTGAGCAACTGAACTGAACTGAACAATTGTTATATCTGTGTATTTAGAGTTTTCATCAAAATTGGATAAATTCCAACTCCCTTCCTTTTTGTCTTTTGCTTCAAGGAGAAGAACCTTATGTATCAAAGTCCTCTTGAGGTTGTTCTACAAGTCACTAATGCTCTTTCTTACTTTCTTTTTCCCCCCTGTGTTTTATTTTGGATAGTTTCAACTGTTGTGTCTTCACAGTTAACTAAACTCAGTGACCTGGGCTTCCCAGGGGGTGCTAGTATAAAGAACCTACCTGCCAATGGATGGAACTTGCATCTCCTGCATTGGCAGGCAGATTCTTTACCTGCTGAGCCATTGGGAAGTTCCAACAGCTGCTCTGAGTGCTTGACAAAACGTTAATTCACTTAATACTCATCACAGTCTTATGAGTTCTCTTTTTTTTCTCTTCTGCAGTAGGCCAAAAAATGCCCCCTCCAAGAATGTCTACATCCTAATCCCCAAAACCTGGGTAGGCTTCCTTACATGGCAAAAGGGATATCTTCAGATATGAGTAAGTTAAGGATCTTGGTATAGTAATAATATCCTGGATTATCTATGTTGGCCCAATGTACCACAGGGATTCTTGTAAGAAGGAGGCAGAAGGGTCAGAGTCAGAGGATGAGATGTGACTGAGGAAGCAGAGGTCAGAGTGATGGGCCAGCAGGGGCTAAGGAGTCTGAGCAGCTTTTAGAAACTGGAAAAGAACAGGACACGGATTCTCCCTGAGAGCCTCCATGCAGAAGGAATGAAGCTCTGTCAACACCTTGACTTTAGCTCCATCAGACCCACTAAAGGCTTCTGACCCCCAGAATTGCAAGATAAAATTATGTTGGGTTAAGTCACTAAGTTTGTGGTTACGTGTTTTAGCAGCAATTGAAAATGAATACACCTTACTCACCAAGGCAGAGAAAGGTTGAATAACATAGTCAAGATCAGATGGAAAATGATGATGGAACCAAGATTTGGAATAGGTTGGTCCATGCATTTAGCCATTACGCTATACTGTCTCTTACCTAGGGCCTCTCTTGAGGGTGATACCCTCTGTATTCACAAATAACTGTAGAGGGATCATTACCCTCTCACTTAGGAGGAATAAGACTTAATTAAAAAATCGTCAGACAGGAACGAATTGGCTTGGGCCAGGGGGAAAACTGTCATCTGGCTCCTGTCTTTTGTTCCCTGACAGCATTGCTACAGTATAGTTAACAAGGTAAACCAGTTGTCCCTAAAATCCCAACTCTGGACTTGACTATAAGGAGGGACATTGTTGCTCTGCCTTCTCCTTTCTATTACAGTACATACAGACAAGGATGTTTCAAAGGTGGGGGCTCAAGGCAGGGTCTAATTGGCATTTATTCAAATTGTGCTTAATTGAATACTTCATCTGCACCTCAGAAAACCGCATGGGGTACAGGTTCTGTAAAGAGGAAGTAATTTTCATTAACAGGATCTAAATTAGTCTGACACAAAGACCTGCCTGTGCTGTGACACAGCTAATAATTGCTGTGTAATGAACCTGATGCTGCAGACAAAGGTTTCCTTTTTTATTTTGCCTTTCTTTCCCTTCTTCCCTTCCTTCCTGGCTTCCTCCCTCCCTTCCTTCCTCCCTTCTCTTTTGGTTCTGTATGTCAAGCAACCACCTTTATTCAGCCACTAGGCTGGTCATGGTTGGAGGATCGCTGTCCCTGTGCTGTAGGAACCGAGGCCGTGCACCATACTCCTTCTCACATCCCAGAGAAGGCCAGGAGAAGTGCAGTCTGGCACAGGCTTGGCCTTGTGTCTCCTTCCTCACAAGGCTATGTGCTTTAGGCCTCTTGGGAGCGTTCTGCTTTTGGCTGCGTCTTCTATCTCTATTTTTCTTCTACCTCTTTCACTTAGCCCACAAACACTCATAATCCTGAAAGCGTGGGGAAAAAGAGCGTCCAAAGACAAACACTTCTTTAGTCCTATTATCTTTCGAAAATGCAAATAGGAGTTTGTCACTCCCCTCATGAAGTACCTTGTAGTGCAGAGTGACCACAAGGATGAAGGTTATGGCGCCTGTCCTGTCCCTCCCCTGGCTACCCTCCCCATCATGCTTACACCCAGGCCCCTGGCCGGGTCCAAGCTGGGATGGCTGATATGACAGCCTAAGAAGACATGTCCCTTTCTAAAATGTGTTTACTGGGGAATGGAGAAGATAGATACTCTATCAATGTGGCATACTTTTCCCTTCCTGTTTAAGAGGTTTGTTATCTGAATTTATTATCCAGAGTAATATGCCAATATTGAACCAATTAAAATCTAGATAATACTCTTTGTTAGTCAACACCTTGTTACTATGCATCATCCCGTTTCAGAACTTAAGCTGCTGGAACTGTGTCAGAACACTGTCAGCTGCTGCCTCCGAGGTGGGGCACAGCCTCCAGTTATACCGTGTGACAGGCTTTGCGGAGAAATAGGCCTCCACCAAGGAAAAGTGTTAATTTATGATTTAATTACTACTTGAGAGTGCTGTCCACTTCCATGGACGTGGGTGGATTTTCATTTTGCTAAATTTAATGTTAGGCTCAGTGTCATGAGTGGCATCTGGGTTAACAGGTGCCCCGTTTCCAACATACTCCAGGCGTGTTTGGCACCCTCTACAGTTTGGGGTCTGCAGGAAGTCCCTTACTGGCCTGTCCCTTAATCCAGTTTTGAGTTCTCTGTGCAACCTTGACTATGCCAGGGGGTAGTGCTGGGGTGGGCTTTTGGCTGCCCAGCTCAGAAGTTGTAACCAAGGCTCAGTGTTTACCTGGCATCAGCATTCCTTTCCTACAGGCAGAGTCCTTCAGCCATGACTGACAAGCAAGGCTCTGCAGTCCGCAGGCTTGTAAAGTGTAGCAGAGCATGAATCCTCATCAGATTCCATACAATACCTGAAGTTTATGGTGCAATGCTGCCTTTAGTTTCCTTGTCATGAACTTTATCTTAACCTTGGTCTCCATTCATTTCAGGTTGAAAATAGGTGGGGCTTAGTATCAGGGCAAGAAGCGGGGGTGGAGGGAACCCAGTGCAAGACAGGGGCTGGCCAGGAACCTGCCAATTCTGTCTGCATTCCAGGGGCTGGGTTCAAAGGGACCCTGCTGAAAGGTGATTGAGGCTTTACCTTCATTCAGGTGATTCTGTTCAGTGGTGTCCTGGGGCCCCTGAGGGCTGTCCCAGGGCCACATGCTGATGAATGGGCATAAATCACTAGGGAAATACATCTGAGTGCCAGAAGCCTGTGAAGATGGAAGAAAATACCATGGAAGGCTGGGCCAGGTAGACTGTAAGGAGTCATGGGCTAAAGGAAAGCTTTGTAGCCCCTGACTCACTTACCTGTACAGAGTACCTTTGGCTCAGGAGTTCCCATTTTCTTAGCTTCTCAATTCTCTTTTCCAGATTGTGACCATCTTGGCAAACATGTCTGTCCTAGAGCAGTGTGCGTCTGACATTATTCAGGAGAACGGTATGTCTTTTCAGCGGCGTGCGCGCTGTATGGGTTATGTGGTTCTGTGGGACCTTGTGCCTTTGTGTTTGTGTGAAGGCCTCTATGTAGGTATGTAAATGTGTACACATGGGTCTCCACATTTGCAAGGGCACATAAATGTGTGCTTATGTGGGCAATGGGCCAATAGGTAAATGTTTGCTTGCTTCCATAGCACTTTGATCTAGTGGGAGGCAGACACGGAACAAAAGATAGGGAACATCAGGTGCAGAAAGCAAAGCAGGGAAGAAGATAAGGTAAATCCAAGGTAGAAGTATGGCAGCTGCTATTTTAATTAGTGTGGTGAGGAGAAGACAGAGGCTTCGTTAGGATCCCAAAGTAAAAACCTACGCCCATAAAGGATGCATTCCAACTTTAAATTATTCTCATCATACTGGGTTTGGCTACAGGAGAAAGTTGACAGGTGGGGGGTGGGGTCACGGCAGATGGATCCCTGGATGCCTCACCTGAGGGCATCTGTTTCCTCTTGTTCCTTTGCTCCCACCTTGCGCTGAGAGTGTCACCATGTCCAGGTGAGGTGCCCAGGAGCTGATCTAAGCGGTCTCTACTGGAAAGCAGATCAGCTGGCTGCCTTGCAGCTGGGAAAGGAGTGGAAAGGGCTTCCTGTGACTGAGAAATAAAGGAGCAATTAGCAACCGGTTGGAAACCAAGAGATGCTAATGAGGAGGAGTGAGCTGGGAGCCTGGACAGCTGTCTCTGTTCCTGTTAAGCCCACTTCTCCCAGGTTGCCTTGCTGTTTTAATACACGTATACATCCCCTATCCCCCTTACTCTATTGAAAAAATATCTTTTTGTGTTAATTTTATGGATTGGGCTATTAATGAGAAACTTTTTTTTGGCCGCACTGCATGGCTCTGTTACTTACTAGTTTTGTGAACTCCATTCTTCCATCTGCAAAGTGAAACAATAATATCCACCTCACTGGGATGATGTGAGGATTAATATAAAGCTTGTTAGAAGAGGGTCACGCACAGAATAAGCTCTGTGCTATGTGTATCTGCTCTTTCAGGAAACAGTGGTCATCTCATAGGGTTTAAGTGAAGAGAGTTTGATGAACAACTATTTACAAAAGTGGGGCAGAATTTGAGGGTTCAGCAGTGGTGGTAATTCAGCCAGGGGCCACTGGAAGACTGTAGAACTCCTTGGTCTGGAGAGAGCAAGCTTTGTGCTGTGAAAGGCAATCCTCCACTTAAGACACTTGAGACTCTGACATGCCTTGCTCTGAAGCCTGGTGATTTTGTCCCTGTCCTGCCCTGAATTGTGTGTGAATGTTGGTGGATGCATGGGCCCTGCTGGAAGGTCAGAAACTGTGATCACTGGTCACCCTTACACTGGGAGGTGGGCCAGGGCAGTCCAAGCTCATTTTTATCAGTCCAGTTAGTTTTGCTTCTTCCTCAGGGGCTGGGGCTGAACTGGAGAGAATACTGGGGAGGGAACATGGTTTTGGGACCTGCTCTCTAAGCTGTAACAACCTCTCAACTCTTGGGTGACTCTGTGGCACTGAGCCTGGCTAGAACTTAGAAAATACATTCTGGATTTTTGTTGGTAGCCCCAATTTCATTGCATCTTATCTTTCTCTAGATAAGATTTATATATATTTAAAGGAAACTTTTTGTTTTGTACAATTGTAAGACTTCTCACATGAATATATCCACATTCACTCATTTGATATTCATTCACAAACCTTTGAGCTGAGCACTATTCTGACACTTAGGAGACACCCATTCAGGAAATGGACAAACATCCTTGTCCCCACAGTGCTCACCCACTCGTATAAGAGAAACTTTTTTTTTTTTTTTTTGTCAGGTTCCAGGTACAAAGCTGGGTTAGGGTTAGGGTTTGGAAAATGACCTTTATGGGAACCCTGACCATGAGGTGTCTGTAAAATTTCTTAATCGTGTGGCCCTTCCTGAAGTTGTCATCTTGGTGCCCCCTGTTTATGTCACCACAGGTCACAGTATATACCCAGGACAATCAGACCACAGCTCTGGTTTCAGGAGAAGGTGGAGAGGTTCTCAGCTGACCAAACTGAAGCCTAAACATCTCAGTCCAATTACTCCACCCTCTTCTAGTCATGAAACCCCTCTAAGACATCTGATCTAGTGATTATCCAGCCTAGGGGTAGGTCACCTCTCACCAGAGAGACCCATTACCCCTGGACCTGTCTCAGATGCAACCAGCATCAGAAGTGAAGCAGTGATGGAGGGTAACCAGTTATCTGAGTTTTCATCCCTAGCTACTTACCGCATGACCCTGGGCAATATACTTCGCCTCTCTTTGGGCCTCAAAGGGAATTATAATAAATAGTACTGAGTCTCTGAGGCTCTTAGGAGGTTTTAGGGATCATGCATTTACTGTGTATTTAACACAGCATCAGGGATGTAGTAAAAGCTCAGTGATAGCATAAAAAAAAATTTAAAAGAATGTCCTCCAAAGGTCCCCCCCCAGGTATAGTGTCTTGGTATGTGGAAGCAGAGACACCCTCAGGGCAGATGAAGCAGGAATGGCCTTGTCCAGGTTCCTCCTGTGGTTGTGGTTGAGACCCCTGAGTCACCCCAACAGCCTTGGCTTGAGCCTGCAACTCCATCCAGCTGGCCCTGCTCAGGCAGCTACCAACTGTTCCTCGCTTCCCACTCAGGGGTCCAACTTATCCTGGGCATGCTGTCTGAGAAGCCAAGGTCTGGGAGCCCCGCCGAGGTGGCGGCCTGCGAGAGAGTCCAGCAGAAGGCTGCAGTGACCCTGGCCCGTCTCAGCCGAGACCCGGCTGCGGCACGGGAGGCCGTGCGGCTGAGCTGTGAGTGGTGCTGGCCGGGGCAAGGCTGGTGGAAGGGTGGTCCGGGCTGGGAGCAGTCCTGATTTCACAGTGGTGGTGGCGATGGATGACTCAGAGCAGGGCTGGCTGTGCTGCGGAATGCTGGTGTGGGGCCCCAGGGTGTGCCCCAGGTGACCTTCCTTTCCCCTGGGGCTGAAGCTAGAGAGAGGAGAGTCTAGAGAGGTTTAAGTTGGCCAGAGAGTACTGACTTAGGCGCTTCCTGTTAATGAGGACCTCATTCTTTCATACTCTCATTCGTCTCCTCATTCATTCGCTCAGTTATTCACCTACTCTTATTTACTTAGCCACTCATTCATTTACTCGTGAATTCATCCTTTTGGTCATTCATTCATTACTTCATTTATCCGCCACTATTTCATTCATAACTCACCTGTTAAATCCCTCACTCATTCCTTCATTCAGTCAGTCCGTCATTTATTTACCCAACCAATGTTTCCAGAGCACCCACTATGCGAGGCTCTGTTCTGAGTGCTGGGCATAAAACCCTGGTTATAACCGCAACCTGAGGACAATGGCTTACAATCTAACGCAGGTAACAGATACGGAAAGAAGTTTGCACTTGAATAGCATCAAGTAATGCTCAAAGGATGTCGATGGCATGACTGGCACACAGAGGAAGTGGTCTGCATTTACCTGGGTGGGGCAAATAATGTTTTAACACAGAAATGAATCCTTAGCTGTAGTTTGAGAAGTTATTCTGGTGTGAAGGCTAAGAAGGAGTGCCCCAGGTAGAGGCAGGAGATGGCAGTGTTCCTGACCATCCAGGCCCTGGAGGACAGCAAGAGGTGGCCCTGGGGCAGCATAGAGTCCTAGCTCCATAGTGACTTTATGGAGAATAAACATCAAGAATCTGTCTGCACACTTTTTATTACTATCTTATGAGTTTTTCCCTGTTGTTTTTAGAGTTTGAGAGAAGTCATTTTGTATTGAAAAACAAGGTCATTTATTTTACTTTTCTCTGTAAAGGCTTAGGAAATATTAGCCTACTCAATCTGTAGTCTTCTTTAATTTTAGCCACAATATATTTTCTGTCTCAAATGGGCAACTGGGGAAGAAAAAGTTACTAAGATGTAAACATTGAGTTTAGCTCTGATAAAGTACCTGCATGGGAAGTTCTTTCTTAGAAGGACCTGCAGTATCTCCTGTGGTTCGTCCCTCTCCATTGTGGGTGAGCTCCATCCTGGCCAGTGTTCTGATGCTCAGGGAAAAGGTTTTGATGCTGCAGCTAATTCTGGGCCTGACCAAGGTTCATTTACACCTAAGGGAGCAGAAAATCTCCCCCACAGACTCCTCAGAGAGGTTTATCCCCCTTCCCTATCAATTGGCAGCCATCTGCCTCTACCTGGCTCCATGCAGAGGGCTATGGTAAGAGACTGGAACACCTTTGGGTCAGGCCTGGCCACACCCATCCTGACCCAGGTGTGAGGGTCTCCCCGTGTCTCTTGCAGGTATGTCCCGCCTCATTGAACTCTGCCGCTCGCCCTCAGAGAGGAACAGCAGCGACGCCGTGCTGGTGGCCTGCCTGGTGAGTTCCCAGTTTCCCCACCTCTTCCTTCCTGGGCTTTGGGGTTGCAGACCGGGGGCCAGGGGATCAGGCTATGCCACGGTTGACTTGGGTACAGGCAACTTATTCTGGGTTTCCACTTTTCTCTTTAAAATGGTAGCAAGAATACTTGTTTCACTAAGTTCATAAGATTGTGATGAAAATTATGCAAGGTCGTATAGGTAAAAGGCAGAGGCCTGGAGAACCTCCATTACACATGGTTAGTAGCTATGAACCTTTGAGGTTCTGGGGGATCTAATAGCAGGTCAAGACCAGAGGGGCTGGCTGGCAGGGTGCTGGGTGGTGTTGGTGATGCTGTGGTGCTGGCAGCATATGGTTGCTAGGATTTGATGTCTTCTGCCTGGTCCAAAGAGGACACTGTAAGAAAGCTTCCTTTCCTCCTCATGTAGAGCCCCTCTACTGGTGCTCTTCCAGCTTGTAGCTCCCTTCTTCTTTGTGGAACAGGACAGGGTAGGACAAAGTATTATTTGGCCTGTCCCCAGGATCTTCACCCAACCAAGCTAGCGCATCCTGAGCAGTCCCTACCCAACTTCTTGATGCTTGGGTCCACCATGAGAGTGCCAACAGCACCAGATGGGGACCAGATGCCTTGTCTCTACAATCCTCCCTGTTAGGCTGCATCAAATCCTAAAGCAGAGCAGCTGGAAGCATCCAGGAGCAGGGAAGCCCATTGTAAAAACCCTTTAACTTCTAGAAGGGGGTGCAAGATCTTTGATGGGCCCTCAAAGACTGTGTAGGAGAAGGGATGGACCTAGAGGTTCTTCAGCCTGTTTCACAATAAAGCCCGTCCTCACTCCATCCTTTTTTTTTTCAAACTGATCCCATCCCATTTCTGGGAGCTCCTAACAGGCAGAGTGTGGTGGTAGGAATAGCGGGCATTTTAGTCAGACACACCTGTCTTGGTTTTGCCATTAGTGAGCTGTGTAACATTGCGTAGGCCACTAAGTGCTGTAAACTTTATTCAATAAATATTTGCTGAGTGATTATATGGGCCATGTACTCTTCTAGGCTTTGGGGATGACAGAGGTGGGGAAAAAAAGAAAAACATCTCAGCTCTGATGGGGCTTTTATTTGGTACATGCAGAGCAACCTTCATCTCTTCTGTGCCTTGGGCAAGCTGGTGAAGCTTATGGAACCCTTCTCGGTATTAGTTTTAATCATGCGTAAAGTAAAATATACAGAATTAAAAGGAAGGCAATCATATTAAAATAATTATTAGACTATTTAAACAGGTGACATAGTAATAGCAGTTCAGTTCAGTCACTCAGTCGTGTACAACTCTTTGCGATGCCATAGACTGCAGCACGCCAGGCTTCCCTGTCCATCATCAACTCCCAGAACTTGCTCAAACTCATGTCCATCAAGTTGGTGATGCCATCCAACCAACTCATGGATGTTGGAGTTGGACTCATGGAATCTTGACTACCAATGAGCATAAATAATATTGAAAGTTATTCCAAAAACTGTAATGGGATGTGAAATTGTTACTGAACCAAACTTGGGTCCATATGCCCATGGGCAGTAAAGCCATTCCACTGACACTGGGTTGTGGAGAAAGAAAGTGCAGTGTTTTTGCAGGTACCAAGTAAGGAGGTCAGGTAACCAGTGCTCAAAAGGCCCAAACTCCCTAAAGGCTTTCAGGGAAAGTTTTTTCAAGACAGGATAAGGGAGGAGGGTTTGTAGGGTGTGTGATCAACTCATGGACATTCTCCTGATTGGTTGGTGCTTAGGTGATCTGGAGTTAGCATCATCACCCTTCTTATTTCAACTGGTCGAGAGTCTACGTGGGCTGCTGCTGCTGCTGCTAAGTCACTTCAGTCGTGTCCGACTCTGTGTGACCCCATAGACGGCAGCCCACCAGGCTGCCCCGTCCCTGGGATTCTCCAGGCAAGAACACTGGAGTGGGTTGCCATTTCCTTCTCCAATGCATTCCTTCTCCAATGCATGAAAGTGAAAAGTGAAAGGGAAGTCACTCAGTCGTGTCTGATTCTTCGTGACCCCATGGACTGCAGCCTACCAGGCTCCTCTGTCCATGGGATTTTCCAGGCAAGAGTACTGGAGTGGGTTCCAGGCCCTTTCCAGATACTGAAACCCCCACCAGGTGGAAGAAGTTAACTCTATGCTACGTGGGCAACATAGAGTTAACTTCTTCCACCTGGTGGGGGTTTCAGTATCTGTAAAATAGTTCAAAGGACACGGCTCAGAGTATTATAAAAATCCGCTGAGGAGAAACTAAAGGCCTCTGACTTTGTTTAATGGCTTACCTATCATCATTTTTGTCTTGCTTGACTATTTTCCTTTTCTTTCTGCATTTCTCTCTTCTCTGATTAAATGTACTCTTTGGAACTCAGGGAAGTCTAGGAGACTAAAGTTTTTGTACAGACAAGAGGCAGGTAGAGGATATGGGGGGAGAGGAGTGCTGTTCCACAAAGGCTCCATAGGGTCCTGAAAGTGAAAGTGTTAGTTGCTCAGTCATGCGATCTCATGGACTCTAGCCCACCAGGCTCCTCTGTCCATGGAATTCTTCAGGCATACTGGAGTGGGTTGCCATTCCTTCTGCTTCTGGATCTTTCCGACCCAGGGTCCTGCTCAGTTACAAAAGTCCCTATGATTCCTGTTGGTGAACAAGTAATAGTTATTGCTGAGACTTTTTGATTTGTCACTGCATTCACAGCTGAAGGAAAGGCTATTTCATTCAACTGGAGGGAAGTGAATGTAAAGATATAATATTTTTCATTGCTTTTTTCCCCACAGACCGTAATTCTGTCTGGTCTGCTGAGTACATGGAGAGTTAATACCTGCAAATGCACAGTCATTGGTCGCAACAACTGCATCTTCACAACTTGGGTGGCCAGCAGCCGCCTGACACTGAATAAGCCCTAAAGAAATGTTGAGCAGTTATAAAGCTTCATTCAGACATGGGGGCTTATTATGACTCATTTTCCATCTTTATCATTAGGTTGAAAAAGAGCGCACATATGGGCTTGGCCTCTATTTTCCATCGCTTGAAGGACTTTCCGGTAGAAAAGGGATTAAATTTCTCCCTTGTGGACAGGTTTTTGGATGCTGAATAGAGGCCCTTCCTCCAGAATCCATCCTTAATGTGGCTGCTGGCCTGATTTTCCTCATGACAGTTTACAATCAGGACCTTTCCACGAGCAGCCCTTCCCTGGGTCCCCCTTCCCTGTGGCCTACTGTCTATGTGCTCAGCCCTTTGTAGCCTGGCTCTGACCTCTGAAGACCTCCCACTGCCTCCAGGCCCTTTCCAGCTCAGGTCTGAGTGCCCTGAACCACCCTGACACTGAGCTTTGTTGCTTGTCCCAGGCAGATGCCTTCTCTACAGCTCTGCCTATACTCCCTTCAAGGCTCGGATCAAAGCCTTCATGAGGCTCAACAGGGAGTACACAGTGAGTACCTGGGCCTGCCTGCTTGGATTTTGTTTTCCCCGGTAGAAAGCAGGCTGTGTTATCCTGTGTTCTTCATGTTATGAGGGGAGGCCCTTGGAATTCCAAAGGCCTGCCTGATGCTGAAGGTCTTGACTTTTTGCCCGGACCTTCTTGTTTCCAGCCATGCTTTCTCCCCTTATGCCTAATGGCCCAGTCATGCTACCTTGGCTCATGGGAGGGGGTCTGTACTTCTCACCCTCTACCCTAGAAGCTTCTCAGGGCTGGGGTTCTTTTCCAGCTCTTGTGTTTCCATAGGACCTTAGGTTTGGTGACTGTTTCTTGCCTGGCTGAGGAACCAATGGACTTGTCTGCCCACCCCCGGTCCCCAGTGTTGGAGGATGTTCACGATTTGACCCCCAGACGGGGCTCTATGCCGCCTGGCTTGTGAGCTAGGGGCCACTTGGAGCCTGGCCTGATGGATGGAGTTGGAGGTACCTCTCTTGGCCCTCCCTAAGGCTTCTTCCGGCACTCTTCAGGTGAAGGGAGGTCACCTCACTTATCATCTCCCACGTCTGGAAAAGCAGCCACACAGACTGCCTCTTGCAAACAGAATTGATTTTTCCTTAATGAAGCGGCTGTCAGAGGGCTGCAGGGCTTGTTTAAGACTTGGCTGTTTTCAGATTGTCTGGGAATGAGGTCCTGGGAATATTGGCTATTAACAACCCTCTGAGGAAAGGAGAGGCCAAGGAAAAGGCTTCCGAGGAGGAGGGGTCCTTTGAGCTCCTGGACCCTGAGGAGGGGTGCTCTGGTCTCATTTGGGTTCATGTCCTGCACACTTTCTGAGGACCCTGGGACCTGGAGGATGTCTATTTGCCTTTGTGGTTTTTTGGGTCTAATTCTCTCTTGTATTTTGTTTTTGCTTTTCTCTCCTTCTAAAGTTTGCCTCCTCCCTTAGGGATATTGCTCTCTTTCTCTGCTCCCCCCATTCTTATTACCCCCTGAGTCCTCTCCCCTGTCTCAACTCCCTTCTCACCTCCTCACACCTAGTATCCTCTTGTTCCCTGGGTGTGCTCTTTTTCTCTCCGACACCGTCTCTTTGTCTCTCCGTCTCCCTTTCATGCTTACTCTCTTTTCTATCCGAGTTCATCTATGTCTCTCTTTTTATAGATCCTTCTTGTTCTGTGTTTCTGATGCTCTTTTTCTTCCTTCTACCTCATTTTTTCTTTTCATAGGTCTATTTTCTATTTCTTTGTCTTCCTTTTGCTTTATTTTTACCCTTGATAATGTAAAATACATTGATGGCCTCATATTCTTGCATCTGTGGAAGATCCCTGATTCCATTTTTTACAGTGACACCTTGAAGGCAGTGGGGTTATTTCTCCCAGTTGGAGCCAAGAGGAATCAGAAAGGGTAATGGAGTTCAGCCTTCAGCCCTTGGGGACATCATACCCAGGAGAGGCAGTGTGCACTAGTTAGAGATAGTATTCTGGGATCTCCCTCCTGGCACCAGTGGCTAAGACTCTGCTCATGAGCAGAGATGCATGGCCCTTATCCTTGATCCAGCTTGGATATGGCAATGCCTGTTAGTCCAATAGACAAGCCATCCTCTCTTTACAGCAACTTGGCAATTTCTCAGCACTAGGTTACCTCTTCGGAGAAAGCAATGGCACCCCACTCCAGTACTCCTGCCTGGAGAATCCCAGGGATGGGGGAGCCTGGTGGGCTGCCGTCTATGGGGTCACACAGAGTCGGACATGACTGAAGTGACTTAGCAGCAGCAGCAGGTTACCTCTTATGTCTAGATAATGAGCTACATGTTTGCTCTGTACTCAGTATAAGCTAGTGTTTTGGGCTTGCAGCATCCTGCTTGTGTTTAGGTCTGAGGGCCCTGGAATTGGACTGCTGTGTGGTCTTGGGAAGGCCAATTTCCCTCTCTGAGTCTTAGTCTCATTTCTAAATTAGAGATCATGATACTTACCTTGCTGTATCCTATGGGGATTAAATGTAATACTATGTAGATACTCAGTAAGAGTTTGCATTCCTCCTCCTTTGCTTCTCTGCCATTCCAGATAGTCTTCTCTCTGTTTTCCAAGAGAAGGGCATCCTTAAACTCCCATCTTGTTCCCTGCTGTATTTAGGTTTGAGAAGAGGGAAAGAATTAATATTCATTGAACACTTAGTGTGCATGGCTTCAGCTAACCAGCAAAGTCTGGGTAGGTACACAGCATACATTTATAGTTTAAAGGTTGCTCTAGCAGTAAAACTCAGTTTAATATTTGTTCATTTTTTTTCCCCAGCAAGCATTTATTATTTATTTGAGTCCAGTGGCAAGCCTTGTTCTACTTGCTGTAGATAGAGCAAAAAGTACAACAGTCTCTGTTTTTGAGGAGCTTGGAGTCTGGTGTGGGAGATAAACACCAAATAACAATTGCAGTCGAGTGTGAGAAGGTCGAGGTAGACAGGAGAGAGGGATTTTCTCTGCTTCCAGGAATCAGGGAAGGCTTCACAGCAAAGGTGACAGTGGGCCAGGCCTTGCAGAATGAGGACACCTGCTGGGCAGAAAAGAGTGGGTAGGGGTTTCATGTCAAGAGGAAAATCGGAGTAAGGGCACATGGACATAGAATAGGATGGCGTACTCAGGGAAGAGCGTGACACTCAGTATATGGGGACCTGGTTTCACTCTGCTTGCACCTCTTTTTCCTGTTCATCCCCATCTTGGTGGCAGAATTTCCATCTCCTTCAACTTTATGACATTGTTTCTTCTCTCTCTTCCCTCCTTTCCATTCCAAATACTTTAGAACCTTGCTGAATTCATGGATGAATGATTAGTCCTTGTTGTTCTAATGTCCCTCTAGGGACCTGAAAGTGAGAATATAATTCCACAAATGCTTCTGGCGGTTCTAATCTCTAAGAGAAACAAATCTTGAACTTAAATATGTCGCTAAATTGACCAAATCCTTAAAATGACAAATCTTCAAAACAATCAGTTTCCTAAGATGATTGAAAAACCAAGATGGCAAGATCGTTAAGACCATGAAAACTTTCAGAAGACATCCACCCTAGAGATCAAGGTACCAGTGAAGCAAGGTGACTGTGTCATAAGGTTGCTATGGTGACTAAGTGACCAGAAGGACCAGCCCACTAAGGTATCAAGGTGACGATGAGCTCAAATTGGCTGATAAATGAGCCACATACTGAAATGCATCTCTCAGGGAAGTTGCAGGCCTACATGAACCTGAGCAGACCCAGTGTGACCTCTTCTGTTTTCTCATTAGGCTGCTCTGCGTAGACTGGCCAGTGTCTGTCCTGAAGGCCTCCAGGACTCTGACTTCCAGCAGCTGGTCCAGCCCCGGCTTGTGGACTCTTTCTTACTCTGCAGCAACATGGAGGAGAGTTTTGTGTAGCAAGTGTGGGAGACAAAAGACATCCGGCATAATTCTCGAAACCCTATCTGAGTACATTCTTGTGAACATACCTGATTATATGCCAGCCCTTCACCTCCTTATTTATACTTAATTTATTTTTTATGTGAAATGAACAGAGGGCTAAATGTTCTGGCAACATCATCAGGCAGTCTGGTCTTTGGGAGTCTTTTTTTTTTAATTTTAATTTTTTGACTTCTGTGACCTTTTAGTTGCAGATGTTGAAATGCATAATGGCTAATATGACAGATTGTCATGGGTGATTTCACTTCCTCTTGCTTTCTCCACTCTCAATATGTAATCTTGCATCCTTTTTTAAAAAATTTGAGAACCAGAGTATTTTAGCTACCCAGCAGTTTTTTAAAAAGTTAGATTTGTTCTTTCTAAAATATTGTAAATGAATTTCATAGTTGCACAGACTATACTGGAAGGAAACTCTAGTTTTATTCTTAATAAACGTAATCATATAAAATGTTTCTCGAATTTTCTGATTGTATTATGTCTTAGACTAAGTTCTTGCTCCCCAAAGTTTCATGCCACAAAAACTTTCTCAGCTATTAAAACTGCATAGAAGCTTATATTGTCTTCATAGTTGTGTAAATGGGTCAAGTTCTGAGTGATTTAGTGAGAAAGCAAAAGATTTCCAAAGCCCCAGGAACTCAGTTTCCTTTGGCTTGCTTTTTTTAACCTCATGGTAAATAGTATCCTCAGATGAGGTATTAAGTAATCAAAACTTAACTCATTGACACCAACACAGACATATGGGCAGATCAGTGGAACAGAAGAGAGAGCCCAGAAATAAACTCACATACCTACAGTCAATCTTTGATAAAGGAGGCAAAACTATACAGTGGAGCAAAGACAGTTTCTTTAATAAGTGGTGCTGGGAAAAACTGGATAGCCACATGTAAAAAAATAAAATTAGAACATTCCCTAATACCATATAAACAACACAGAAATAAAATAAAACACAAAAATAAACCCCAAATGGATTAAAGACCTAAATGTAAGACTGAATACTATAAAACTCCTAGAGGAAAATACAGGCAGAAAACTCTTTGACGTAAATTGAAGTGATACTTTTTTGGATCTGTCTCCTAGAGTAATGGAAATTAAAACAAAACTAAACAAATGAGACCTAATTAAATTTAAAAGCTTTTAAAGCTAACGAAACCATAAGCAAGATGAAAAGACAATCTACAGAATGGGAGAAAATATTTGCAAACAATATGATCATCAAGAGATTAATTTCTAAAATATACAAACAACTCATAAAGCTCAATATCAAAAAATACAAACAACCCCATCAGAAAATAGGCAGAAGATCTAAATAGATATTTCTTCAAAGAAGACATATAGACGGTCAATTGGCACATGAAAATGTGTTCAACATTGCTAATTATTAGAGAAATGCAAATCAAAACTCCAGTGAAGTATCATCTCACCCTGGGTAAAATGGCCATCGTCAAAAAGTCTACAAATATATGAATGCTGGAGAGGGTGTGGAGAAAAGGGAACCGTCTTACATCGTTGGTGGGAGTGTAAGCTGGTGCAGTCACTGTGGAGAGCAGTATGGCCAGTCCTTAAAAAACTAAAATTAGAGTTACTAAACGGTCCAGCAGTCCCACTCCTGGGCATATCCAGATGAAACTCTAATTTGAAAAGATACGTGCACCCCAATGTACATTTCAACACTATTCACAATAGCCAAGGCATGGAGGCAACCTAAATATCTATTGGCAGATGAACCGATAAAGAAGATCTGGTATATATGTACAATGGAATATTACTTCTCCATAAAAAGTAATGAGCTAAAGCCATTTGCAGTATTATGTCAAAAGAGCAAGACATATACCATATGGAATTGCTTATATGTGGCATCTAAAAAAAATTGAACTAATTTATAAAACAGAAAGAGACTCATAGACTTCAGAAACAAACTTACGGTTACCAAAGAGGAAAGGGAGGAGGAGGGATAAATTAGGATTTGGGTTTTAACTAAATTTGGGATATATTAATTATATGCAGAGTACATCATGAGAAATGCTGGATTGGGAGAAACACAAGCTGGAATCAAGATTGCTGGGAGAAATATCAATAACCTCAGATATGCAGATGACACCACCTTTATGGCAGAAAGTGAAGAGGAACTAAAAAGCCTCTTGATGAAAGCAAAAGAGGAGAGTGAAAAAGTCGGCTTAAAGCTCAACATTCAGAAAATGAAGATCATGGCATCCAGTCCCATCACTCCATGGGAAATAGATGGAGAAACAGTGGAAACAGTGTCAGACTTTATTTTATTGGGCTCCAAAATCACTGCAGATGGTGACTGCAGCCATGAAATTAAAAGACGCTTACTCCTTGGAAGAAAAGTTATGACCAACCTAGACAGCATATTCAAAAGCAGAGACATTACTTTGCCGACTAAGGTCCGTCTAGGCAAGGCTATGGTTTTTCCAGTGGTCATGTATGGATGTGAGAGTTGGACTGTGAATAAAGCTGAGTGCCAAAGAATTGCTGCTTTTGAACTGTGATGTTGGAGAAGACTCTTGAGAGTCCCTTGGACTGCAAGGAGATCCAACCAGTCCCCTCTGAAGGAGATCAGCCCTGGGATTTCTTTGGAAGGAATGATGCTAAAGCTGAGGCTCCAGTACTTTGGCCACCTCATGCGAAGAGTTGACTCATTGGAAAGGACTTTGATGCTGGGAGGGATTGGGGGCAGGAGAAGAAGGGGACGACCGAGGATGAGATGGCTGAATGGCATCACTGACTCAATGGACGCGAGCCTGAGTGAACTCCGGGAGTTGGTGACGGACAGGGAGGCCTGGCGTGCTGCAATTCATGGGGTCGCAGAGTCGGAGACGACTGAGCGACTGAACTGAACTGAACTGAACTGAATTCTATACATATACACTCTGCTGTTGTTTAGTTGCTAAGTTGTGTCTGACTCTGCAGCTTCATGGACCATAGCCTGCCAGGCTCCTCTGTCCACGGGGTTTCCTAGGAATAATACTGGAGTGGGTTGCCATTTCCTTTTCCAGGGGATCTTCCCACTACTATATATAAAACAGATAACCAACAAGGACCTACGACTGTACAGCACAGAAAATTAAACCCAGTATTCTGTAATCACCTATAAAGGAAAAGAATCTGGAAAAGAATGTAAATGTGTATTACTGAATCACTTTGATGTATAGCTGAAGCTGATACAACATTGTAAATCAACACTATTTTAATAAAATAAATTAATATAGAATAAAAAGGAATAAAAATTTTTAAAAATGATTCCATTTATATCCTCCATTATAGATGGGGAAACTGAGGCTTGAAGAGGTTAAGTATATTACCAAAATTAAATAGTTATTACTAATGTGGGGACTGAAATCACATCTCTCTGATTTCAGAGGCTAACTGGGAAGAAAGCAGGAACTTAGCACCAGGTCCTTACTATAAGGTAAATATGGATCTGGACCTGTGCTGAACCATCATCCTCTAGCAAACATACTATGAGGGTCTGTTCTGGGCCCAGGGAAGGAAAGTAGAAATGAATAAATGTTGGTATCACCTGTGAATTTGGATTGGAAGGTGGTTTGTTAGTTGTCAGTAAACCAGTCACTTGAAAACCTGTAAAGTATACTGGTTTAAAAAAAGTATGAGCTTAGCAGCCCACCTTGGTTTGAATCCTGGCTCTGCCACTTGCTAACTCTTAGGTAGGGCTCATATCCTCTCTGTGCCTCTGGTTTCTCACCTGTAAGATGAGGTAATGATGGTGCCTTAATCCTAGAGCTGCTGTGAGAATTAAATGTGTTCATACTTGGAAAAGGCTTAGACTAGTGCCTAATGACAAGTGCACAGTAAACGTGGCTACAGTTAAAGTCAACCAAATCCCATGTTTGCATTTATGCCAGTTCTCTGAGCCGTCTTACAGTGTCGCAGATATGGGACTTATAGCTTGTTAGAAACAGAGAATTTATCCTGCAAAGGAGGTAGGGACCATCTAGTCCCATCTCTACATCCCTCACTTAGGAGTAAAGACACTTGCCTAAAATGACACAGCAAATTAATACAAGAGCTGGGACTTGGGTCCCAGCAAATTATAACAGCTGTCACCACAGCTGCCTGTTTTGAGCACCTGTTCTGTGCTAGGCACTGTAACATTCACAACTTCATTAAATTTCTAAAATGACTCTAAGTAATTATTATTAACTTCTTCTCACAAATAAGGAAACTGATATACAGAGTGACTCTGTGTCCTGTCCAATATCACACAACTGGTAATGGGAGATAGGGCTGAGCAAAGACTGTCTAACACTAAACCCATGATCGTTCCTCTTTAGTGCACAGATGTTTTATGCATAAACCCAAACATCATGCTCTATCTTAAAAACAGAAGTATAACATTTTGGCAAAGTCTGAACTTTCTTTTTATTTGAAAAATATATATTAATATTTTGCATTTAGAAAATTTAATTGAAGTATGGTTGATTTACAATGTGTTTAATTTCTGCTATACAGCAAAGTGACTCAGTTATACATATATATATTCTTTTTCATATTGTATGCTATTATGTTTTATCCCATGATATTGAATATATCAATAGTTCCCTGTGCTATATAGTAAGACCTTGTTAGTTTGCATTTTTAATTACATAATTTTAATCTCTGATAAACTTTAGTTATTCATTTGTTAAAATTATAATAATAGATGTGAAGATTTTTTCAGAGAGCAAGTGAATAGGAATGAGACAATGAAATATAACTTAATCAAAGCAGAAATTCTGTGCCATTTCTGATCAATACCAGGAAAATCTCTAAAATAGCTTCTCCTTAGCCTAGTTTCAGAGTAAAGCATCAAAGACAAATCAAAGTAGGTGCTGTATGTTTTCATCTCCAATTTTAAAGCAGTGACAGCTTTTGGGAACAATTGTTTTAAAATTCCTTTTTGGTAGAGATTTCTGATGGTCCTTTTGTAGAGATTCTGTATATGTCCACATTCTCTGTCTCCTTCACTGTGATTTTTATCTGTGATTCTTTATACTGTTTGGGGCTACCCATGACTGATAAAAACAGAAATTAGAGGTTATTTACATGTGTGTATTCATGAGTCTCCTACCTGAGGCCTTGAAGAAAGCCAAGGAGTCCAAATAGAAATCCATAAATGGCTATTTGCATATTTTCACTTTCAACAACACATAAAAATGAGATTGTCAATTTACTCACATCATTTACATGGTATTTTCTTTAAAGTCCATGGTCTCTTTCCATCCTGGGACTAACTTGGTTGCACTGCAGGCATATAAACCTTTGAAATGGAGTCATTTCTCACTTTGGTGGGGGCCATGATGACCTTGAATGACGTTCAGGATAGGGGGGTAACACTCCGAGTGAGGCTCCCCGGGTTTCTGCCCTCAGGGAAGGTTAGGAAAGAGAGAAAAATAAGCTCTCCAGGTTAGGAGCTCTCAGCTCCATTTTTCAGGTCAGGTTTCTGCCACTGCTTCAGGCATGCGGTGCAGTCCCCTGGACCCGCAGGTGCCTTGAAGTTTGAGGTGGGGGAGGGGCGTGGTACGTTTTGAGGTCTTTGAAAAAGTTATTCTTTACATTTCAAACATATTAAAATTTAATAATGAGCTTACCTATACTTCTACAGTGCTTCTCAAGTTAAAAGTTTATTTGGGAAGTTCCATTTCAATGGTTTGTCTTGAGAAAAGCACCATGTGACCCATCTGATGGCTGGATGGCATCACCGACTCGATGGACATGAGTCTGAGTGAACTCCGGGAGTTGGTGATGGACAGGGAGGCCTGGCGTGCTGCGATTCATGGGGTCACAAAGAGTCAGACACGACTGAGCGACTGAACTGAATTGAACTGGCCCTTCTGAGGAAATTCACTGTCTCATACCAGGTTGACACTTTCCTTATGGATGTCCTTGTAGAACAGTTTCCAAATTTTGAATAAGACATTTCAAAGGCCCACATAGCAGACAAGGAAAGTAGAAGTCTTTCTTTAAAATTCACATCCAACTTCACTTTCCACCTCCAGAAAGCAAATTCTGATTTTCCAGCATTTTCCTCAAGAGCCTAGTATTTGGATCTCTTCCACAGCTGTTCTTCAGAGAGTAATAAACACAGAGGACTGCAAAAGCAGAAGGCGCCTTTGTATACCAGATGTCACACCACCAAAAAGGAAGAAAGTGGCCTTTGGTAAAGGCAGTCAACCTCTCTGCCATTCCCTCTCAGGAAGGCTCCCATCACTCCATCTATGCTGGCAGCTCTGAGTCAAATGACCAGTGGACGTTTTCAGTTTCTCTAAGGACTTGCCGATGTTAGCCATTTTTTTTCTCTCTTGGCACCTGAGTTTGATGGCCTTGTGGAGCACTTGCATGTACTGGCGGGCTTTCTTCTCCTCCCTGCGGTTGACCACATGAGCCCGTTTCAGCTGCACTGTATCTTTTGCCTTTAAGATCAAGACTTCCTTCACTTTGCTGAATCTCATGTCAGCCGTGGCATAAACCATGGACAAAGGAGACCACAGAGCTGACGATATTCTAGGCTGTTCACTTGCAAGAATATCTGGGAGCCTTTCTGTAGTTTACAAGTTACTATTTAACTCACTTTTGTAGGATTGGCTACTCACTGTGACTTCTGACCAAAGGACAGTGGTGTCAATTTCCTGTCCCAAAGACCTGTCCAGGAGAGTCAGGGAGTGGGGCACATACCTCATCTCCAGCCTCTGCCTTCCTCCTACAGGCACATCCCATGTGCTGTCATTCTAGGGCTCTCTCAGGCCAACTTGAATTTTTAATACTTATTCATCAATTAAAATATCTTCCCTCGCATCTTTGTTGTTTAGTGATATTCCTTAATAGTTGAAATGGCTCTCCTTCTACTGACTGTAACTTCCTTAGCAATGGAACCTGCTAAACCCTGAAATCATAAAATTGCAGAATCACAAAATACAATTAATGATCTACATAATCTTTGCAAAGACGGGAACCAGATAGCTCATGTAGTGCAAGCCCAATACTCACATATGTGTGTGCTAAGTTGCTTCAGTCATGCCTGACTCTGGGAGACCCTATGGACTGTAGCCTGCCCAGGTTCCTCTGTCCATGGGGTTCTCCAGCCAAGAATACCAGAGTGGGTTGAATTTCCAGCTCCAGGGGATCCTCCTGACCCAGGGACTGAACCCACGTCTCTTATGTCTCCTGCATTCACAGGCAGGTTCTTTCCCACTTGCGCCACCTGGGAAGCCCCAAGACTCATGCACATATTGTTATTTACTGTTCAGATGACATTATTCTCTGTACTTTTCTTAATGTGTAGAACAGTCCCAAACAAATCAATAAGATGTTAAGAGGAGTGTATCAGCACACCTAGGACAAGCATGGCCTGTTGTCTGGTTACTGATTTTAAAGCTGTGATAAACCCAAAGCCCTGCCCCATCTTTGGTGATAAAGGGACAGGTTGCTGGTGACTAAAGACGCTGAGGATCCATCCAGATGGGCTTCCATCCAGAAGAAAGCCAACAGCTGGCTCAGATTATTATTTATTTTTAGAAATAGCCACCTTATTCACCGGTTCATCTTTTGAAGTTTTTTATAATTGAAAATGCATTATTCGTCTTGCTCTGGAGTCAAGATATAAGATCAGAATGTCACTAATTAGAGGAGCAGGTCCTTCTGGAAAATATCATTGCTGATGCTAACAGTCATACAATACCCATCCTAGAGAGAGCTCTCCAGGGCAGTGGCTGATGTAATTTGGTGTGTTAATACTCGACCTGGACAGACTCAAGAATTCATATTGACATCTGCTGAACCCTTTGAATACTTCCCAGACTAAGTTAGAACTAGAATTCTGAAGCAGAACTCCCAACAGTCTGCTTCAGGTGCTCTTTGCCCTGGGGTGGGTCTGGCTGCAGGCTGAGATATGCAACTTGAAATCAAATTTAAGATCTTTTGCTCACTGCCCATATTTAACATAACACATCCATGGCAGAATGAGGCAGGACATCTAGGGTATAATTAACAATCACTATTCCGTGACAGCCTCAGCAACACAAATGCCAATTTGCTTGTCAAATTCCAAAGAGAGAGGAAGGGGCCATGTGGTAAGCATACGATACAAAGTCCTTGTTGTCTGGGCCCAACTCAGCAATTGCTTTGTCCTTATGTAGCAGGAAAGGAAATCGTGTCGGATACTGGTCCACTGGGCTCTAGATCACTTTCTGAACAGCTCTCCTGTATCAGATTCTGATTCAGTCAGGTTCTATGGGTCCATTGGTAAATCAGTAAAGATGTAAATGGCGATCATGAACCCAAGGAGAGGCAGTTCAGAGAACTGACACAAAGTTCCTTTATTTGGGGCTTGCTGGATACAGATTGAAAGCACTAATAGTCATTAGACTTTGTTATTGCTTAATAAAGACAAGAAAGTGAATTATTACTTAATAATTGCACTTTGATAGGACAGTTTTATTTAAAAGTGAGGTTATTTTTACAAATGAATGAGGAGAATTCCACTGTGGTATAAATGTTGAAAGCTACTTCTATAGCTAATCATGAAATTATTTCTTTTTCCTCTGAAAAGGAATTGATCATGCCATAAATAACTAAAATTTTACCTCATATTCTCTGAATGTAAAGAAAGAGTTGTATTGCTTGAGTTGAAATGAGACTTCTAAGCAGATTTCAGCCATATTTTTCCTATTGTTGGATAAAAGTCAGTTCTCAGATCTTTTCTGTTTAGGAGACAGCTCAGATAATTGATCGTAGCTTCCTGTATGGCTATATTGGTGGGAATTCTGAGAAGGGCAGTATGGTATACCCTTCTTGTAGAGGCAACATCTCAGAGTAGCTGAAGTCTTGCTTCTGGAGCCAGGCTGTTCTGTTGCTTGATTAATCTTGGACAAGTTTTCTCTTCATGTTTTAGTGTCATTAGCTGTAAAATGCTAAACAACACTTTTATCATGGGATTATTGTTAGGAGTAAATGAATGAATTTGGTAGAGAGCTTTAGAAAAGTAACATATTTAGCTATTATTACTATTTTCATCATCATTAATTAGTAATGCCTGCTAGTGATGAGGGCGGCAAGAGTAGTGCAAGAAACAACAAGGATTTTACCATTTGATCCTAAAGGACAATATTTGCTTCTCCTGCTGATCTGAGTTTTCATTCTGCCACATTCTCACATTTTCGTTTTTTCATTCTGTCTTTCTACACCCTCACACTAGGCCAACTTCCACTTTGCCTCAGATAGTTGATTCTACTTTCCTATACCAGAACTGTGAAAGTGCTGCACTCAATATGCCAGCAAATTTGGAAAACTCAGCAGTGGCCACAGGACTTGAAAAGATCAGTTTTCATTCCAATCCCAAAGAAAGGCAATGCTGAAGAATGCTAAAACTACCACACAATTGCACTCATCTCACACACTATTAAAGTAATGCTCAAAATTCTCCAAGCCAGGCTTCAGCAATACCTGAACCGTGAACTTCCAGATGTTCAAGCTGGTTTTAGAAAAGGCAGAGGAACCAGAGATCAAATTGCCAACATCCGCTGGATCATCGAAAAAGCAAGAGAGTTCCAGAAAAACATCTATTTCTGCTTTATTGACTATGCCAAAGCCTTTGACTGTGAGGATCACAATAAACTGTGGAAAATTCTGAAAGAGATGGGAATACCAGACCACCTGACCTGTCTCTTGAGAAATCTGCATGCAGGTTAGGAAGCAACAGAACTGGACATGGAACAACAGACTGGTTCCAAATAGGAAAAGGAGGACGTCAAGGCTGTATATTGTCACCCTGCTTATTTAACTTCTATGCAGAGTACATCATGAGAAACGCTGGACTGGAAGAAACACAAGCTGGAATCAAGATTGCCAGGAGAAATATCAATAACCTCAGATATGCAGATGACACCACCGTTATGGCAGAAAGTGAAGAGGAACTAAAGAGCCTCTTGATGAAAGTGAAAGAGGAGAGTGAAAAAGTTGGCTTAAAGCTCAACATTCAGAAAATGAAGATCATGGCATCTGGTCCCATCACTTCATGGCAAATAGATGGGGAAACAGTAGAAACAGTGTCAGACTTTATTTTTTGGGGCTCCCAAATCACTGCAGATGGTGACTGCAGCCATGAAATTAAAAGACGCTTACTCCTCGGAAGAGAAGTTATGACCAACCTAGATAGCATATTCAAAAACAGAGACATTATTTTGCCAACAAAGGTCCATCTAGTCAAGGCTATGGTTTTTCCTGTGGTCATGTATGGATGTGAGAGTTGGACTGTGAAGAAGGCTGAGCGCTGAAGAATTGATGCTTTTGAGCTGTGATGTTGGAGAAGACTCTTGAGAGTCCCTTGGACTGCAAGGAGATCCAACCAGTCCATTCTGAAGGAGATCAGCTCTGGGGTTTCTTTGGAGGAAATGATGCTAAAGCTGAAACTCCAGTACTTTGGCCACCTCATGAGAAGAGTTGACTCATTGGAAAAGACTCTGATGCTGGGAGGGATTGGGGGCAGGAGGAGAAGGGGACGACTGAGGATGAGATGGCTGGATGGCATCACTGACTCGATGGCCGTGAGTCTGAGTGAACTCCGGGAGTTGGTGATGGACAGGGACGCCTGGTGTGCTGAGATTCATGGGGTCGCAAAGAGTTGGACACGACTGAGCGACTGAACTGAGCTGATACCAGAACTGAAGCCTAACAGCAGACTTCTTGTTCTTTCTGTAATTACTCAAAGTCCGGTCTTCACATTACAGAGCAACACAGACTCAAGCACAGAAACCCAATTAACTTTATATCTTTCATAGTCACCTGCCATTTGGTACCTAACTAAACACCTGTTTTACATTAGATACTGTATATATTTGCAGTGATTTGATGAAGATTATTTACAAATGAGGAAACTGAAGTTTAAGGGTTTAAGTGGTAATTCACCTACAAGAGAAAGATCTGGGTTGTAAATTTTGATATTTTTCATCCATGAAGTTTGTGCTTCTTTCATTCTTATCAGTTCAGTTGAGTCACTCAGTCATGTCTGACTCTTTGCAACCCCATGAATCGCAGCACGGCAGGCCTCCCTGTCCATCACCAACTCCCGGAGTTCACTCAGACTCATGGCCATCGAGTCAGTGATGCCATCCAGCCATCTCATCCTCTGTCGTCCCCTTCTCCTCCTGCCCCCAATCCCTCCCAGCATCAGGGTCTTTTCCAATGAGTCAACTCTTCTCATGAGGTGGCCAAAGTATTGGAGTTCCAGCTTTAGCATCATTCCCTCCAAAGAAACCCCAGAGCTGATCTCCTTCAGAATGGACTGGTTGGATCTCCTTGCAGTCCAAGGGACTCTCAAGAGTCTTCTCCAACATCACAGCTCAAAAGCATCAATTCTTCAGCGCTCAGCCTTCTTCACAGTCCAACTCTCACATCCATACATGACCACAGGAAAAACCATAGCCTTGACTAGATGGACCTTTGTTGGCAAAGTAATGTCTCTGCTTTTGAATATGTTATCTAGGTTGGTCATAACTTTTCTTCCAAGGAGTAAGCATCTTTTAATTTCATGGCTGCAATCACAATCTGCAGTGGTTCTGGAGCCCCAAAAAATAAAGTCTGACACTATTTCCACTGTTTCCCCATCTATTTGCCATGAAGTAATGGGACCGGATGCCATGATCTTCATTTTCTGAATGTTGAGCTTTAAGCCTACTTTTCCCTCTGTACTTTCACTTTCATCAAGAGGCTTTTTAGTTCCTCTTCACTTTCTGCCATAAGGGTGGTGTCATCTGCATATCTGAGGTTACTGATATTTCTCCCGGCAATCTTGATTCCAGCTTGTGTTTCTTCCAGTTCAGCGTTTCTCATGAGGTACTCTGCATATAAGTTAAATAAATATACTTGGATGCAATCTCAGAAATGACAGAATGATCTCTGTTCGTTTCCAAGGCAAACCATTCAATATCATGGTAATCCAAGTCTATGCCCCAACCAGGAATGCTGAAGAAGCTGAAGTTGAATGGTTCTATGAAGACCTATAAGACCGTTTAGAACTAACATCCAAAAAAGATGTCCTTTTCATTATAGGGGACTGGAATGCAAAAGTACGAAGTCAAGAAACACCTGAAGTAACAGGCAAATTTGACCTTGGAATACAGAATGAAACAGGACAAAGACCAATAGAGTTTTGCCAAGAAAATGCACTGGTCATAGCAAACACCCTCTTCCAACAACACAAGAGAAGACTCTACACATGGACATCACCAGATGGTCAACACTGAAATCAGATTGATTATATTCTTTGCAGCCAAAGATGGAGAAGCTCTATACAGTCAACAAAAACAAGACCGGGAGCTGACTGTGGCTCAGATCATGAACTCTTTATTGCCAAATCCAGACTTAAATTGAAGCAAGTAGGGAAAACCACTAGACCATTCAGGTATGACCTAAATCAAATCCCTTATGATTATACAATGGAAATGAGAAATAGATTTTAGGGACTAGATCTGATAGATAGAGTGCCCGATGAAATATGGACAGAGGCTCATGACATTGTACTGTGAAAGTGCTGCACTCAATATGCCAGCAAATTTGGAAAACTCAGCAGTGGCCACAGGACTCAGAAAGGTCACTTTTTTGATCTCTGTCTCAGAGATCAAGACCATCCCCTTGGAAAAGCAATGCAAAAAAGCCAAATGGCTGTCTGGGGAGGCCTTACAAATAGCTGTGAAAAGAAGAGAAGCGAAAAGCAAAGGAGAAAAGGAAAGATATAAGCATCTGAATGCAGAGTTCCAAAGAATAGCAAGAAGAGATAAAAAAGCCTTCCTCAGTGATCAATGCAAAGAAATAGAGGAAAAGAACAGAATGGGAAAGACTAGAGATCTCTTCAAGAAAATTAGAGATACCAAGGAACATTTCATGCATAGATGGGCTCGATAAAAGACAGAAATGGTATGGACCTAACAGAAGCAGAAGATATTTAGAAGAGGTGGCAGGAATACACGGCAGAACTGTACAAAAAAGATCTTCACGACCCAGATATTCATGATGGTGTGATCACTAGAGCAGACATCCTGGAATGTGAAGTCAAGTGGGCCTTAGAAAGCATCACTACGAACAAAGCTAGTGGAGGGGATGGCATTCCAGTTGAGCTCTTTCAAATCCTGAAAGATGATGCTGTGAAAGTGCTGCACTCAATATGCCAGCAAATTTGGGAAACTCAGCAGTGGCCACAGGACTCGAAAAGGTCAGTTTTCAAAATCCCAAAGAAAGGCAGTGCCAAAGAATGCTCAAACTACTGCACAATTGCACTCATCTCACATGCTAGTAAAGTAATGCTGAAAATTCTCCAAGCCAGGCTTCAGCAATATGTGAACCATGAACTTCCAGACGTTCAAGCTTGTTTTACAAAAGGCAGAGGAACCAGAGATCAAATTGTCAACATCCGCTGGATCATGGAAAAAGCAAGAGAGTTCCAGAAAAACATCTATTTCTGCTTTATTGACAATGCCAAAGCCTTTGACTGTGAGGATCACAATAAACTGTGGAAAATTCTGAAAGAGATGGGAATACCAGACCACCTGAACTGCTTCTTGAGAAACCTATATGTAGGTCAGGAACCAATAGTTAGAACTGGACATGAAACAACAGACTGGTTCCAAATAGGAAAAGGAGTACATCAAGGCTATATATTGTCACCCTGCTTACTCTTTCTTATAGCATGCTGCATTCTGTAAGCTACAGTTGTCAGCACTTGGTTCTAGTACAGGTTAGGATACAGAGGGTTCTGCAGTGTTTGTTCCAGTGAATACTGGGAGAGATGGCAAACAGGGTAGACCTCCCAGAAAAGAAACAAACAACTAGAGATGGAGTGCGCTCAGGTGTAACCCACTTCTGTGTCTGGTGTGAGTATCAGGCTGGACTGATTTTGGTCAGCAGAAAGGGGAAGGTGAGGAAGATCCAGAGCTCCAGATCAGGCATGGCAAGAACATCAGATACAGCAGGAACAGTGGGACTGGACTTCAGTGCAGGGGACAACAGCATCAATTGAACAAACCCATCCTGATTATTGGAGGGTAGGATGCAGTTCCCTTCCTACTGGGTCCTAGAGCCTCAGGAGGTACAAAAGAGAGGAAAGAGACAGGGGGCAGTTTGCCCTCCCCTTGGAAAATTCATCTTGCAGAAGAGTAAGAGCACCTAGAACTTCCATTTCTATTAATAGCAATGCGCCAGATACAGGGTACTCACTGAAAACAGTAAATACACCTCTATTAATGGCTTATTAATAACACCTTATTAATAGCTCTAATGAGCTGGGGAGGGAATAAGAAGCTAGGAACTAAGTGAAATTAGAAACCCAACTGACAGGCTTTTACCAGGAAGGTATTTGCCAAACCAGATGAAAACGAGCTATGGTTTTCAGAGCCTTGCCTGGTACTGCTGAATTAAACCCATGTCCGGAGCCTGCCTCAAGTACAGAAACTAGAGAGAAGCTGCCAATGAAAAGTTGGGGCTCTCAAGTATTGCATCTTCAGTATAAGTGTGAGCTAGAAATAAGCCTAAACTTCTGACCCACAAGACTGAAATGAAATTGCCTGTCTTGATTCTTGGCACCAATAAATATGGAAGTTTATGCCACAGGTGGTTCTCACATGAATTTGCCGCCTGAACTTATGTTATTTGGATGAGTCAAAAAGAAAAAAAAAAAATCAAATCCAAGGATTTAAGGTGCTCCTTTAATGAGATGAAAATACAGTTTTCTCTGAATGAAACAATTTCAAAGACCTCAAAGACAAGGTTCCAAGATATATAAACATAGTAGTTTTAAAAAAAATCCATAAGCCCAACAAAACAAAAGGAAATTAAGCACTCTAAAAGGGCCAGAAGAAAACAATAGAAGAAACAGACCAACCTTGAATGTAGATATTTGAATCATCAAATACAGATTATAAATGAGAATATTTAATTTTTAGAGAAATAAAAAGAAGGTTCACAATTTTTGAAAAGAGCAAGACAAATGATGAAATGGGCTTAAAACAGATATGAAAAAGCTTCTAAAAATAAAAAATGAAATTGAAATAAGAATTCAATAGGTGGCTTTTAAAAAGTGATCATTTTGAAATGTATGATGTGTTGTTGTTATTGTTTAGTTGCTAAGTTGTGTCCAACTCTTTGCAACCTCAAGAACTGCAGCACTCCTGGCTTCCCTGAGTTTGCTCCTGGAGTTTGCTCAAACTCACATCCATTGAGTTGATGATGCCATCAAACCATCTAATCCTCTATCATCCCCTTCTCCTCCGAACCTCAGTCTTTCCCAGCATCAGGGTCTTTTCCAGTGAGTCAGTTCTTCACATCAGGTGGCCAAAGTATTAGAGCTTCAGTTTTAGCATCATTCCTTCCAATGAATATTTTGGATTGATGTCCTTTAGGATTGACTGGTTTGATCTTCTTGTAGTTCAAGGGACTTTCAAGAGTCTTTCCTGCTGGCTAGTAAAGAATCAACCTGCAATGCAGGAGACCTGGGTCTAATCCCTGGGTCAAGAAGATCCCCTGGAGAAAGGAATGGTTACCCACTCCAGTATTCTTGCCTGGAGAATTCCATGGACAGGGGAGGCTGATGGGCTACAGTCAATGGAGTCATAAAGAGTCAGACATGACTGAGAGACTGACACTTTAAAATGTATAGAAATCCCAAATCGCTATGTTGTGTAACAGAAATTAACAGTTATAGGGCAATTATGTGTCAAAAAACAAACAAACAAACAAATTCATAGAGATAGCTTACGGTGAACAGTGTCGGATTCTTGACCTCCAAAGAAGAAGATTTAGCTCCGGGACCAGGGACCAGACTTGATCACTCAAAAGCTTTTGTGTAGCAGAGTTTTATTAAAGTGAAAAAGGTAAAAAGAAAGCTTCTGACATAGACATCAGAAGGGGGACAGAGAGTGCCCCAATCCCTAGTCTTAGCAAGGGAATTATACACTTTTAAATTGGTTATTACGAGTGTCTCAAGGTTTTAAAGATCTTACTAGACCCACTCCCATAACATACATTTTAAGATTAACAGGATTAGTCAGTAGGTTTTCAGGAAGGAGAAACCTATCCTCAAACAGGATACATTATTGTTATATAATCCTTACTAAGGAATGTAGGAAAAAACGTTTTTCTTTTCTTCCTCCTTGAGAATTCCAGACCCCTATCTCCTCCTTGAGAGCTCCAGACCCCTTTCTCCTCCTCAGGGACCCCGGACTTATCAACCTACCTAAGAATTGACTTTCTCAATTGAAAAAGATCAGATTTGTTACCCTGGTGGTGGTGGTGGGGACGGGTTATTGGGTGAAGGCAGTCAAAAGATACAAAATTCCAGTTATAAGATAAATAAATACTAGGATGTAATGTACAACATGATAAATATAATTAACACTGCTGTGTGCTGTAAAAGTTGGTAAATGAGTAAATCCTAAGAGTTCTCATCATAAGAAAATTTTTTTCTCTTTCTTTAATTTTTGATCTATATGAGATAATGTATGTAAATCCAATCATTGTGCTGTACACCTTAAACTTATACAGTGCTTTAAATCCATTGTATCTCGAGAAAACTGAAAGAGAAAAAAGCAGAGTAGAAGCCACTAAAGCATGAATGGATAAACTGAAACATATATGTGAAAGAAAAGTGTACTTTGGAGTGTCTTTGATGGACAATATGGAAGTGAAGTTAAGAAAAACTAAATACTGAGTCAATTGGTTCAATATATACCAGACTGGAATTCCAGAAGAGAAGAGTAAATATTTGAAGATGTCAGGGCACAAAATTTTCCAACCCCATTTCATCATGACTTCCCGGCAGGAAAAATAAAGTCCATATGCAGATATATAAAAATCAAATCAAGACAAAGATCTTACAGGTAGGCAAAAAAAAAAACAAAACAAAACTTTAAAAAGAATGGTAATTAGAACAACAGATGGTTTTTCAACAGCAAAAGTGAAAGCCATATGTGAAATGATATTATCAGTGTACTGAGTATTAGATTCCTACAGCTGTCATAACAAATGACCACAAATAGAGCAGCTTAAAAAAACACAAATGTATCATCTCACGGTTCTGTGGTCCAGAGTTCAAGTGGACTATGCCAGTTTCTCTGCTCTGAGTTCTATAAGGCTGAAATCATCCTGTCAGCAAGCTGGCCTCTTACTGGGAGGTCGAGGTTGTTGATTATATAAGCTAGTTCCTGGCATCTGTAAACAAAGTTCCTGTTTTCCTTGCTGGCTGTTAGCTGGGGGCTGTTCTCAGATCCTAGAGGCTAGAGCCAGCAACAGTTTCAAATTCTTCTAAAGGGAGAGGGTGAGATGATTTGGGAGAATGGCATTGAAACATGTATAATATCATGTAAGAATCGAATTGCCAGTCTATGTCCAATGCAGGATACGGCACGCTTGGGGCTGGTACACGGGGATGACCCAGAGAGATGTTGTGGGGAGGGGGGTGGGAGGGGGGTTCATGTTTGGGAATGCATGTACACCCGTGGTGGATTCATGTCAATGTATGGCAAAACAAATACAGAATTGTAAAGTAAAATAAAAAATAAATAAAAAAATAAAAAATAAAAATAAAGAACAATAACAGAAAAATAAAGCTTAGTATCTCTGTCTTCTTTGACACATCTCTTTTCCTTCTTCTCTTACATATCTCTGACTTCTAGCCAGTAAGTCTTCTGCTTTTAAAGGCTCATGTGATTAGACTGACCTCACCTGGATACCACTGGATCTTCCCCACCTCCATACACGCACACTTCTCCCCATTTTTAGGATCAATAACCTTAATTGAATCTTCAGACTCCTTTTTGCTGTGTGATGCAAACTAGTCACAATTTCTAGGCATTAGGATGTCAGCCTCTTTGGAGAAGAGGCATTATTCTGCCTTCTGTGCACTGCAAGAAAATAGCTACCTGAAAATATTTTTCAAGAATAAAAGGAGAGCTAGCAGAAAAAAAGAATAAAGGCAGAATAACACTTTTAGATAAACAATATCTATGAGAATTTGTCATCAAACAGCTGTCACTAAGGAAATTCTAAAGAATGTGTTTTAAGCAGAAGAAATGTGATCCTAGAAGGAAGGTCTGAGGGATGAAGGATAAAAGGTAAAGAAACTGGCAAATATGTGGGTACATCTTACCAAACATTGTATAAAATGATAGTAAGAAACTTTTGTGGATTATGAACACTACAGTTAAAATATCTGTCAACAATAATGAATAAGTTGGGTGGAATGAGTGTATTATTAAATCTTTGTGTTCTTTGAATTCAAATAGACTTTGTGTAGTCTCTTTCCCACCAAATTTCTTTCTTGTTTTATCCATATAAGGTTTTTTTTTCCTTAGTTTTTTTTTTTGATGTGGACCATTTACAAAGTCTTTATTGAATTGGTTACAATGTTGCTTTTGTTTTATGCTTCAGTTTTTTGGCCATGAGGCATGTAGGATTTTAGCTCCCTGACCAGGGATTGAACCCACATCCCTGCATTGGAAGGCAAAGTCTTAACAACTGGACTGCCCGGGAGGTCCCTCCATACAACATTTTGAAATCGAGTTCATGTTATATCAATGAAAGTTATATTAATTTCTTTCTGAAATTTTAAAAAATATTTTGACTAGTCAGTAAAACTAATCAATAAGACATTTGTGAGATTGTTGTTTTTGAATCACCATTCACTTTGTTTAAAATTTATTGGATTATTCATCTTAAAAAATTTTTCTAGAGTCGTTTGGTAAATTGCATTTTTTAAGAGTTTTATAATTCATATTTCAATTATTTATTGGCATAAAAATTTCATAAAATCTTATTATCTTTTAAATTTTACCAAATTCAAATTATATCCTATTCTTCACTTCTAGTATATCTGAGCTTTTATTTTTTATATCAGTCGTTTGCAGAAGTTTATAAACTTTATTAGCATGTTCAAATAACTAATTTTTGATTTTATGTATTCCCTTAATTTCATGTTTATTTTGTATTTCATTGAAAACATATTATTCCTTTAGTATGGTATTTGTAAGATACATTTTTTCTTCTTTCTTTTTTCCCTTAAACTTTAATCTATTTGTATTATTATAACAATTATTTTTTTTTCTTTCAGTCATCATAGTAAAATTGATCTGAAATTTAGAAGTAGATGCTGCTGCTGCTGCTGCTGCTAAGTCGCTTCAGTCGTGTCCGACTCTGTGTGACCCCATAGACGGCAGCCCACCAGGCTCCCCCGTCCCTGGGATTCTCCAGGCAAGAAATCCTTTGCTAAATGAAAATTTCCAAGAGACATGATTTTCTCAGTCTAGAAGTATCTGCAGGGACTCAGGAACAAAGTCCATTAGGTCTGAACACTACTTGTTCAAGTTCTAACATGATTTCCAGTAAATGGGAGGTGTTCACCAGAATATGAGGATAAGGTCTCAAAATGCTTCTTAGATGTGGAGAAAAAGTGAGAATCCACCCAAGAGTTAATTTTATCCTCAGAGGCAGATTTTTTTTATTTTTGGAGAAGGGAATAAAATAGGTTAAAATAAAGATCTTTCTAGAATGGCACCAAGAGCAGAGAAATTTGTTGTATAGGTTCTAAAGTTATCAGTCTACAAAAATGGTGGAGTCTAACCAACCTATAGTCTCATGGTGAATATAAGATATGCTCTTTTGAGTCACATGTCTGTACATCATGTGTGAAGAGATGAGATACTCTAATACCAACAAACGAAGAGATAAAAGAGATATTGGGACCTCTGTTCTTTGATGAAACATCATCTGATGTTCTTCAAGGCCCACTCTGATATTTTCAAGGCTATATACAAGCATTTCCAGGAATATTTATACTATTAAGATTAGAAGAGGGAACATCACAGTTTTATCATCTATCACACTGAGCCAAATGCTAAAGCAGCATCTTATCAACTGTTCATCAAAGAAGTATTATCAGGGCTCACATGAAAGTAAGATGTTTTATGAGGTAGTTTGGATATCTCAGCACCAGGAGAAGATCCACATAATGAACCTAGATCATCTCCTCAGAATGTTTTTTCCAATTCAGAGTAGAAGAGTGAGATGTTGCTTTTCTTTTTTTAAAAATCAATGATAGGGGATTTGAATATACTATGGACTTCTCAGCTGGCACTAGTGGTAAAGAACCTGTCTACTAGTGCAGGAGTTCGATCTCTGGGTTGGGAAGATTCCCCTGGAGAAGGGCATGACAACCCACTCCAGTATTCTTGCCTGGAGAATTACATGGACAAAGAAGCCTGGTGGGACAGTCTTTAGGAGAGCAAAGAGTTAGACATGACTGAAGCAGCTTAGCATGTAGTGTAAGTGCCATAGAAAGGAATATTGACCATTCCTCGTTAATGAGGACTACACCCAGGTTAGATAGGACATAGAAAAGAGGCAATTTTTTTTTTCCTAAGGCCTCATTGGAATAAAGAGAAGCTCTTGTCCAACCTTTAACCTGGGACACACTTATTTTAGAGAGAATGTTCAGAGTTAGATCCACCTTCAGTGACAGATACCACAGTCATTCACAGGGAGCATACTAAAGAAGGAAGGTGGATAATGATCATTCAGGAAGCCCTGAAATAGACAAAGGCAACTGTGGATTCATAAACTCCAAATGTTCCTTGGGAAGTAGTAGAGGCCTTCCACATTCTTTGGGTAAGTTCTTGAGCTGCATTCTAAGTTGAAGAAACATGTCACCCTTGTGCTCATATTTGGTCAGAGATGGAATTCAGTAGATGGATGATATGGTGTGATCTCAAAGACCCACTTTGCACATCAGAACAGAAACTTTCCCAGATGCCTTGGAATTGCACTGGACTTCATAGGAGTCCATCAGAAATTTACAGGTCAATATTGTAACATCAGTCCAATTCAGTTCAGTTGCTCAGTCAAGTCCGACTCTTTGTGACCCCATGGACTTCAACACACCAGGCCTCCCTGTCCATCACTAACTCCTGGAGTTTACAAAAACTCATGTCCACTGAGTCAGTGATGCCATCCAACAATTTCCTCCTCTGTCATCCCCTTTTCCTCCCGCCTTTAATCTTTCCCAGCATCAGGGTCTTTTCAAATGAGTCAGCTCTTTGCATCAGGTGGCCAAAGTATTGGAGTTTCAGCTTCAACATCAGTCCTTCCAATGAACACCCAGGACTGATCTCCTTTAGGATGGACTGGTTGGGTTTCCTTGCAGTCCAAGGGATTCTCAAGAGTCTTCTCCAACACCACAGTTCAAAACCATCAATTCTTCAGCACTCAGCTTTCTTTATAGTCCAACTCTCACATCCATACATGACTACTGGAATAACCATAGCTTTGACTAGATGGACCTTTGTTGGCAAAGTAATGTCTCTGCTTTTTAATATGCTGTCTAGGTTGGTCATAACTTTTCTTCCAAGGAGCCAGTGTCTTTTAATTTCATGGCTGCAGTCACCATCTGCAGTGATTTTGGAGCCCCCCAAAATAGAGTCCATCTCTGTTTCCACTGTTTCCCCATCTATTTCCCATGAAGTGATGGGACCAGATGCCATGATCTTCGTTTTCTGAATGTTGAGCTTTAAGCCAGCTTTTTCACTCTCCACTTTCACTTTCATCAAGAGGCTCTTTAGTTCTTTGCTTTCTGCCATAAGGGTGTTGTCATCTGCATATCTGAGGTTATTGATATTTCTCCTGGCAATCTTGATTCCAGCCTGTGCTTCTTCCAGCCGAGCATTTCTCATGATGTACTCTGCATATAAGTTAAATAAGCAGGGTGACAATGTATTTAATTAATTTAATTAAACAGAGACATCCTGGTGATGTCCCTCATCTATGAGAAATGAACACTAAGTTTAACAGGGAGTGAATTAAAGAAGGACAAGTAAGAGCTTCTGTTAAATGAGTGGAACCAGGGACCAGAAAAAGGCCAGTATTTCCCCCATATACCTTGGTTGTGATTTTAGACTCTATAAAATCCCACATTCGATTACAAGTTATCTCAATGTGCATATCCTATTGGCATGAGTACACTTTCACAGTTTTATCTAAGATTACTGAGCAGTGGGATACCCCAGCTCACGCAGCAAATGGTCAGTTTGAATACTGTTCAATATGGAGTGGAACAGTCTCAGAAAAAAAGGTATGTTTTTCTCCATATATTCCAGAGGTCCCACTTGTAACATCCAACCTACTTTCCCAACTACTTCATATAATTTTTCAAGTAAGGTTTCATGATTGGCTAGTTACCTGATTGTTCAGGCTCTAAGTCATACGTCAGTCACTCTGTCACAGCATTTTTGAAAATTAAAAAAAATTAATTGGAGTATAATTGTTTTACAATGTTGTGTTAGTTTCTGCTGTACAAAAATGTGAACTAGCTATCAGTGTACATATATCCCCTCCCTGCTGAGCCTCCCTCCCACCTCCCCATCCCACCCATCTAGGTCATCGTGGACCACCAGGCTGAGCTCCCTGCATTATACAGCAGCTCCCCACTAGCTATCTATTTTATACATGGTAGTGTACATATATCAATGCTACTTTCTCAGTTTGTCCCATCCTCCCCTTCCCCTGTTGTTACAGCATTTTAGGAACAGTCCTACAACCTCAGTCTAACCCTCTGAACAGCTGTCAGGGAAGCCAAAATGTATATGATTATATGAACAGCATATATACCATGGCAGTTTTTCTTATAGCTTTCATTTCCTGGAGAAAAAATGATGTTTGAAGGTAAGAATTACTCTAAATACCTGCATTACTAAATTCAAATTGATACAGAAAATAACATCTGTTATTCATCGAGAAATACAGGGTAATCTGCAATTTTTACATTTTTGCATTCATTTGAATCTGAATTCCTTATGATAAAATATCCTAATTAGTAGTCACTGCTTGTGAAACAATGATACTCTACTCGGTATGTCAACAATTTTGTCTTCAAAGGTATAGATATTTCATTAGCAGTTATTATTCTATCAATACTGTAATACTTTTCCCTTTCCAGGTGCCCATTCAGATTACTCAGTTGTCCTTTTGGAATGGGTACTTTGATTAAATCTTTGCCTATTACATATTAAAGTAACCTATTAAATATTCAATAAGCCACAATTATAAGACTTCACCACTTTTTCTACATGTTCGTAGCCTTCATTTGAGGCGCTGATGCCTATTTTTTAATCTGTAATCAAATGGCCAAGGTCTCTCAACTATCTTTAAGGCACTTACAGTGTAATGTTTCCAGCATCTCCATACTCTGAAGGCCTGTATTTCTTCCTCAGCTGTGATAAAGTCCTTTTCTCTACCCATAGCCAATTGGAATTCTCAGTGTCTTAGATTTTGTTTCTTTTTTTCCTCAAAGACTCTCATGGAAATTTCTTTAATAGCAGTTGGTGAAGAAGAACTTCCTGTGAAAATAAGATGGTTTGCCAGGGTTTAAAATAGGTCATCTTTTGAACAACAACACACATAACATCTTGTTTCTTTCGTTTAAGTCTTCATTGTTCAGACATGTCATTATAATCAGCTTTATCACAATACTAAAACGAGGAGACTGTAACAGATGAGATAAAGAACATCACAAACCCAAATTGCACATACAAAACCCAAATTCCTTTTGTTCTAAACCACAGCATTTTAATATGTCTTCCCCCCACTCTTATTTGGTCCCAAGCATTGTTACTAATAAAATGCTTTTGTTTTAAAGATGAAAATGGACACAGTCATCAATTTGAGGCCTTACCAGTAAGTAGTCTGCTCCTTTAAAAATTTCAAGCAGATTCAGAGATCAGCAAGGAGAATGCATGCATGTTAATAACACTAATGACAGTAACTCCATCAGTGTGGATATGGCACAAGCCCAGGCACATCATGCCGCTGTGCACAGAACGGTGAGCAAAGCCTCAGGATCTTACAAGACCCAGCAATCTGAGAACTGAGCTTTGCAGAATCTGCAAAGCATAGCTACAGTTCTCACCTGCACTCAGAGAGTCCTCCAAAATGATCCCCCCCAAAACAGTTTTCACTCTTTAGCTCTACGGGAATCAAAGTTTTGCCCATGTAGCTGAGATTGGTAGTTTTTCAGGAAATAGAAAGCAATTTGTCTACATTGTTGATGGATTAGTTTGGCTTTTAAGCTGACCCCAGACTTCATTCCATGGCAAGTTTCAGTCCATGGCAGTTCACGTTTGACAAAAGTTCAAGGAAGCCATAAAGTTCAAGGAAGCTTTTCATTATAGGTACCTCTTGTAGAGGTTCCCTCTCTTTTCTCTCCACAAGTCTTCCCTGTAGAATCAAGCCAGGGCCACTGGATTGCACACTTCCCAGGGGCATACTGTAGCAGAGTTAAATGATGCCTCTGGGGTGTTATCCAACACTGTATCCTTGGATCAGTTTCTCCTCAAATTCCCTACGGCCAAATTGTTGACTATCTGTATGCATGATCTGTATGCAAATCACCATGGGTTTTTGGTATAATTAACCAAATTGAATCTTCTTAAAGAGGGATCATCTTTTGGATCTTCACAATGCTTTTACAGTATTCTGAAGTTATCCACTGAATAATTTTATGTAAATGCACTTCATGAGACAGAAATCTCTGTATCAGGTGGCCTGGGTGCTTTACTGTATCCACGAGGGTATTTTCCTGTGCTCCTGTTGCCACCTTCATCTCAGATGGTGACAGGTCATCCTTTCAGGTGCTCATGCTAAAAGGCTTTGATGGGTACCTGATCCTGCCCTTCTCTTACAACTGATACTGAGTTCAACACCATATCAGCTTATCTCCAACTTCCACATAAATATCTATGTTAGTTCTTTTGGGTATGTTTTTCCTTTACTACAACCATGAGAAAACTTTTAAAATTTCCTCTAAATCAGATGGTTTGAGAGCTGAGTCAGAGCTAACATTTAAAGAAAAACACAAGACAATCGTGCTAAAGCCATTCCAGTGCTCGGACACACATGGAAGTCTTTCCACTTGTTTGAAGAAATTAGTATAGCTTGAGGACAAATTTTGTCCTGGAAGCCTTGAACCCACAGCCTGAGGGTAAATGTCCCATGTGGGGTCACACCTCAGATCTGGAAAGCCCTGTGTGTGGACCCGTTCTACTGTTGGACATACCTCCTGGTCAGAGATTGCTGTTTAATTTTTAAAAATCAGTCTGACAATGTTTGTCTTTAAACAGTTCTTGTCTTTAAAAAGTTATATTTATTGTAATTATTTGTTTCTACCACCTTATTTAGTGTCTTCTCTGTGTCAAAAATGACAGAGTGATCTCTGTTTGTTTCCAAGGGAAACCATTCAATATCACAGTAATCCAAGTCTATGCCCCAACCACTAATGCTGAAGAAGCTGAAGCTGAATGGTTCTATGAGGACCTACAAGACCTTCTAGAACTAACACCAAAAAAAGATGCCCTTATCAACACAGGGGACTGGAATGCAAAAGTAGGAAGTCAAGAGATACCTGGAATAACAGGCAAGTTTGGCCTTGGAGTACAAAATGAAGCAGGGCAATGGCTAATAGAGTTTTGCCAAGAGAACACACTTGGCATAGCAAACACCCTTTTCCAACAACACAAGAGAAGACTCTACACATGTACATTAGCAGATGGTCAATACTGAAATCAGATTGATTATATTCTTTGCAGCTGAAGATGAAGAAGCTCTCTACAGTCAGCAGAAACAAGACCGGGAGCTGACTGTGGCTCAGATCATGAACTCGTTATTGCCAAATTCAGACTTAAATATTCAGGTATGACCTAAATCAAATCCCTTACAATTGTATAGTGGAAGTGACAAGTAGATTCAAGGGATTAGATAGATCTGGTAGATAGAGTTCCTGAAGAACTATGGATGGAGGATTGTAACATTGTACATGAAGTGGTGATCAAAACCATTCCCAAGAAGAAGAAATTCAAAAAAGCAAAATGGTTGCCTGAGAAGGCCTTACAAATGGCTGAGAAAAGAAAAGAAGTGAAAGGCAAAGGAGAAAAGGAGAGATATACCCATCCGAATGCAGAGTCCAAAGAATAGCTTGGAGAGATAAGAAAGCCTTCCTAAGTGATCAGTACAAAAAAAAAAAAAAAGAGGAAAACAACAGAATGGGAAAGACTAGAGATCTTTTCAGGAAAATTAGAGATACCAAGGGAAAATTTCATGCAAAGATGGGCACAATAAAGAACAGAAACGGTATGGACCTAACAGAAGCAGAAGATATTAAGAAAAGGTGACAAGAATACACGGAAGAACTATACAGAAAAAGATGTTAATGACCTAGATAACCACAATGGTGTGATCATTCACTTAGAGTCAGACATCCTGGAGTTTGAAGTCAAGTAGGCCTTAGGAAGCGTTACTATAAACAAAGCTAGTGCAGGTGATGAAATTCCAGCTGAGGTATTTCAAATCCTAAAAGATGATGCTATTAAAGTGTTGCAGTCAATATGGCAACAAATTTGGAAAACTCAGCAGTGGCCACAAGACTGGAAAAGGTCAGTTTTCATTTCAATCCCAAAGAAGGGCAATGCCAAAGAATGTTCAAACTACTACACAATTGTTCTCATCTCACACGCTAGCAAAGTAATGCTCAAAATTTGCCAAGCTAGGCTTCAACAGTACATAAACTGAAAACTTCCAGATGTTCAAGCTGGATTTAGAAAAGGCAGATGAACCAGAGATCAAATTGCCAACATCCGCTCAGTCATAGAAAAAGCAAGAGAATTCCAGAAAAAACATCTTCTTCTTCATTAACTGTGTAAATCACAACAAAACTGTGGAAAATTCTGAAAGAGATGGGAATACCAGACCACCTTACCTGTTTCCTGAGAAACCTGTATGGAGGTCAAGAAGCAACAGTTAGAACAGGACATGGAACAACAAACTGGTTCCAAATTGGGAAAGGAGTATGTCAAGGCTGTATATTGTCACTCTGCTTATTTAACTTATATGCAGAGTGCATTATGTAAAATGTTGGGCTGGATGAAACACAAACTGGAATCAAGATTGCTGGGAGAATTGTCAGTAACCTCAGATGTGCAGATGACACCACCGTTATGGCAGAAAGTGAAAAGGAACTAAAAAGCCTCTTGAGGAAAGTGAAAGAGAGTGAAAAACCTGGCTTAAAATACAACATTCAGAAAATGAAGATCATGGTATCTGGTCCCATCACTTTGTGGCAAATAGATGGGGAAACAATGGAAACAATGAAAGAGTTTATTTTCTTGGGCTCCAAAATCACTGCAGATGGTGACTATAGCCATGAAATTAAAAGACACTTGCTCCTTGGAAGAAAAGCTATGACCAACCTAGATGGCATATTGAAAAGCAGAGATATTACTTTGCCAACAAAGGCCTGTGTAGTTAAATCTATGGTTTTTCCCAGAAGTCATGTATGGATGTGAGAGTTGGACCATAAAGAAAACTGAGCACTGAAGAATTGATGGTTTTGAACTGTGGTGTTGGAGAAGACCCTTGAGAGTCCCTTGGACTGCAAGGAGATCCAACCAGTCAATCCTAAAAGAATTCAATCCTGAGTATTCATGGGAAGGACTGATGCTGAAGCTGAACCTCCAACACTTTGGCCACCTGGTGGGAAGAGCTGACTCACTGGAAAAGACCAGATGCTGGGAAAGATTGGAGGCAGGAGGAGAAGGGGATGGCAGAGGAGATATTTGGTTGGCATCATTGATTCAGTGGACATGAGTTGGCGCAAACTCCAGGAGATGGTGAAAGACAGAGAAGGCTGGCGGTTGCAAAGAGTTGGACATGACTGAGCAACTAACCTCAGATATGCAGATGACACCACCCTTATGGCAGAAAGTGAAGAAGAACTACAAAGCCTATTGATGAAGGTGAAAGAGGAGTGAAAAAGTTGGCTTAAAGCTCAACATTCAGAAAACTAAGATCATGGCATCTGGTCCCATCACTTCATGGGAAATAGATGGGGAAACAGTGGAAACAGTGTCAGACTTTATTTTTGGGGCTCCAAAATCACTACAGATGGTGATTGAAGCCATGAAATTAAAAGACGCTTACTCCTTGGAAGGAAAGTTATGACCAACCTAGATAGCATATTCAAAAGCAGAGACATTACTTTTCTGGCTAAGGTCCGTCTAGGCAAGGCTATGGTTTTTCCAGTGGTCATGTATGGATGTGAGAGTTGGACTGTGAAGAAAGCTGAGCGCCAAAGAATTGATGCTTTTGAACCGTGGTGTTGGAGAAGACTCTTGAGAGCCCTTGGACTGCAAGGAGATCCAACCAGTCCATTCTGAAGGAAATCAACCCTGGGATTTCTTTGGCAGGAATGATGCTAAAGCTGAAGCTCCAGTACTTTGGCCACCTCATGCGAAGAGTTGACTCATTGAAAAAGACTCTGATGCTGGGAGGATTTATGGGCAGGAGGAGAAGGGGACGCCAGAGGATGAGATGGCTGGATGGCATCACGGACTCGATGGACGTGAGTCTGAGTGAGCTCCGGGAGATGGTGATGGACAGGGAGGCCTGGCGTGCTGCGCTTCATGGGGTCACAAAGAGTCAGACACGACTGAGCGACTGAACTGAACTGAACTGAACTGAACTGAACTGAACTGAGTAACTGAACGAAAACAAATGTGTCTTACCTTTTCTCTCTTTTCTTTTTCTTGTTGCTGATTTTGAACTGAATATTTTTTCCCTCATGTATTTCACCTTCACTTAATTTCTCTTCTTTTAGTAGTTATCCTGGAAATGTATCATGCATGGTTAACTTGTCAAAACAACAAAAAATTAAATTTACTACCCTCCCAGTGCTTCCCCGGTGGCTCAGCAGTAAAGAATCTGCCTGCAATGCAATTCAGGAGCCACAGGATATGCAGGTTCAATCCCTGGGTCAGGAAGATACCCTGGAGTTGGAAATGGCCACCCACTCCAGTATTCTTGCTTGGAAACTTCCATGGGCAGAGAAGCCTGGTGGGCTACAGTCCATGGGGCTGTGAAGTGCTAGACACAACTGAACAAGTGAGCTACTGAGCTTTACAAGGACATCAGAATATTTTGCCTTCAATCAATTCTTGCCAGACAATTTTTATGGTTTTGGCATATTTATCATTTTTTTTAATAACTGATAAGACACAATTATATTGTTTTACACTTGATCTTAGCCAAAAGGCCAAGAAGTGATATATATTGTTTTATGTAGTTAAAAATTTTTAGTTATATAATTATCAACTTCTATGCTCATGCAGTCACAAAGATTTGGACATGACTGAGCACACACATACACACGCTAATTATTCCTATTTGCATCTCAGACATTCAATCTTAGATAACTTTCTGTAAAGACATTTTTGCTCACCTCTACCAGAGACATGTACAAGGATGTATATAGTAGCATCCTATATAATATCACAACCTGGAGAAAACACTGTCAACTGAAAATATAGTCACAACTTAAAAGTAGAGTTATTTTATTTGGTGGGAACGTTTAGGACTCGGAGCCTGGGAGACAGCATCTCAGTAGCTCTGAGAAAACTGCTCCAAGGAGACAGGAGGGGAAGTCAGGCTATATGTAAGTCTGCAACAAAGGGAGAAGGCAGTCAGAATATCAAAAATCAGGTATCAAGTTAAGGAATTTAGCATTCTATGTATGGGAAGATGCAAGCCTCTGGTCTCACTGAATTCATTCCTTTCATATGCACCTCAGCCATCTGGGACCAATCCTGTTTTCTTGTGCACTTTGCTTCTTGCATTCTTGCAGCTCCTCAGCAATCACCATTGGGGGTGACAGCATCTGCTGGATCACAGTTTTGGGAGCCATCATTCACATTTGGAGGCCAGAAATTGCTGATGGCTGTGACATTTCTTGTTTATTAATATGACAGGAGATATTTTTATTTCACAACCAAAATGTCCATGTAACAGTAAAATGGATAATTTGTTAATATTCCTTCCATGGAAATCTATAAAACAGTGAAAAATGATTGAATTCTAGCTGTGCAGAAAAGTGAGTGAATCTTGTTGAGCAAAAAAAGAAAAACCACAAAGTTCATGCATCCATTTATATGAAGTTCAAAAAACGGGTAGCAGAATACTATGTTGTTTAAAGGCACAATAATACACGATATCCCTCATGCTGGGAGGGATTGGGGGCAGGAGGAGAAGGGACGACAGAGGATGAGATGGCTGGATGGCATCACCAACTTGATGGACATGAGTTTGGGTAAACTCTGGGAGTTGGTATGGACAGGGAGGCTTGGCGTGCTGTGATTCTTGGGGTTGCAAAGAGTTGGACACGACTGAGCGACTGAACTGAACTGAATATGCGATAAAATATAAAGAAAAGCAAGGAAATAAGAAATACACAATTCAAGATTACAGTTACTTCTGAGGGGAACAAAAAGGGGCTCGCATCTGAAACAGGGATTCAGGGCACATATACTAATGGTTTTCTTCTTCTTAAATTTGTTGATGAGTACAAAAGTGTGTGCTCTATGCTCGCAAGTCATAGCAGAAACATTTCATCTGTTTCTTCCCAGTCTCTTCCCACTTGAAGTTAGCCAAGGCCATGTGACTGGTTCAAGCCAGTAAGGTGTAGATAGAACTGGGGTGTGTGTGTGTGTGTGTGTGTGTGTGTGTGTGAGAAAGCGAGAGAGATTTCTGGGTCAAAGAATGAAAAAGTTACTGCATAATTTCTAGCTGATTCTTTCTCTTCTATGGCTTCACGTTGAGATGAAGGGGCCACAAGATCAAAGCAGCCTGAATCACTGAAGTTCATTATTTTCCAGAGTTATCATGAGAAGGTGTATGGATCAGCAGTGGATTTTGCAGAGTAAGAAAGCCATGTTTGTTACGTTAAGCCACTGGCATTTCAGGCTTTTTTCTCACTGTGGTATAACCTGGCCTATATAGACTAATACAGATGCTTTTACAAGTGCTGTTTTGTGTTTACTCAATATTGAATAAAGTCAGTTTAGAAGGCCCACACTCACTGCTTCAAACAATGAAAACAAGTAAAGAAAGAGGGCCACCCAGGACTTGAGAATAAATCATTCCTATCTACTTACAAGTTCTTCAGGTTTGAATGATAATGAAAACTGATTGACAGGCTGAATTGCTCACCTATTAGTCTAAATATGCGTGAGGACGCAGAGATAAGTGGGCATTCAATAGAATCAGCTTGATGGGAGGTTGGCCTGGGACGGCCTTTGCTGCCTCTGGCCTGCTTTGCATCCTTATTGAACTTGGCCACGTGTGTACATCTGGACTCCCCATTGAAACTGAACATTTTTTAAGGCAAAGATCAGAGTGTCTCTTGTATCTCCCTGCTGGTTTCCCCATCTGGTTTGAAGCCTGTGAGTGACCCGGAAGTACTTGTTGCATTGAGCTCAGGAAGTCTACCTGCCCACTTCAGCTGAAATTCTTGACAGCCGCCACATCCTCCCTGCCTTCTCCTTGCCTCGCACCTTTGGCCCGGGAGGCCTGCCCAACAAGACTCAGGGGACACAGTTTTCTAAGAAAAGCTGACTTCTCCAGCAGGGGGGATTTGCCAGCCGGCGGATGTCATGCGAGACAGATTGCAAACGCCTCGCCTCCGTGGCCATCAGAATCAGAAATGCTTGCCTGCCAATCAGCATTACGGTGAGGAGCTGTGACATGACAGTTGTCTGACTTGTGTTAATACGTTCTAATCTTGCAAACTAATTTTTCTCCCCCACTTGGCTGTCCCTGCATTGTATTTGGCCCGCCAGGGCTCGCACCATCCATCAATCTTAGTTAGTGGGACCGCTCCTTCCACCCTACAGCTAAGAGTGTACCCGGTCCCACTGAGACACTCGTAACCCCGTTGACAAAGCTTCCTTTGCCATCAGTCCTGTAAGAATGTGATCATCTGGTTCAGAACTAAGATGCATGTCCTTGTCTAGGGGGGCCGACAAATAGCCATTGTCTGCTCATGTTTTTCAAGATGGCTTTTCTGGGGGGATATATTCCCCCTGGCATAAGGAGACCATTGTGGGCCTGGTTGTCATTTATGAACCAGTGAAACATGTTAAATTTGTTGAAATCAAACTCACTGACCTTTCCTTGGACTTAGTTTCCCCATCTGAATGCAGAGTTCTGTGCTACAAGATCTCTGAGGTATTTCTTGTCTCTGAACGTTGATGACTTTAGTCTGTCATTTTACGGCTACTGATTCTCCTGTGTCTGCTAACAGTCATTCTCTTAGTTCCCTTTAGGTTTCTGTTTTAATATTTTTGAGGTGCATAGGATATTACAAACTCCTTGAGAATCTGATAAAAATAGCAATTTCCTCAATAGACAAATGAACTAACAGAGCATTTGTACTTAAAACTTCCTGAGGTTTGTAACCCTTAAAGTCCATGCATAGTCCCAGGTTGAAGGATGGTAATTTTTATTGTGTCCTGGTTTTATTTTTTGCTCTGACATTTACATTATTTTATCACTTTTTTTTCTGCATTTTTCTCCATCTTTTTGTTTTGAAAAATTCAACACTATAGAAAAATGGAAAGAAAAACACAATGGCTGTCTATATAGCCTGCAGCTGGATTCATCAGCCGTGACATTTGTCATCTTCTCTTTCTTTTTTTAAAAAATATTTACTTATTGTTTTATTTATTTGGCTATGCTGGGTCTTAGTTGTAGCACACGGGCTCTTCAATCTTTTTTGAGGCATGCAGAGTCTTTAGTTGTGGCATGTAAAGTCTTAGTTATGGCATGTGGGATCTATTTCACTGACCAGGGATAGAACCAGGGCCCCCTGCATTGGGAGCACAGAGTCTTAGCCACTGGACCACTGGGGAAGTACCTCATCTTCTCTTTCTTTTCCCTCTCTTCCTTCTTCCAACTCCTTCTTCATCATTTTCTTCATCTGCTCCTTTTCCTCTTCTCCTCTCCTCCCTCCTTCCCTACCTTCCTTTTCTTCTGAATCACTTGAAAATAAGTTGCAGAGATCATTTAAATATTTTTCGAATTCAGGTAGGTGATACATTTGAAATGGAGACAGAGATGACTGTAATTGTCTTTGTCTAGGAAGTCCTCATGGAAAGGAATAGATGCACTTGGGGACTCCTGGACCCTCAGATCCAGGCTGACCTGCCCCCTCTACTGTGGAATGGAGACATTCATTGCATGAAGTCACACATCCCAGCGCACAACCAAAGAGCATTCAAACAGTGTAGTCTAAACGCCTATATAGCCAGCCTTATGCTCGAGGCTGAGTCTTCAGAGGTTAATGAAACCCAGTCCCTTCCCTTTCCTCTTCACTGTCTCATGGGATGGTAAGACAAAGGCATATCAAATGGCACCAGAAAGCAGTCCTGACCAGTACCACATTAGTGCCATAGTAGTGTCCTAGATAAGGTGCTGTGGGGAGAGACCAGACACTTCCACCGAGAATAATGGTCTGGGAGGGAATAATAAAGATCATGAAAAGGGTAAAGACATTTACCCTAGTTCTTGAAGGATGGGCACTTGGTGTAGGTTACAGTGTGAGCAGACACAAAGATGGCTTGGAAGAGGACTTGGATCATTTTCCCTCCTACTGTCCTGTCCCCAAATGAGTCCACACCCTTCCCCAACCCCCCTCGTCCCTATCAAAAGCCCTCTGGGGGCATCCCCATGAGGAACTGCCACTCATTTTAGAGCTCTTCTTTCATCATGAGAGAGAGAAGCAGGCTCATTCTGCTTGCAGGACACTTGGAGAAGGAGCAGGTAGGGTGTGAGGCCCGGCCTGCCCGCCCTGGGCTTGACCCAGTGCCTCTACCAGGACTGCCAGCCTTGGGGGTTCACCAATTTTGAAATCCACTGAAAAGCAAGGAGCACCTGTGATTTTCTGATGAGCCACAAGAGGGAGAAGTGTGAACACAAATGAAAAAAGGAAAGACCCAGGAAAAGAAAAAAAGAAAAACCACCCCAGCTGGGAAATGAGCAGCTTTTCTGAGGCCCTCCTTCCTGCTGCCAGGCTAGCAGCTTCAATCTGTTCTGTTTCTCTATCTCTGTCTCTCTGTCACTGTTCTTTCTCTGCCCCTCCCTCACTTGGCCTCTCACTTTCTCTCTGGAATTTCTTTGGAAAATATGCAAATTCACTTTGCTGCCTCTAGGTTCAAAAATCAATTGCACAATTCCGACATAGGGAAAGTCTAAAATCCGAGGGGGTTTGACTTTAATCTTCATATCAGTCGATGGAGAGTTTTAGCAGCTCACGAAAACCAAACAGAAAAACCTAAATGAGAACCAGTACAGATTTGGTCACAATAATAGTAACAGCTAATACTTGCCTCGACTTCTTTGTGCCAGAAACTGCTATAAAAGCTTTACATGGATGAACCCCATTAATCCTTTAGCTATTCCCTGAGGTGGGTACTGTCATTATCACCATTTTTTTTATCTGAGGCATAGAGATGTCAAAGAGTTTGGGCAATGTTACCCAGCTTTAGTATCAGAGCTGTGATTTCAACTGGGCAGTGTGGTTCAAGGCTCTCTGTTCTCTTAACCTCTCCATTGTAGCTAGATCTTAAGATTAATGAGTGTATGATGTTCCCAACAAGGGAGGTGATGGCCCTATAACAGCCTGCCATAGTCATAACAGATCCAGAAGCGTATTTTAGCAGAAGTCCTTATATTGGGACCTGCTTCAGATGAAGGTAACCGGTGTGGTGGAAATAAAGTCATATGGGACTAGTTGAATCAAGTGTGTGGGGGCTGTTGTTATTCTGGCAAAAATGAAACTAAACAAAACAAATTGAGAGTAAGACCAGGAAAACTGTTATAGTTTATTTTCAGAGACTCTGAGATCTTCTTTCCCAGAGACTCAAGGACTTCCATTCTGAGGCTCTGAAACTTTGCTGGGTGGAGGATCTACCTCTTGCTTATTTGGTCCAGGCTTTCTCATTCTGATCTGCCAGTGGCTCAGACAGTAAAGAATCTGCCTGCAATGCAGAAGACTTGGGCTAAATCCCTGGGTCAGGAAAATAGCCTGGAGAAGGAAATGGCCACCCACTTCAGTTTTCTTGCCTGGGAAATTCCATGGACAGAGGAGCCTGGCAGGCTGCAGTTCATGGGGTCACAAAGAGTCAGACACAATTGAGCAACCAACACGTTCTGATTCTGATCTGCCCCAGACAGGCAGGTATTTCATGCAGATTTGGGAGGGAGATTGACCAGAGGTCATTTTGTGTCTGATAAGAGGGTGTATCTGCCCTGTCCTGTGCCTGTGCGCTCAGTCGTGGCCGACTCTTTGTGACCCCATGGACTATAGCCCACCAGGATCCTCTGTCCATGGGATTTCCCAGGCAAGAATACTGGAGTGGGTTGCCTTTCCTTCTCCAGTGGATCTTCCCAACCTAGGAATCTGTGTCTCCTACATTGGCAGGTGGGTTCTTTACCAGCTGAGCCATTGGGGAAGCTGATAAAGGCGTGTATACCAATGATGAAATGCAATCTGAGATTTACTCATGTGTCATTGCAGATGGACCAGGACAGCCTTTCTCTTTTAAAGAGTGCTTTTTTATTATTATAAATACAAAGCATGTCGCATGTTTAATAGAGGAAATTTGAGAATTATAGAAAAGTATGGAGAAGGATCTCCCACATTGGCCCACCACCCTGAGAAAACCAGGGTTAACACTTTATTTTATTCCCTTCTGTTCTTTTTCTTTTTTTCTGATGTGTATATCTTTGTCCACACTTTTCTTAATGGTCCTGAAAGGGAACCTTCCTGGAAGAGTCATAAAGAAAGCTGAGAGAAATGTCACAGTTCATTATGGAGCAGGAGGCAGAGCTTCCTCCGGCCTCAAAAGAACGTCTCTGGTGGAAATATTTCAAAATCATTCTGAAAGAAAGCAGTGATGTGATTTCTTGTAGGAGCTCCTGTAAAGAATGGGGATTTCTTGGGCATAGAACAGAGTGTGGAATATTCAAACATCATAGGACCAGAAGACGACAGGGATAAGAGGACACATTGCCCTGAGGCTGTTGTGGGCCGGCACAGGGCTGACACGGTACTCATCTATTTATTCAAGCAAGATCTCAGTACCTATAGTGATGAGACCTATAGAGACGCACAGGCAGCCTGCATGGACCATGCCCCAGGGAGCAAACAGTCTCCAGAGGAAGGCTGGCAAAATCAGTGGAGGAAACAGCCAAGAAGATAATAGAGAGAGATCTGGTCTAGCCTGAGGCAATGGTGGAGGTGGTCAGGAAAAGCTTGCCCAAAGGAAGGGGGACTGGATCCAGATTCTAAAGACATCCTTTAATCCTTCCACTTTGCTCTACAATGGAGATATCCCATCAGAAGTGGGGGCCAACTTCTCATGGGCTCTGTAATGCCCAAGATTCTAATTTAGTCTTTGAAATTCCCACAGAGTCATGAAAGGAACATAAAAATAATCAAGATGGAAGAAGCTACATGCTTAGTTTGAAGCATAAACTAAACAAACAAACAAAATGTCAGTATCCAGTAGAGGGAGTAGCTATATCTTGGTGGGTAGGGAAAACGTCACAAAGGAGGTGATGTTTGATATGGGTTTTAAAGGATGAATAGGAGTTTGTCAATCAAAAGTTGTGGAGAAAGGTAATTCAGTAGTAGGAAAAAAAACATATGGAAAGGACACCGACATAGGAGACAGCAGGACATGCCAGGGGAACAGGGAATTGTGGAAGGTAGGGGTAGGGGTAGCAAGGAGAGGTAATAGGACGCACACCTGGAAAGGTAGTCCAGCTCCAGGATGAAGATCTCTGGATGTCACTCTAAGAAGCATGAACTCACATCTGTGGGGAAAGGAGGATTAGCAGTTTTCCTTTTTAGCCTTTAAGTTCTCTATTATAAGAGCAATATACATGTTTGTTTTTGAAGAATTAGATAATACAGATAAATAAAAAATCACTTGTAATTCTACCAAAGATTGTTGTTATTCAGTTGCTCAGTTGTATCCAACTCTTTGTGACCCCATGAACTGCAGCACACCAGGCTTCCCTGTCCTTCACCAACTCCTGGGGTCTACTCAAACTCATGTTCATTGAGTCAGTGATACTATCCAACCATCTCATCCTCTGTTGCTCCCTTCTCCTCCTGCCCTCACTCTTTCCCAACATTAGGATCTTTTCCAATGAGCTGGCTCTTCGCATCAGGTGGCCAAAGTATTGCAGCTTCAGCTTCAGTATCAGTCCTTCCAATGGATATTCAGTGTTGATTTCCGTTAGGATTGACTGGTTTGATCTCCTGGCTGTCCAAGGGACTCTCAAGTGTCTTCTCCAGTACCACAGTTCAATAGCATCAATTATTCAATGCTCATTCTTCTTTATGGTACAACTCTCACATCTATAGGTGACTACTGGAAAAACAATAGCTTTGATTATCCAGATCTTTGTAGGCAAAGTGATGTCTCTGCTTTTTAATACACTGTCTAGCTTCGTCATAGCTTTTTGTCCAAGGAACAAGTGTCTTTTAACTTCATGGCTGCAGTCGCCATACACAGTGATTTTGCAGCCAAAGATAAACACCACAAAAATTTGATCTTTCTTTCCCAAGAATTCTCTCAATCCATTTTTATCTATCTGTATTTTAAATGGACTTCGATTACTGTGATATTGAATGGTTTGCCTTGGAAACGAACAGAAATCATTCTGTCGTTTTTGAGATTGCACACAAGTACTGCATTTCAGACTCTTTTGTTGACCATGATGGCTACTCCATTTCTTCTATGGGATTCCTGCCCACAGTAGTAGATATAATGGTCATCTGAGTTAAATTCACCCATTCCAGTCCATTTTAGTTCGCTGATTCCTAGAACGTCAACGTTCACTCTTGCCATCTCCTGTTTGACCACTTCCAATTTGCCTTGATTCATGGACTAACATTCCAGGTTCCTATGCAATATTGCTCTTTACAGCATCAGACCTTTCTTCTATCACCAGTCACATCCACAACTGGTTATTGTTTTTGCTCTGGCTCCATCCCTTCCTTCTTTCTGGAGTTATTTCTCCACTGATCTTCAGTAACATATTGGGCACCTACTGACCTGGGGAGTTCCTCTTTCAGTATCCTATCATGTTGCCTTTTCATACTGTTCATGGGGTTCTCAAGGCAAGAATACTGAAGTGGTTTGCCGTTCCCTTCTCCAGTGGACCACATTCTGTCAGATCTTTCCACCATGACCTGCCCGTCTTGGGTGGCCCCACAGGGCATGGCTTAGTTTCATTGAGTTAGACAAGGCTGTGGTCCTAGTGTGATTAGATTGACTAGTTTTCTGTGAGTATGGTTTCAGTGTGTCTGCCCTCCGATGCCCTCTTGCAACACCTACCGTCTTACTTGGGTTTCTCTTATGTTGGATGTGGGGTATGCCCCAACCAATAACACTGAAGAAGCTGAAGTTGAACGGTTCTATGAAGACCTACAAGACCTTTTAGAACTAACACCTCGAAAGATGTCCTTTTCATTATAGGGGACTGGAATGCAAAAGTACAAAGTCAAGAAACACCTGGAGTAACAGGCAAATTTGGCCTTGGAATGCAGAATGAAGCAGGGCAAAGGCTAATAGAATTTTGCCAAGAGAATGCACTGGTCATAGCAAATACCCTCTTCCAACAACACAAGAGAAGAGTCTACACATGAACATCACCAGATGGTCAACACCAAAATCAGACTGATTATATTCTTTGCAGCCAAAGATGGAGAAGTTCTATACAGTCAACAAAAACAAGACCGGGAGATGATTGTGGCTCAGATCATGAGCTCCTTATTACCAAATTCAGACTTAAATTGAAGAAAGTAGGGAAAAACGCTAGACCATTCAGGTATGACCTAAATCAAATCCCTTATGATTATACAGTGGAACTGAGAAATAGATTTAAGGGCCTAGATCTGATAGATAGAGTGCCTGATGAACTATGGACTGAGTTCATGACATTGTACAGGAGACAGGGATCAAGACCATGCCCATGGAAAAGAAATGCAAAAAAGCCAAATGGCTGTCTGGGGAGGCCTTACAAATAGCTGTGAAAAGAAGAGAAGCGAAAAGCAAAGGAGAAAAGGAAAGATATAAGCATCTGAATGCAGAGTTCCAAAGAATAGCAAGAAGAGATAAGAAAGCCTTCCTCAGTGATCAATGCAAAGAAATAGAGGAAAAGAACAGAATGGGAAAGACTAGAGATCTCTTCAAGAAAATTAGAGATAC
>NW_024070201.1:36543167-36574928 GCF_014754425.2 Oryx dammah | reverse complement strand
GTATCTCTAATTTTCTTGAAGAGATCTCTAGTCTTTCCCATTCTGTTGTTTTCCTCTATTTCTATGCTGCTGGAGATCAGTGGAGAAATAACTCTGGAAAGAATGAAGGGATAGAGCCAAAGATAAAACAATACCCAGTTGTGGATGTGACTGGTGATATAAACAAGGTCCGATGCTGTAAAGAGCAATATTGCATAGGAACCTGGAATATCAGGTCCATGAATCAAGGCAAATTGGAAGTGGTCAAACAAGAGATGGCAAGGGTGAACGTTGACATTCTAGGAATCAGTGAACTAAAATGGACTGGAATGGGTGAATTTAACTCAGATGACCATCATATCTACTATTGCAGGCAGGAATCCCTCAGAAGAAATGGAGTAGCCATCATGGTCAACAAAAGGGTCCAAAATGCAACTTGGATGCAATCTCAAAAATGACAGAATGATCTCTGTTCGTTTCCAAGGCAAACCATTCAATATCACAGTAATCCAAGTCTGTGCCCCAACCAGTAATGCTGAAGAAGCTGAAGTTGAACGGTTCTATGGAGACCTATAAGACCTTTTAGAACTAACACCCCCAAAAGATGCCATTTTCATTATAGGGGACTGGAATGCAAAAGTAGGAAGTCAAGAAACACCTGGAGTAACAGGCAAATTTGGCCTTGGAGTACGGAATGAAGCAGGGCAAAGATTAATAGAGTTTTGCCAAGAAAATGCACTGGTCATAGCAAACACCCTATCCAACAACACAAGAGAAGGCTCTACACATGGACATCACCAGATGGTCAACACCGAGATCAGATTGATTATATTCTTTGCAGCCAAAGATGGAGAAGCTCTATACAGTCAACAAACTCAAGACTAGGAGCTGACTGTGGCTCAGATCATGAACTCCTTATTACCAAATTCAGTCTTAAATTGAAGAAAGTAGGGAAAACCACTAGACCATTCAGGTATGACCTAAATCAAATCCCCTTATCATTATATAGTTGAAGTGAGAAATAGTTTAAGGGACTAGATCTGATAGATAGAGTGCCTGATGAACTATGGACTGAAGTTCATGACATTGTACAGGAGACAGGGATCAAGACCATCCCCATGGAAAAGAAATGCAAAAAAGCCAAATGGCTGTCTGGGGAGGCCTTACAAATAGCTGTGAAAAGAAGGGAAGTGAAAAGCAAAGGAGAAAAGGAAAGATATAAGCATCTGAATGCAGAGTTCCAAAGAATAGCAAGAAGAGATAAGAAAGCCTTCCTCAGCAATCAATGCAAAGAAATAGAGGAAAACATTGCATGTTAGGTGGTTAAATTAAGATGGAAAAGGCATTGATTTTGTACAATAAGATGTTGAGACAGTGAAAGAAAGACCATGTTCACTGAACTTTTATTACAGTATAGTTTTATAACTTTTCTATTTCTTATTAGCCATTGTTATTAGTCTCTTACTGTGCCTAATTTATAAACTAACCTTTATCATATGTATGTTGCTATAGGAAAAAGCCTAGTATAACCATCCCTCATTATGCACAGGGGATTGGCCCCCAGTAGACACCAAAATCCACAGGTGCTCAAGTCCCTTATATGAAATGTCATAGTATTGCATATAACCTATGCACATCCTCCCTTATACTTTAAATCATCTCTAGATTACTTACAATACCTAGTATAATGTAAAAGCTATGTAAACAGTTGCTAGCCCATGAAAAATTCAAATTTTGCTTTTTGCAGTTTTCTGAAACTTCTTTAATATTTTCCATCCCTCGTAAGTTAGATCAATGGATGTACCACTCATGGATGCAGAGGGCTAGCAGTATATTTAGAGTTTGATACTATCTATGGTTTTAGGCCTTCACGAGTGGTCTTGGATTGAGTCCCTTGTGGAATGGGGGGGGGCACTTTTCTGTGTTACAGTGGCCCTCATAAACTAACATCACTAGAAAACAAGGAGAAGGAGAGAGAAGGGTGGGTTGTAATTTAAAAATGTATTTTGATCTTCCTTCTACATTTTCTTCTTAGCCACCAATAGGTTTGTAATATTTCTGTAGAAAAGAAACTCAGCAGTATAATCAAACTGTGTTTACTAAAGATACAAAAATAGTATAACTAATCAAATCAAAATGGTATTATCAAAGGAATTCCCATCAAGTTTCCTAGCCATTTACTAGATAACTCTCATTTGATTAAATTTTTTTCTTTCTTTTATGAGCAATTGATCTTTGTGAATTTTCTGTGTGTTCCCAAGGTTAAGTGTTTTAACATATAATTATTCTACATTGTGTTTGTGAACCTCCAACAAGCAGCCTTCCATTCTTCATAGACAATTTCAGCCTTCAGTTTGTTTACCTAAGATTATTAACATATTTAAATAGAACTGAAGAATTCTGATGCTAAATTTCAAGTTGATATGTTGAGATGTTTCAAGGGGAAATTAATGTAGCCGAAAAAATAATTTCTATAATTTTCAGGCACTTTGATAGTGTATATAAGGGTACAGCAAGAGTGTTATAGAATGCAATTTTGTTCATGAGATTATTAGAAACTCACTTCTATCTAGCCTAAGGATTTCTGCTAAACATTCTGTAAAATGTTAGTATACAGGAAGTCCTGGTAATTTCAGATGAAAGTGACAGATGATACTTTTATTGTGTGATGGCGACTTTGGGTGGGGGGAGTGTTACGAAGTGGTTTGTTACTTCAGGTTCCGAAAGAGGGTTCATAGGCCCTCACTGTTTCAGAAGAGACTAACTCAATTGTCTTCCAAGGAGGAGTAGCTTTTATCCAAAGCTGATGAACTTGAAGTTATTCAAGTTTCTTCTGGCAAAATCTGTGTTCTAAATTGAGCTCAGTTGGACTCTGAAGAAACACTCTCATGGAAATTCCCTCTACCTTCTCTGTGCTGGGAAAAGTCCATGAGGCCTGGGGCTATGATTTATCTGTGACTTAAAGTCAGGACATTAGCTTCACACTTCAGGTGGTTCCACTTCACTAACATTTTCTGAGCACTTTGTGCCAGGTGTGGTCCTGGGCACTGGCAAGACCAAAAGAAATCACTCTGCAAAGAACTCACAAATTTACCAACACTTATATCATTTTCCTTATTGTCTCTGCAGAACATGAGAACTGGGTGATACGCTATTAAAAAAAGATGTTTCCTGTCAGAAACATTAAGAAATGTCAGAAATTTTAAAAATGCCATATATTTTATCTGTCTTCTAAGAGTCATACTACATAAGAACATGTTAAAGTTTCTGCAAAGATGCTTACTTCATAATTTCTAGGTAAAATATCTAGAAAGATCCCAAGGATTACACTTTAAAAAACGCTGACCTTGTGCTGCCTTCCCATTCCGGGATTTCTGCTGCCCTTGGTCCTATCGGTAACTCTGTCAAAGTTACATCTCACCCAGTCTTTTGCCCAGCATTCTTGGGTTCTCAGTTACGCAGCAAGTGTTTATGTAAGCCAAACCTTTTTATAGAGACCCCAAGGGCTTCTTTGAATTCTTTTCCTGTTACGAGGTAGTTTTATTGTTTTAAATATTGCTTATAGTCAGTGCGTCACTGGCTGGGAATCTTTAGTTGAACTGAGATTTCACAGTAATAGGAACTGATTTAGTCTCTGGAGTTCATTGTGCACATTTTCGGTTGGGTTTTCACTCAGGTTTACAAGGACAATTACAGGCCTACTGGTTTTTAACCTCTCAGTAGATGATGAACTCTCTGAAGGCAGGGACTAAGGTTCCTTTTCTCTCTGTGTATTGTTTACCTGCCCATCACTAAATCCCCTCCCTTCCCTCTGTGACTCATAGAGAACTTTCCCTATCTGATGTCAAGACAATCATTTCTCTCAAGGCTGTGAGTTAGTAGCTCCTGTTTGTATGATTGTGACAATACGGTATTCATCAAAGTCATAGCATCCTTTCTCCTACCATTCTTATTTTTAAGCTTAAATGTCCTTTTTTCTTAACTGAAGGCTAGATGGAAGAAAGCTCTAGAAAACCTCAAACTTAGCCATCTTTCCATTTTCTCAGCCTCCTTATGATTTGGGAATGTTATTTCCTGTTGTGTTTCTAGGCTCCTGAGCCCTGTTCCTGCCTCATCACCACCTATTCCTTCAAACTTCATGTGTATAACTTGGAGAGCCACCTCTGAGCCCTAGGTTAGTGAAAGATGGAGAAGAAGGAGAAATGAGACTTTGAAACACTGGGAACTAATAATACAAACTCATGTGTGGATATGAAAGTTGTTCTTCATTCTGCCTCATCAGTTCATGTTTTTGAAGCTACATAAATCTGAAATGACTCTGTCTTGGGAAGCACAGACAAGAAGCAGACAAGCCTGAGGTGACTCCTCTGAAGGTCACAGGTGACACCACTCAGTGAGCTAGCAGTGTTCGGCCTACAAACTTTGTGCTTGTATATCTTTGTGGCTCAAGGTATGATCTATCATCTATTAGTCAGAACTTATTTAACTTATATACAGAACTTATTTAACTTATATGCAGGGTACATCATGAGAAAAGCTGGGCTGGAAGAAGCACAAGCTGGAATCAAGATTGCCGGGAGAAATATCAGTAACCTCAGATATGCAGATGACACCACCCTTATGGCAGAAAGTGAAGAGGAACTAAAGAGCCTCTTGATGAAAGTAAAAGAGGAGAGTGGAAAAGTTGGCTTAAAGCTCAATATTCAGAAAATGAAGATCATGGCATCTGGTCCCATCACTTCATGGCAAATAGATGGGGAAACAGTGGAAATAGTGTCAGACTTTATTTTTTTGGGCTCCAGAATCACTGCAGATAGTGACTGCAGCCATGAAATTAAAAGACGCTTACTCCTTGGAAGAAAAGTTATGACCAACCTAGATAGCATATTCAAAATCAGAGACATTACTTTGCCAACAGAGGTCCGTCTAGTCAAGGCTATGGTTTTTCCCATAGTCATGTATGGATGTGAGAGTTAGACTGTGAGGAAGGCTGAGCACTGAAGAATTGATGCTTTTGAACTGTGGTGTTGGAGAAGACTCTTGAGAGTCCCTTGGACTGCAAGGAGATCTAACCAGTCCATTCTAAAGGAGATCAGTTCTGGGTGTTCATTGGAAGGACTCATGCTAAAGCTGAAACTCCAATACTTTGGCCACCTCATGTGAAGCGTTGACTCATTGGAAAAGACTCTGATGATGGGAGGGATTGAGGGCATGAGGAGAAGGGGATGACAAAGGATGAGATAGCTGGATGGTATCACTGACTCGATGTACGTGAGTTTGAGTAAACTCCAGGAATTGGTGATGAACAGGGAGGAGGCCTGGTATGCTGAGATTCATGGGGTCTCAAAGAGTTGGACATGACTGAGCGACTGAACTGAACTGAACTGATGGGAGAAAAGCAAAAGAAGAAAATAGGTTTCTTTCCCTTGAAGGGCTCACAGTCCAAAGGTGGAAGCAGATCCTTAGCAGGTCACTGCAGTGTGTGACGAGGATGCAGAAGGGCAAGGATGGGGGTTGGGCTGGCGACAGAAAAGATTGTGCCCAATGCAGCTTGGGATCCGGGGTGTTAGCATCAACATCCCCTTTAACTGGATCTTAAAGTAAGGGCCAATATAACTGGCAGATAGTAAATAGTTTAGGATTTGGGACCACAGTGTGTGTCACAATTGTATAACTCTGCCAATTGTAGCAGGAAAGCAGCCACAAACAATATGTCAGCAAATGGATGTGTCTGTGGCTGTGCTCCAGCAGAACTTCATTTATGAATACAGGTAGGCAGATTTGGTCTGCAGGCTGTGGTTAGCGGACATTTATCTTAAAGGATAATAATAATGACAACAACGAGCTTTATAAAACTTCCTATGTGCCAAACACAAACAGGTGCTCATTTAATCCTCACACTAACCCTAGGATGGAGGTACAAGTTTCATTTTATATTGAGGAGTCTGAGATATTAGGGGCTTCCACAGTGGCTTAGTGGTAAAAGAATTGCCTGCAGTGCAGGAGACGCGGGTTTGATCCTTGGGTTGGAAAGATCCCTGGAGAAGAAAATGGCAACCCACTCCAGTATTCTTGCTTGGGAAATCCCATGGACAGAGGAGCCTGGCAGGCTACAGTCCAAAGAGTCGGAAAGAATCGGGCACTACTGAGTGACTGAGCAGCAGCTGCTGAGGTATTAACAGGTTAAATTTGCAAAAGTGAAACAGCTGGTGAGCAGGGATTCAAACTCTAGGCTGGCCCTGGGGCCTATGGGCATGGCAATGCCACTGCTCCTCTCAAGAATATAAAGGCATGGGCATCTAGGCAGAGGCGGCAGCAGCAGAGACGCATAGTCAGGGGGATAGATGAAGAGTGCATGGAGGGGCAAGTGGGAGGCAGAGAGTGGTGAGAAATGAGGTAAAAAGGGACCAGGTTGCAGGGGGCTTTGTATGCCATGCTAAGAGGTATAAGGCTGTTAAATATACAAGGCAGCACCCGCCGCGGGGGAAGAGGTGATACATTATTCTGAGATTTGACCCTTCTCACTTGCATTCCTGGGAGCAGTGCTTTGACTGGAGGGGGCAGGAGTGAATGCCAGGTTCCTGCAGAGGCAGGGAAGGGAGCCGGAAGGAGAGTCTTTTGGCAGATCCTGGGTTTCCCAAGGGCCAGTGTTGTAGCGCTGTTCAGAGGATAGTCTGAACCAGCAGCTCTGGAAAGGTGGGGGCAGTCTGAATACAGTTTCACTGGCCTCCCTCCTGGGTTGCCAGCTTGTTTGGCTTGGCAGAGGTAAAGTAGTGCAGTTAGCCCATAAGGCCAAAATTCCTCTGCCAGACGCGAAGTTTAATAGTCTTCAGAGCCCCATAGCAGGGGAGAGTTTATAAATTCCCATACTTATTACACACAAGGCACAAGACTGTTTATTGAGGAATTTTTTTTTTTTTAATTAAAACTCCATCTCAAGCCCCACCCACACCATTACCTTACTGAGTGAGTTATTTCACTCTCCATCTTTTTAATGGGCCACAGTCACCCTGGTCTCTTGCCTCAGGCACACGGTGAGCTTTGCTGGAAATAAAAGTGTCCAGCTTGGAAGGGAGCAGCCAGCTGCAGGCCAGGCTGGACTAGTAATTGGCTGAGATGATACTGGAGGCTCGGCTAACAGGCCCAAATTGGTCCCTAATCAAGTCCAACCTGAGAGCTGTTCACTTCCCAGGACTGCCAATTTTCTTCTCGGGGAGAAAGAGCTGCTGGGCAGGATTCCGGGCTGCCTGCATGAATGGCCCGAAATGGTGAAGGGCAGGAACACAAGCCCTCTTCAGAATCCATCAGAGCATGTCATCTGCTTTGTCCTGGAAGGGATTCGGCTTCATCCATCCCCTGGTTTCCTGGTGCCAAGGCCTCAGCCAAGCTTCAGGGAACACTGGAGAGGCTGGAAGCCCATTTGATGCCAGGGTTGCTGGCCATTGTAATCATCACCTTGTCCCCCTTGGCACTCGCTGTACATCAGGGGACTTTTCACACACGTGGACCTGAGGACGACTATGTGCTGGCCCATCAGGCGTTATAATTCCCATTTTACAGATGAAAGAGACTCTCCATGGTGCAAATGTGAGGGAAATCTCCAGTTGGGGGATGAAGAAGCAATAACTCAGAGAAGTCAAACAGCCTACCCAAGGTCCCACAGGAGCAGGTCCTGTGTGAAGCTGAGACTAGACTCCAAGTCTCCCCGCTCTTGGTCTGGGCTCTCTGTCTTTGTTGCTTCTCTTCCATGACAGCAGGCAAACTTGTGGCTTTCTGGACTGATGTACTCTGATTAAATGGGCCCTGGGCCTGGCTTAGACAGGGGCTTGGGGTGGCAGAAGGTGTGTTGCTGGGACAGGCGATGGCCTGTGGGAGGGAATGTCAGCAGAGGTCAGGACATATGAGTGTGTACAGGAGTATAGAGGTGGGCATTGTTGCCAGGCAACTAATCCCACTTTGCCCCAGTTACCTAGGTGATGGTGGAATGAAAGGATCCAGATGATCCCAGGACTGGGTGTGAATTACAATCCTTTACTGCATCCAGGACTTGGGGGGAAAGATTCCTCCTTTTTCTGCTGATATCTTTCTCTAGTTACCTTGTTTTCCTTGTAGCACCAGAAAGCCCCTTCCTTCCAGTTATCCTCTCACTTCCTTTACCACAGGAATGAATCTGCTTGTAGACCCTTCGCCCACCCCAATCCCTGCCTCCCAGCTTGTCTCAGTGCCTGCCTCAGATTCTGTGCCTTGGAGGACAGGGCCCAAGCAAAATAAAGTCAATGTACACTTATCAATTTCCCGGTAAACAGAAAACCTCTTCTGAGTCTTCACAATTGTTAACTCATCTAACGTGAGAGGTGGGCTGGTGCTGGCTCAGACTGGCTTGCAAGAGCCAACTGAGCACAGCTTCCCAACTCAGCATCCAGCGATGCCGTAGTGGCAACTGGAAGTCAGCTGTGGTGAGAATATTTACATCACGGAGCCAACACCACAAACCCAGGGCTTTTTTTTAGTTTAGAAAGCTGGTTGTTAAACATTTATCAGCATGCCATTTTAGTACTCTTCAGAACTCAAGGAGAAAAGTATTGCTAATTTCACCTTATAGGTGAAAAAATAAGAATGAGTGAGTATAATTAGTTTGTTCAAGGACATTCAAATGGTAGATTCAGCACTTGAACCGACACCAATCTGACCCCAAAGACTGCTCTTTTCATGCTACTCCATTCAGGGTCCTGGTAATGCTTAAAGTACATGGACCCCAGTTGGGGGTGTTACTGGGCGAAGTCACAAGCACATGTCACATACAATTTTGACAGTGTTTTCACATATTCCAAATACTTTAATCCTCATGATATTGCTTGATCTCCACAACTATCTTGTGAAGTATCGTTAGTTCCACCTGAAGTTGAAGAAATTGACACCTGATCACACCTGTAGCAGATGATGAATTTGAGGCTGGAACCCTTGTAACTAATTCTTGGTTTAGAGTTTTTTCCACCATACAGTGTGACCTCTAACCTTGACAAAATAGATCCTAGCTGATCAAACACGTCACTAAAATATGTTTACTTTTTCCTTCACTTTTTTGGGAGGAATATAATGTAAAACACAATGAAGCAGCCTCACATAAAAGATTTATTAGTAAGGAAGAAAAGATACAGGCTAGGATCAGGCCATATCTAAGTCAACCAAGTTCCTGCTTCTTTCTAGATCCTAACCTGTAATGGAGTGGGAGCAGGGGTGTAGGGAGACAGCAAATTAGCCAAGATGGTGTGGTCAGGCTCTCTGGCCCCAAGGCCTCTCGCCCCACATTTTGTAAATAATGGTTATGTAATAGCTGAGCTCACTTAATAGCACTGTGCCTGTGTACTGCATTGTACCCACTTGGCCACAGGCCATGTTTGCTCTGTACAAGTATATAAGCCCCACTTGAGGAGACCCCTTTTTGCTGTTGCCTGGAGAGAATAAATGTGTCTGTGGCTCCTTGAGTCTTCTTTCAGCTTCCCTGCTCCAGCCTTGCCTACCCTGGGTTCAGCGAAAAGTTCACCCAGTGAGATACAGCAAGACAATTGGAGTAGTTGGTGTCATCAGCAAGACGAGGAGAAAAGGAAGAAGTGGCAAAAAGACAAAGGCCTGGATAAGAGAACCTAGACATTCAGGGATTCTGGGATTCCCACTACTCTTCATCCTAGACAGTGCAAAGTGTGTTCAAAGAGAACATTTTGCAAGTGGTTCCTTCCTAGAAAGACTCTACAACATTCTCTGCATAAGCCAGTGGAGAAGAGAGATCCAGACATTGTACTAAATTTATCAACTAGCAAGGTTGAAATAGGAGAGTTTTCTCTTTAACTCTGAGTAACAGGAAGAAAAACATTCAAGAAAATCTCCAGGTGCAAGTTCTGGTTAACTGAGGTTTGCTGTGGTTCAGTTCAGTTCAGTCTCTCAGTCGTGTCCAACTCTTTGTGACCCCATGGACTGCAGCACACCAGGCTTCCTTGTCTATCACTAACTCCCAGAGCCTACTCAAACTCATGTCCATCGTGTTGGTGATGCCATCCAACCATCTCACCCACTGTTGTCCCCTTCTCCTCCTTCCTTCAATCTTTCCCAGAATCATGGTCTTTTCCAATGAGTCAGTTCTTCGCATCAGGTGGCCAAAGTATTGGAGTTTCAGCCTCAGCATCTGTCCTTCCAATGAACACTCAGGACTGATTTCCTTTAGGATGGACTGGTTGGATCTCCTTGCAGTGCAAGGGACTCTCAAGAGTCTTCTCCAACACCACAGTTCAAAACCATCGATTTTTTGGTGCTCAGCTTTCTTTATAGTTCAACTCTCACATCCATATGTGACTACTGGAAAAACCATAGCATTGACTAGACGGACCTTTGTTGGTAAAGTGATGTCTCTGTTTTTTAACATGCTGTCTAGGTTGGTCATAGCTTTTCTTCCAAGGAGCAAGAGTCTTTTAATTTCATGGCTGCAGTCACCATCTGCAGTGATTTTGGAGCCCCCCAAAATAAAATCTCTCACTGTTTCCACTGTTTCCCCATCTATTTGCCATGAAGTGATGGGACCAGATGCCATGATCTTAGTTTTCTGAATGTTGAGTTTTAAGCCAACTTTTTCGCTCTCCTCTTTCACTTTCATCAAGAGGCTCCTTAGCTCTTCTTCACTTTAACTGAGGTCAGACCATGACTACATGGAGGCAGAACAAACAATGAGCTGTCTGTGGGCTTAAGAGAAGAGTTCTGGGAGTGGAGTCAGCTTTTACCACTGCAGTTCTGCCACAAATCGACAATGGGACTTTGGGCTAAGCACCTTGGCTTCTCTGATCTCCAGTTTCAGCCTTTATGAACATGGGGGTGAATAAAATGGGCCATATATATTTATTTTGAGAATTTAAGGGAATGAGATCATTGATACAAAAGCTTACAGTGGGTATTCTATAAATAATAAATGTTTTTCAACTAAGTCATTCCATGACTTGGTCTTGAGGAGTTAAGTGTTGACTCTTCTTTGTCAAAAATCCACTTAATGTGGCATTGAAAGGGTTAAGTTTGATTCAGCAATTCAATGGATTGTCCTCTTTTTTGCAAGCCTGTTTAGGGAATGAGGCCATTCTGCTGCCACCTCCCTGGTGGCATGGTGCCCAGCTGCTTTCTGTAGGCAATGGTGTGAAAAAGATTTTAATAGTCAGTCATGTCCTAGAGTGGGCAGAGCTTATAATTTTCCATGACTTACTATGCTCAGCCCCAATTACTCTTGATTGAATATATATATTTTTAAATCATCTCATTAATAGCTGTCCTTATGATTTCTCCTTCTATTTCTAATAGAAATCTACCATTTTTCATCTGACGATTTCTTAGCCAAGTGGGAAAAAGACAGCTAGGATAAAAATTGACCCACTGACAATGGTTTATGAAAAATCTGGGCAGGAAAATATTTAAAAACTCATATCAGTGACACAAAGAAGTTACCCCGAGACTCTGTCCTTCTTACTGTTTCACTACTCCAGCTATTCATTCATCTTTAGTCATTTTGGTAATCTTTTAGCCCATGAATTACTTTATTTGTGCCAAGTAGTGAGCCTAAAAGCTGAAGGAAAAGAGATTAAAAGAGTTAGCTAATATGAAGAGCTTGCAACTGTGCCCGACATGCAGAAATCATTTCATCAGTGCTCAGCCACAAGGATCTCCACTTTGAACATGAGCGGATAGGCCTTCTAAGCTTCCAAGGTGTCACTCAGTCAGTTCAGTTCAGTCGCTCAGTCGCTTCTGACTCTTTGCGACCCCATGAATTGCAGCACGCCAGGCCTCCCTGTTCACCACCATCTCCTGGAGATCACTCAGACTCATGTCCATCAAGTCCGTGATGCCATCCAGCCATCTCGTTCTCAGTCGTCCCTTTCTCCTCCTGCCCCCAATCCCTCCCGGCATCAAAGTCTTTTCCAATGAGTCAACTCTTCTCATGAGGTGGCCAAAGTACTGGAGTTTCAGCTTCAGCATCATTCCTTCCAAAGAAATTCCAGGGTTGATCTCCTTCAGAATGGACTGGTTGGATCTCCTTGCAGTCCAAGGGACTCTCAAGAGTCTTCTCCAACACCACAGTTCAAAAGCATCAATTCTTTGGCGCTCAGCCTTCTTCACAGTCCAACTCTGACATCCATACATGACCACAGGAAAAACCATAAGCTTGACTAGACGAACCTTAGTCGGCAAAGTAATGTCTCTGCTTTTGAATATGCTATCTAGGTTGGTCATAACTTTTCTTCCAAGGAGTAAGTGTCTTTTAATTTCATGGCTGCAGTCACCATCTGCAGTGATTCTGGAGCCCAAAAAAATAAATCCTGACACTGTTTCCACTGTTTCCCCGTCTATTTCCCATGAAGTGATGGGACTGGATGCCATGATCTTCGTTTTCTGAATGTTGTGCTTTAAGCCAACTTTTTCGCTCTCCTCTTTTACTTTCATCAAGAGGCTTTAGCTCCTCTTCACTTTCTGCCATAAGGGTGGTGTCATCTGCATATGTGAGGTGATTGATATTTCTCCCGGCAATCTTGATTCCAGTTTGTGTTTCTTCCAGTCCAGCGTTTCTCATGATGTACTCTGCATAGAAGTTAAATAAGCAGGGTGACAATATACAGCCTTGAGGTACTCCTTTTCCTATTTGGAACCAGTCTGTTGTTCCATGTCCAGTTCTAACTGTTGCTTCCTGACCTGCATGCAGGTTTCTCAAGAGGCAGGTCAGGTGGTCTGGTATTCCCATCTCTTTCAGAATTTTCCATAGTTTATTGTGATCCACACAGTCAAAGGTTTTGGCATAGTCAATAAAGCAGAAATAGATGTTTTTCTGGAACTCTCTTGCTTTTTGCATGATCCAGTGGATGTTGGCAATTTGATCTCTGGTTCCTCTGCCTTTTCTAAAACCAGCTTGAACATCAGGGAGTTCACGGTTCACGTACTGCTGAAGCCTGGCTTGGAGAATTTTGAGCATTACTTTACTAGCATGTGAGATGAGTGCAATTGTGCAGTAGTTTGAGCATTCTTTGGCATTGCCTTTCTTTGGGATTGGAATGAAAACTGACCTTTTCCAGTCCTGTGGCCACTGCTGAGTGTTCCAAATTTGCTGGCATATTGAGTGCAGCACTTTCACAACATCATCTTTCAGGATTTGAAATAGCTCAACTGGAATTCCATCACCTCCACTAGCTTTGTTTGTAGTGATACTTTCTAAAGCCCACTTGACTTCACATTCCAGGATGTCTGGCTCTAGGTGAGTGATCACACCATCGTGATTATCTGGGTCGTGAAGATCTTTTTTGTACAGTTCTTCTGTGTATTCTTGCCACCTCTTCTTAATATCTTCTGCTTCTGTTAGGTCCCTAGCATTTCTGTCCTTTATCGAGCCCATCTTTGCATGAAATGTTCCCTTGGTATCTCTAATTTTCTTGAAGAGATCTCTAGTCTTTCCCATTCTGTTGTTTTTCTCTAATTCTTTGCATTGATTGCTGAAGAAGGCTTTCTTATCTCTTCTTGCTATTCTTTGGAACTCTGCATTCAGATGCTTATATCTTTCCTTCTCTCCTTTGCTTTTCACCTCTCTCCTTTTCACAGCTATTTGTAAGGCCTCCCCAGACAGCCATTTTGCTTTTTTGCATTTCTTTTCCATGGGCATGGTCACGAACCTCATTCCATAGTTCATCAGGCACTCTATCTATCAGATCTAGGCCCTTAAATCTATTTCTCAGTTCCACTGTATAATCATAAGGGATTTGATTTAGGTCATACCTGAATGGTCTAGCGGTTTTCCCTACTTTCTTCAATTTGAGTCTGAATTTGGTAATAAGGAGTTCATGATCTGAGCCATAGTCAGCTCCTGGTCTTGTTTTTGTTGACTGTATAGAGCTTCTCCATCTTCGGCTGCAAAGAATATAATCAGTCTGCTTTCGGTGTTGACCATCTGATGTCCATGTGTAGACTCTTCTCTTGTGTTGTTGGAAGAGGGTGTTTGCTATGACCAGTGCGTTTTCTTGGCAAAACTGTATTAGTCTTTGCCCTGCTTCATTCCGCATTCCAAGGCCAAATTTGCCTGTTACTCCAGGTGTTTCTTGACTTCCTACTTTTGCATTCCGGTCCCCTATAATGAAAAGGACATCTTTTTTGGGTATTAGTTCTAAAAGGTCTTGTAGGTCTTCATAAAACCGTTCAACTTCAGCTTCTTCAGCATTACTGGTTGGGGCATAGACTTGGATAACTGTGATATTGAATGGTTTGCCTTGGAGATGAACAGAGATCATTCTGTCGTTTTTGAGATTGCATCCAAGTGCTGCATTTCAGACTCTTTTGTTGACCATGATGGCTACTCCATTTCTTCTGAGGGATTCCTGCCCGCAGTAGTAGATATAACGGTCATCTGAGTTAAATTCACCCATTCCAGTCCATTTTAGTTTGCTGATTCCTAGAATGTCGATGTTCACCCTTGCCATCTCTTGTTTGACCACTTCCAATTTGCCTTGATTCATGGACCTGACATTCCAGGTTCCTATGCAATATTGCTCTTTACAGCATCGGATCTTGCTTCTATCACCAGTCACATCCACAGCTGGGTATTGTTTTTGCTTTGGCTCCATCCCTTCATTCTTTCTGGAGTTACTTCTCCACTGATCTCCACTAGCATATTGGGCACCTAATGACCTGGGAGTTACTCTTTTGGTATCCTATCATTTTGCCTTTTCATACTGTTCATGGGGTTCTCAAGGCAAGAATACTGAAGTGGCTTGCCATTCCCTTCTCCAGTGGACCACATTCTGTCAGACCTCTCCACCATGACCCGCCTGTCTTGGGTTGCCCCGTAGGCATGGCTTGGTTTCATTGAGTTAAACAAGGCTGTGGTCCTAGTGTGATTAGATTGACTAGTTTTCTGTGAGTATGATTTCAGTGTGTCTGCCCTCTGATGCCCTCTTGCAACACCTACCATCTTACTTGGGTTTCTCTTACCTTGGGCATGGGGTATCTCTTCACAGCTGCTCCAGCAAAGCGCGGCCGCTGCTTCTTACCTTGGATGTGGCTGCGAGGGCCGGCCAGGACACTAAGCGTGTCGGAGAGGAGCTACCCCACGTCCGAGGTCAGGGGCAGCAGCCTAGAGTGCCAGGCTGTGACGGCGCAGGAACAGCCGAGAGGAGCTACCCTGTGTCCGAGGTCAGTGGCGGCCAGGAGGGGACACCCCGCGTCCGAGGTCAGGGCAGCGGCCGGGAGGAGCTACCCGGCGTCCGAGGTCAGGTGTGGCCCGGAGGAGACACCGCGCATTCGAGGCCAGGGGCGGTGACCCTGAGGAGCCACCCCAAGCCCGAGGCCAGGGCCGGTGGCCAAGAGCAGCAACCCAGGGAGTGGTGGCTGCGCAGGTGCAGGAAGGCCTAGAGGAGCTATCCCACATTGAAGGTGGCACTAGTGGGAAAGGATCTGCCTGCCAATACAGGTAGACTTAAGAGAGGTGGATTCGATCCTCAGGTTGAGAGGATTCCCTGGAGGAGAACATGGCAACTCACTCCAGTATTCTTGCTTGGAGAATCCCTTGGACAGAGGACCTTGGCAGGCCTCAGTCCATAGGGTCTCACAGAGTCAGACATGACTGAAGCCACTTAGCATGCATGCATGGATAGGCCTTCTCCAAATTAAGTTGTTGGTATAGTTTGTCTTCTAAGCTTTCAGCTTGCTATCTTTATGTTTCTATACTTTCCATCTCTTCCCAACTTTAACCAGATTACTTTAAAATTTCACTGTTAGGAAAGACTCTGATGGATTTATTCACAGTGAGATGTCAAGGAAGGATATTGGAAGAATATTGTTCTGCAAGAGCCTTAGGTAGGAATAAGATTGGAACCAAAAGATTCCCTTTAGAGAGCAAATCCCCATTTGAGTTTCAAGCTGAGTTGTAGGAATTCAGTACTGGGAAAGTCACATAGTTTGGGAGTAATAGAATAGGAATGAATTTACATAATTTCATTATCACTGCAGCTGTCCTTGTGGGCTGGGCAGGTCTCATTGAACCACGAGGAAAGGAAACAGAATAGAGGAAGCAAGGTCAGCTCACAATGTCACACACACCAGTGGCCTCAGCATTTAATGAAAAATACATTCTTCTTCTAGACCGTGGCCAAATATCATGCCTTCCCAACACTCATTGGATATGACTAGAGTCTTCCCATTTCCCCAAAAGAGCTTTAGGTAACGTTCCTTTGCTATAGTGCTCAACCAGGCTGTATCTCCTGAGTTTTCTGGATTCTGCATCAGCCTTGATGAAACACTTTTTTGAGGGCTTTGTATGCAGCAATCTCTGTGTCATCAATTCTCCAAATAAAATTGATCCCAAGAAAGCCACAAAATGAATCTACCCTTTCAACACTGCTCAAGTATAGGCCTGTACACTTTGCAGGCTTGGTGTCCTTTGTCCCTGTGTCAACTCCTGTGCCAGTGGGCTTTAAGCCACCAGCAAGTGGCTGTAGTTACTCTTGTTGCCACAGGTGCAGTGTTGCCATGGAGGCCCATCTGGGAGCACTTGATGGGAAATTGGAAGATAACTGAGTCCCGAGTATAGCTGAGAAAAGCTACTCATGACATCTGTAGAGTCTGGCTGGGAGGAGTGTGACATACTGAGAAGGACACAGGCTCTGGAGTCAGGAGACCTGAGATCAGATACTGACTGCTTGGCACAAATCCTGTGTGGCTCTGGACCTCAGTTTTACTTATCTGTGATAAGTGAATGATTATCTCTGCACGGACAACACTCAAGTGTTGCTTTGAGCTTCAGAGATCCTACTCTGATGCTGTGGTCAAGGGGGAGGTACCTCTTGGCCCTGGGCTTGAGTTTTCCAAAGAGGTTGCAGAGAATCAGCTAACATTGCCTGAAGAGCATGGAGGGGATAAACTTGACCGGCTGCTCTTCTCTCCACAGGCCCATTGAGCTGGACAGAAAAGCATCCCAAGAAAGTCTGTCCTGGCATCAGGTAAGATCTGCAAAGATGGGACCCTTGGGCTGAATGTAAGACCAGATTGTGGAGGGAAAATTGATAGAAATTACAACTGACAGGTCACAGATTTAAACATTTATTGACTCCAGCTAACTATGCATACTTATTCCAGTGCTACATACACTGACTTTGATCTCACTCACACTCTCTCTCAAGATGTCACAAATGCTTGGATGTTACACACACTCAGCCTGTTACACAAACACACCCATGCAGATGTTACCCATAATTTCTCAGATGTCACCCACACTCACTCAGATGTCACAGACACTCGATCGTAGACTAGACATACGTGTTCTTTTTGTCTTTCCACTGTCTTAGGTATTATTTGGTTACATGAGATCAAGCCCACTCAAACCAGTTTATGCAAAAAGAGGAAAGATTAAAGCTATGTCACAGAACTCAGTCAGGTCTCCTGAGGGAGTTGGGGGCTAGGGTGTGACTTTTTCTCCCTCTCTTTTGCAGGGTATGGAGGGGACACAATGCTTGGCCTCTCTCTGAGCGTATGGTTCATTCTGGACAGTTTTCTTTTCTCTGCTTCATTCAGACCATCATAGCTGTCCCTACATGTTAATTTGACTTTTATGGTTATTATTAATATCATGATAGAATATTAATATCACCATTTGTCTCTGTTCTCAGACATGATCATGGGCTACCCACAGGTCTTCTGTTTTAACATTTAAACTGCATGCATTTTTCACCATGAGGCAAAACTTTTCCTTATAGAAAATTAGGAAAAAAATATAGAAAATCAACAAAAAGAAAACGAGTACCTATTGTTATATTCAAGGATAACTTCCACAAAAATTTTACTTATTTTCTGCTCATCTTCATTTCTGTGTGGTTATTTTTATACTTGTGACCACATAAAATAGTTTAAGAAGAACAAAATTTTCATCTTCTGCAGAAGTGCAGTTGAAGATATCTTCCTTGAAGCACATATTGTCAGATGAGTCAATCAAAGGCTCTTATGCCTTGGGATGGGCCCTGGTCCACCTCTGAAGTGAAGGACCAGGAGTCTTTAGGCATCTCAGTAAACTGAGTTTGATTAGGTTGGTCATCTTTCTTAACTCACTGACATACCTGCATGCCCAGGAATCCTGATGGGCCTTCATCTCCACATTATTTCTGATTTTAGCCATTCCTGGCTTCCTAATCAGGGGTCCAGAGCTGAGTTTCAGATTCTCAGGAAACACTCCAGAATTGTATGCTTGCATTTTGTAGGTTTTCTGGAGATGAGACGCCATAGTTTTCATCAGAGTCTCAGAGATATCCATGATCCAGAAATTCAAGAACTCCTTGTCCACCATCAATGGCAGAGACCTTCCAGACCCCAGAGAGAACAAGTAAAGAATCCAGCTTATCCATTCTTCCTCCATTTTTTTTAAATTTTGTTTTCATTTTGAAGGTATGATGCACATTATTCTAAACTGTTAAAAGGGGTGAGAACCTTCCCACACAGAAGAAAATGGAATTGGTATGCAAAGTAGGCCCAGTCTTGAATAATTAATTCTGATTTGCATGTTCAGATGAGCCTGAGAGCTGCCCTGGCAGCCAGGAGGAAATTCAGATGCAGGAAAGTAGAGGGTGGCTCCCCAGTGAGGGAGATTCAACTTCCCCGGGACCTCCACTGCCTTTCTCAAGTCAACTCTGTGGTCTAATGGAGCTTTAAAAAGCCCTAGGTGATTCAGAATTGAGGCCAGAGAGGGAATTCTCTTGCCCAACTCACACTGCAGGCTAGTGACAGGAAGAACCACATAGTAGTTAATAGTATAGATTCTGGGACTCTTGGACCGCCCAAATGCTCATCCCATTACTGTTATGTGGCCTTGGCAAATTATTTAATACTTAACCTCTCTAAGCCTCAGTTTCCTCATCTGTAAAATGAGGCAAATAATAGTATCTACTTTACAGAGTTGTTGTATGCATTCAATTCGATGTGCCTAGTAGATTGATCTTGTTGGGACCCTTACCATCAAAATCTTCCTCCTCATCATTTTTTAACAGTGGAACTATAATTAGGACTCAGAATTTCTTATCAGATCAAAGTAGGATCTTTGGTGAGTCTTAGCGCCCCCAGCCCCCTTCTAATTACCCTGGGGTCCTATTATCAGGTGGGCTTCCCCGGTGGCTTAGTAGTAAAAGAATCTGCCTGCAATGCAGGTGACTCAGGGAATGTGGGTTTCATCCCTGGGCTGGGAAGATCCCCTGAAGGAGGAAATGGCACCCTGCTCCAGTATTCTTGCCTGGGAAATCCCATGGACAGAGGAGTCTGGGGAACTATAGTCCATGGGATTGCAAAGAGTTGGACACAACTAAAGCAACTGAGCATGCACTATTATCCGGTAGCAACAACAATAATAGTAATAGTAATAACATAAAATAATAACATATACTCAGTGGGCACTCAGGTAATTTGCAAAGGACTTAACAGATCTTTAGACCCACAGGGGTGATAATTCACATGGGTCCTAGACTCCAGTGTTGAGACTGAAGAGGAGGCACTGTTTGATGGGATGAGACTTTGTTGGAAGGTCTGGCCAGCAGAGGATGTAGAGGCTGAAACCTAACCAGAGCACAGGCCCTTCCCTCAGTCCTACTGAAGAGGGGCATTGACCAGATCTTCTCAGGGATCAGTGCTGGTCTGACTGCTGGACAGTCCTCAAGCCTGAGACCCAGTGAAGCTCAGGGAGGAAAATGGAGACATCAACAGACCCCAGGTATGCATCCTGAGGATGAGCGCACACCCTCACTGCTTCTACATTTGGAATGAAAAGGGGGTCCCATGGAGCAAGGGCTCAGTGTTGGACCAGTGGGTAGAAGCTACAGAGAGAAAGAGAGATTTTAACTCTGTTTTAATTCTGTAGAACAAGAACTCTCTATAAAGTTAAGAATGGACAGCAATTTGGATGAATGTAGCCACTGAGAGGTTTTTCAATAGAGGACCCTGGGATACTGCAAAGAGATTAGACAAGATGATACTTGGCATCTGTAGATCCCTGCAGTCTCTGTCCTAAATCTCCAGGATGGATGATGAGTCTGTCTTGGTTTCAGAAGGCATGGAACTAAGTCTTCTTTCTGTGTCCTGTAAGACTCAGGAGACTCCAGGACTGGAGCTGTGCTGTCCCAGTAACCCATGATGAGACCATCAACCTTCTTTCTCTGTATCATAGACTCCAGACTGGACAGATCTTGGCAGACGTGATAGGCTTCTCCCCTTTAGGCCTGGGGGCTCATTCTCAGAAGGCTGAATAATATAAGTGAAAGAACACCGGGCTTAGAGTCACATCCTGTGTTCGAATCCCAGCATTACCACTGCTAGTTTTGAGGCATTAAGTAACTTGCTAAACCTCTCTGCACCTCAGATTTCTTGGGGTTGTTTTACCCTCTTGCTGCATCTTGAACAGTAGAGATAATGCTTGTGTGGTGCCTGGTACAGCACAGGGGAATTCTATAATGTGCACATGTCCATATGGACACATGTCCAGCTGTATGTGTTTATAAGACCATTGTGCAAACTAAATAAGAGAACACACAGAAAAGCATACATATCACTTTCCCTCCCCCAAGCCTTTTTGGTGTGTCAAGGAGTTCGTGTCCTCTGATGCATCAGTCTGGGTCAACTAACATTTCTTAAAGTTTTATTTTCAGAAGTCCCTATTTCTGCTGATCCTGAGAGGGAGACCAAATGAGAGCTACAATGCTGGCTGAAGATCTGGATAAACGCAAAGGTAAGAGGACCTCTCAAATAGTGATTGCTTTACTGCTGGCAGATGTGTGAAGAACTTTCAAGCATCTGTTGTAAGACCTCAAATCTCTGGAACTCGGGGACAATTCGTTGTTCTGGAATAAGTATCTAAGAGCAGAAAGAGTGAGAGCCAAAAGAAGTGTGCCTTCCCTTAACTATTCAACTTCTTTCTGCTTCTATTTCCTCTTCTCTAAAATAAGTTCTACTGGGTTGGCCAAAAAGTTTGTAACATCTTACATAAAAACCTGAATGAAACTTCTGGCCAACCTAACACTTCTCAGAATTTTGATAAGGATTCTATGAGATGACCGGTGGAAAGACTTAGACCAGTGCCTAGCTGGCACTCAGTATATGATAGTGAATCTGAACTAAGGTATTGTAGTTGAACTTTCTGGACAGCCAAGGGCAAATCCTTGTAATATTTAAATCTTTTTAAAATGATTTTGCTGCAGATCTTCATACCTTTCTTCACCAGAGGAAACAGAATGATTTAACCTCCTCTTGGAGACTCAGGGTTATCATGATGAACACCAACCATGGCTCAGAGAGACCCTTGAGAAGATAGGTCAGACTGTGTGCCTCCATGATAAATGGCCCCAGAACAGGCCTCTGCCTCATCACTTCTGCTGATGCGTCTGCAAGTAGCAGCTTTCTCGACAAATGTAATTAACTGTCTCTCCTCTTCTGCAGGCTAGGAAAAGAGCTTCCAAAAATTTTGTTAGTAAAGTGAGTTTTCAAATGCCTGAAAATCTCCCCATGGATAAATTACATGGCTTGTGACAGCTCTTTTGGCCCAGTAGCTTCCTTCCTTATACTTGGAAGTGCTCTGAACACATGTAATATCAGTTTTAACCTATCTTCCATCTGGGAAACAAAGTGTGCAATCTTAAACTGCTCTGATACAGCTTGCCTATGAGCAATGCTAACTCCTTGACATTTTTTTTTTTAAAGCATAATAGAATCAGAAATTTTTCTTTTGTGTCCATGCATGTGTGCATAATTGTATATGATTGAGATACAGCTATGTTCAGAAGTTAATGTAGTTTGGTTCATTTGTCTATATCTGACACTCTTACCTGTAGAAGAAGATTGTTTAGAAGCCCCTGACTTGAAAATTCCTAAGCTACCGAGCTTGTGCTCAAAATCACAGGGTAAATTTACTTTCTGTTAGCTTCTGGGAAGTTCTATGCTTCCATAAATAAGAACCTCAGGCAATTATAGGTATGTGAAAGTTTTACTTACAAACGTGGGTTAGATGAGAAATAGGGATGATAGATTTTTTTAATCCAAAGTTGCTGCCCTGAACCTTCTGAAGTCATGGTCCTTTGCTCTACATTTGCATCATTTACAGTCCAGATGGGTGATGTCTTGAGATATTTCCTACCAGGGAGTGCTGTGATTCTTGAGACACTAAGGCCTGGGTGTACAGAGGTTTCTCAAAGTACACAGGCAGACACCACACAGACACTGGCTCACAGCTCACGTATGCATGCAAAGGCACCTAGATGCATCTTCTTACCTGTCTCCTTCTTTTTGCCTGGTTAACTCCTCCTTATCTTTGGGCCTCAGCTTATACCCCAGTTCTTCCAAGAAGCATTTCCCAATTTCTTTTACTTTATGTTATATGTCCCTTTTGTGTGTGTGTGTGAGTGTGTGTGTATTCAGTTGTATCCAACTCTTTGCAACCTCATGCACTGTAGTCCTCCAGGCTCCTCTGTCCATGGAGTTTTTCAGGCAAGAATACTAGAGCAGGTTGCCATTTTCTTCCCCAGGGGATCTTCCTGACCTAGAGATCAAACCCGCATCTCTTGCCTCTCCTGAATTGGCAGGTGCATTCTTTACTGCTGCACCATGTAGGAAGCCCTAGTATAGTACGCACACCCAAAATACTGTTTCTTTTTCCCATCTTGGCACTTAGCCTGCTGTACTCTGATTAGATACTAATTGACATATAGAGTCTCCTACCAGATTATAGTGCCTTCAGTAGAGATGCTTTCAAAGATTTTATAACCACTGTAACTTCACAAGATCTAGTACATAATAGGTGCTCAGAAAATACTGTTGAATGGATTCAAGGAATAGTCATATGAACACAAACAAATACATAAAATCATCCCCATATATACATTTGCAGAGATAGAAATGTATAGACACATATATGCACAGAGAAACAAGTTTTGCAGTTTTACACACCCTACCCCCACAGGTTCATGTATACAAGGCAGCCACACACCCCCCCAGGCACAGAAATGCACACAAACAAAACAGGCCCACCTGGGTTCTTTCATACACACACCGACAAGCAAAACACACACACACACACACATACACAAATATATATGCACTTCAGGGAAGTATTTTCCTTGCACTTGTACTCACACCTGTGCATGCAAACTGGGTTTTCAGAACGTCCTAATCCTTTGTTGACACTTATTAAGACAAAACAGAGGTAGGCAGACACAGTCTTTTGGCTGGGCGGATGAGTCTTTGGTGCGATGTAATGTCAGAAACTGTTGATGCAGAATTAATGCTCACTTTTACGAGTTTATCTTATGTCATAGAGTTGAAAAAAACCTCGGTGTAAATATTCATCATATGGCTTAATTGGTTTGATGTACCGTAGCAACAAGCAGAGCGCCAGACGCTTGCTATGGAGGCCTCCGCGTTGTTTCAAAGTCTTTATTATTATGACAGCAAAGTCTTGTTCATTAAAGTTTCACAATCCATTTTCATTAGGTTGAAGCTGAGTCTGTAAATGAACAGTTGCTCTGAAAAATCAAGCCCTCACAGTTCTCGCTGGGGAGGCAGCGCGTCTGTATTAATTATCAGGACGCTGGTGTCGATCGACGATGTTAATTGCACTGATGGCTCGTTATTTGGGGAATTGCCATGCATTTCATGCAGGGATAATAAAAATGAATTTTTAAACAAAGAGACTTAAAATAATATCGAATCTGCAGAGAATACCAACATCAAAGGCGTATCTCAAAGCTTTGAATTTTATCTTTGTGGTCCAAAATGTTAAAGAGGCGCCCGCAATGCAGTTGGTTCCAGTATGCAGTGAAGGAAAACAAAACAAGAGTTAATTAACTGTTATTACAAACCTTTTCAACTTTAATTTGACTTTCAAATATTAGCATTTATCTATGAACTGTGCTTCTGGGTTTGACAAATTAGTTTTCACAGAACAAGTTTAATTAGGCGTCATTGTGCTTTTATGTCAGTGTTCAGAGCTCCAGACAATGAATGGATTAACTTATTAAAAGTCATCTGTTTAAAAGACTTTGTCGAATGGCAAATGGGTGGGCAAAGTTGCTTGGCTTAGCAAGAAGATGGGGAAAATGATACTGCTGGTTTGGTGTCAGGGGGCTTGTAGATCAGATGAAAAGAGAGTTGGCATCCCTCCCAGATGAAGCCTGCTTTTGGGTCACCTCCATCCTCCTCAGGTGGGGAGGAGGGGCCTGGGGTTAATACAATACCTAGGAAAACTGAGCTGAGGGGTCTATCTGTACTATAGAGAAAAGAAATGACATGGAGAGAATCTTCACCATAGATAGCATTTAGGGGCTATTCACAGGGCAATTCATACTTGACTATGCATTACATTCCATGATTCTCTAATTCAGAGGCCAGCAAACCTTCTCAGGAAAAGACCATGCAGGCTTTGTAGTAACCGCTCAACTCTGCTTTTATCCCCTGGAGGCAGCACTAGACAATAACAGAAAGAAAAGTGAAAGTGAAGTAAGAGTTGGCCTGGGGCTCTGGTTTGCTGTCTTGTGCTCTAGTTGAAAGTCTTGCGTTGGGCTGGCTGCACTGACCAAAATACATTTAACAAAAGGGAGTCTCTTACCTTCTCATGTTCTCCTAAAGAAGACCCATAACTTTTCACACATCAAACATTTTCCCACTTTCATCTAAGATACTAGGCATTGCTGGGCAACTGATGAGGCACAGATAGTTTTTTTTTTTTTTTTAATGTCCTGACTTCAACATCATTCTCCTTCTAATGGTGAAGAGCTTCCTTTGAAATTGGCTACTATAGTGCCAGGATTTATTTTGTAGGAAAGCAAAATTTGCCACCCCAAATGTATCTCTTTGTCATAAAGATTATTTGGGCTTGATTATTTTTAAGAAATGAAAAACTCAGGAAGGAGCTTTGAACTTCTCCCCTAACTACTTACGAGAATTTAGATAGAGGATCTGTTCTGCAAAGGTAACGATCACCAGATTGTGTAATATTCAATGCTGCAGTATGAACTAGGTATATAGGCAGGGAGGAATGTAGCCTAGTCTGCTTGTTAAAATTCTCCTCTGTGTCTCATTGTCTCTACATGGCCCAGCAAACATTTGTTCACCAAACATTTGCTCTTTTCTCATCTTCCTACGATTGCCTTCTTTCCCTTTGAAGCCCCAGAGCCTGCTCCCTTCTCCTTAGTCCAGAATGACATATATACCCCATTTTGCCTGATTCTTTGTAATCTTGTTTATGTGGATTCCCTGTGTGTTATGTAATTAAATTTGTTTCCCACTATTAATTTGCCCTATATCATTTAAATTATTCAACAGCACAAAGAACTAAGAGAGGATTGATGGAGTTTTCCCCTCCTCAATGATTTATTTTGACTTGCTGAATTAGATAACAGAGGTTAAGAAAAAAGAAAGTTGAGTAGATGTGTGGCAGAACCAATACAATATTGTAAAGTAAAAAAAAAAAGAAAGAAAGAAAGTGGGGCCAGGATCACCTGTAAATGCGTCAATAGAAGAAAGTAATTTCTTGTTTCTATCTTTGCAGACTTTTATAATCTTCCTACAAAGCAACTCATGAAAGAGGGAGAGACATATTTTACTTAGAAACAAGGGAACAGTCATAAAGGTAAGCTTGAGCACTGTTAATAGGAATGTATATAAAGAGAATTCCATGTTGGAACAAAGAGATTTCTGCTCTTGGAGAGCACACAATCTTTAGTGGAGAAGCACCTATTAAGCTGCTATCATCGAGGATGTGCAAACTGCAATGAGAGCACAGAGGAAGAAGAAGTCAGTTGCACCTACCTGCCAGGGAAACCTACAAATAAGTGATTAAAGGATGGGTTCTGAAGACTGAGTAGGAGTTTTCCAAGCAGAGAAAGAGTGAAAGGCACATCAAACAGAGAGAATAGCCTGTGAAGCAGTCTTAGTCACAAAAGATGGCTAGCATATGACCAAAGCACTGGCTTTGTCAGGGGGTGTGAGTGGAGGCATGCATTGTTCCTTTCACGCCCACACCTGTGTGGGCCTTCACACTGTGTGACGTGCTGTCCTCACCCCGGAAATTGTCTCCCCACAAATACTCTCACGGCTTGCTCCCCTGGTCCTATAGCTCTCTCCTCAAACAGCAGCTCCTCAGAGAGGTCTTCCCCGGGCACTAGCAAACCCCATTCTGTCTCACTGTCCCTTTGCTGGGTTTTATTTTCTTCTTATCACATGTATCATGTATACAATGTATTTAATTTATATTTTGTTTGTGTCTTCCAATTAGAGTATAAGTTCTATGAAAGTAGGGGCTTGGTCTACAGTGATTTCTGTAGTACACTCAGCGCCTAGCATGGCATGTGCACAAAGCAGGTGCTCAGTAACTCATCAGATATCGATGCACCAAGGACTGGGAAGGGAGGTAAGGCTTTCTTTGGAGGTGCCCAACATCCAGTCCAGTGTGTCACATAGCAAGTGGTCATAGCAGAGTGTGTTAGAAGCTAGAACAGATAATGGCCTTGAAGGCCAAGTTAGGAAAGTTGGATGTTATTCCATGGGTGATGGGGTTGCCACAGAGGCCTCCTGGACAGGGGAGGGCACAACTGGATTTAAGTGTTCATATCTGTTCATATCTCACTTCATGGCAAATAGATGGGGAAAAAATGGAAACCATGACAGACTTTATTTTCTTGGGTTCCAAAATCACTGTGGATGGTGACTTCAGCCATTCAGTTAAAAGATGCTTGCTCCTTGAAGAAAAGCTATGACAAAACTAAACAGTGTACTAAAAAGCAGAGACATCACTTTGCCAACAAAGGTCCATATAGTCAAAGCTTTGGTTTTTCGAGTAGTCATGTACAGCTGTGAGAGTTGGACCGTAAAGAAGGATGAGTGCCAAAGAATTGATGTTTTCAAACTGTGGTGCTGGAGAAGACTTGAGAATCCTAATCCCTTGGACAGCAAGGAGATCAAACCAATCAACCCTACATGAAATCAACCTGGAATATTCATTGAAAGGACTGATGCCGAAGCTGAAGCTCCAATGCTTTGGCCACCTGATGTGAAGAGCAGACTCAGTTAAAAAGGCCCTGATGCTGGGAAAGATTGAAGGCAGGAGGAAAAGGGGATGACAGAGGATGAGATGGTTGGATGGCATCCCTGACTCAATAGACATGAGTCTGAGCAAGCTCCAGCAAATGGTGGAGTACAGGGAAGCCTGGCATGCTGCAGTCCATAGGGCTGCAAAGAGTCAGACATGACTGAGGGACTGAACAGCAACAAATCTCTGCTTATTTCCCCAGGAACCATAGGAGCCAAGGGAAGGTGTTCCTCTCCAGGGAGAGAGCTGAGTGGCTCTCCTCATCTCAGTGTGCCCTGTTAGAGAGGATATGCTCTTGGGGATTGCCCTGGGAACCCCAGGGACACTCATTGCTTCAAAGCCAAGACTCCTCACACAGGCCCTGGTGGGCCCAGGGCCGGGACTAGGGGGAAGCGATGGAGGTGAACAGGGTGTGATACTGAACCTGTGCCTGCATGAAGCCAAGAGGGAGCACTCTAAGCTCCTTGCCTGTCTCTCCCTAGACCCAGCCTTAGGAGCTGACTTCTCTAGAAGGCACATGGACTAAGGGCAAGGCCTTTTGGCTCCTGCTCACAATGAATAAATTGAGGTCTAGAAGGTAGATCTAGACTTTCTTAAGTAACAATGGTGGAAGGAATAGTGGGCCTCAAGGTGAGTATCTTAAGGAAAGGAGAGGGGAAGCAGATTCCAGGGGTCCAGGCTCCAGCCTCAGGGCCATTGCTATTCCCCCATGTCCAGCTTCTATTGGAAGCCCAAGTCCCCACTTCTGGGCCCAATACCTTATGTGTCCTCCCATCGCTATAGATTTAGCCTGCTCATGTGTCCAGATGGTGGTACAGTGGGTGGGTAAGATTGAAACAGCTCTGGTTTACCTCTGCCCTTGCTGGACACTGGGCTTCTGGGGCTGCACATGGTGAGAATCCCATGGTTCTACTGGGCTTCTCTACCAAGCTTATGCCTGTCCCTCCTTTTGGTTTTCTTGCCCTGGAGTTGCCTGTGCTCAGGACTTGGCTTGGGTTTAGCTGGAGGCCCATCCTCGTCCTCCTTAGGATGGGCTGTCATCCTTGGGTCATTCCTTCTAAGGATAGTTGCCCACCTGCCTGTCCTTGTATACTAGGTTCCCCTCCCTAGGGCCATGTTTCCCTGTGGGAGCTGTCCTACACACAGATTCCTCTAATGTCTAGAGACGTCTGTATCTCCCCTGCCTCAGAGGTCAGGACTTAGACCTGTCCAAGATCAAACCATGGTTCCCTGCAGATCAGCCCTGGGAGTTTGTTATTAGAGTTATATTATACTCTCATGTTATGCTCTAGGCATAAAATTATTGTCTGGCTATAACATGACAGAAAAAGGGGAATATCAGACAGTTTCTTGTGGATGGAATGGAGAAAAATAAACATAACCATAGTCAAGCAGTCACTAGCTCTGCTTGAGATGAGTAGGAAACCCTGCCTTCCAGTTTCCAGTGTTTAAAATTCCTTCAGATGCTTCCTCTAGATAGCCCCATACATACTCCAGAGATCCCCCTATGAGAAGAAAAACAAAATAATTTCATTTTATGCTTGTGGTAATCTTTTGAAGATAGACTTATTATTCCCATTTCATAGATGTGGAAAGTGAGGCCTGAAGAGTTGTGATGACTTGGATTAGACAGCTAATAAGTTATCAGGCTGACCCCAAGACCATGCTTCCTATATTTCATGGCTTCCCATATTGAGCAACCCGGGAACTCATGCCAGAGGCATTTGGGCTGAGAGCTCTTTAGAGGAGCAAAGCACACGGGCACCTTCTTCTCATGTCCCTGTCATTCCTGGGCAAGACAATGATGGCTTGGTGTACACATGCAAATGACATCCAGCTTCTCACTGCCGGATCCCTGAGCACAAGCACTTGTTGTTCATTTCTATAAATGTTAACATATCAGGATGTATTTTGACATGCTACTAAGATAAGTGCTAGAGCTGACAATAATAATGTATAATTTATGTCTCTCATATTACCTTCCCATCACTATGCTTACATTATTACATAAATTAGTTTAATGTATCTGACATTCATCAGATAATTTAAGCATTTGTTCTTTTGTCTCTGTCTCCTGCTCACAAGCTTCTAGGCTGGAGATCATGGCACCATGTTGGCACTGATTTGCAGGAATGCTGGGAAAATTATGGAAGACTTTTCTGATATACATAGAGGAGACATGATTTCCCTGTGAGCAGCTGGGTCACAGGGCTACAGACAACCCTAGAAGATGCACTCACCTCTGAGACAAATTGCAAAAATGGCCACAGATTCTTCCTGTATTTCAATCCCTATTTAATGTGATATTGGAGCTTCTCCCACCCAGAGTTGGAGTCTAGTTCTCCACCTTTTAAATATGGGATTGGCTATGTGTCTGGCTTTGGCTAGAGGGTCATTGGCAGACTTGTTCACAGTGCCTTGCCCTCTTGCTACTTTTGGAAATTGGCACTTAACCATGAGGTGAACAAGCCCCCAGTGGGGCATGGGATGGTGAGACCCATGACCTAGTTATCTTCTTTGCTCTAGTGATATTCTTCCGTTGCCGGACATGGGATTGAAGCCATTCCCTGCTAGCTGACTGCAGCCGTATGCAGAGGCAGCGGAAGAACCATCCAGCAGTTCCCAGCCATTGCTGTTCCACAGAATTCTGAGATAAATGCATGGGCTGCTATATTAAGTAAGTTCAGAGTGATTTGTTACATGACAGAAAAACTACAGAATGCTGAGATTGATAGATAGGGGAGTCCTATTTATAGTTAGGGAGAAGAGGATACTTCTTGAGTTCCTGTTTTACCTCCAGGATGGGCCAGGCATTTACACATATATTGTCATCTCCTTTGGTCCTCATACTGGATATAGAGTTTTCTTTGTGCAGTTAACACTATTAATATCCCCATTTTGCAGCAAAGAAGATAAGATTTCCAATGCTTAGTTTACTTGCCCAAGATCACAAAGCTAGTAAATGGTAGAACCAGTATTCAGATTCAGGTCTATCTGCCTGAATGCCCTAACCCTGATCATTAATTGGGATATTTTTTAAAGGAGAAGAAAAATTTGAAGTGATTAATTCTGTTTGCATTTTTGTCCAGGTAAGAGACATCCAGACAACAAGTCCAAGTATTTGATATGATCATTAATACAAGGATAGCAGTACAGTGTTTGTCAGTTGCAATATCCATTAATTAATTTAACCAGCCTATGAGTCAATACTGATGTCCTTCTTCTAGTTGAGGCAAGTGAAAGTGAAGTCGCTCAGTCGTGTCCAACTCTTTGCGACCCCGTGGACTGTAGCCCACCAAGCTCCTCTGTCCATGGGATTCTCCAGGCAAGAGTACTGGAGTGGGTTGCCATTTCCTTCTCCAGGGGATCTTCCCGACCCAGGGATTGAACCCAGGTCTCCCGCATTGCAGGCAGACGCTTTACCTCTGAGCCACCAGGGAAGGCCTAGTTGAAGCAAGTAGATTCAAAAAGGTTAAAAAAAAAATTGCCCCAAAGAAGCAGGGGAGCCAGGACTTGAACTCAGAACTCCTGAATCCAAACTGCATGAGTGCTCCCCTGAGCCAGGCCATCCCCCTTTCCAGTCAGTTTTCCTGTGGGGCCTCAAATTGGATGCTCGATGATCTCATCATTGACCAAGAGGAAGACAGCAGATTCGGAGATACTCCCTGTGTGCAGGGCCCTACACTAGGTCCTAGCAGTTTTCAGGGATGAGTATAGCTGAGTCCCTACCCTCACAGAACTGAGTGTCTGACTGGGGAGGCCATACTCCATGGCGTTACACCCAGATCTAGGGGTGGCATGTCATCACGTGATCTGGAGCATTGGCATCTTCTTTTCAAGTGATGCTAATGCCTGTCCACTTAAATAAATCAACATGTCCATTTTCATCATCAGTGCCTGTGATGCATGGGATGCCCCAGGGAACCCCTCCAGAGTGCTTCACTCTGTTTTCGTGTTCACAAGTGTTAAGAAGCAGTCAAAGATTTAAAACTGAAAAGTACAGTATTGGCAAAGATCAGGAGAAGCGGACAGAATTTGTAAATTGATAACAATATTTTTGGGGGGAGGGAAATTCGGTTTAGGAAACAAAACCCTTAGAATATTCATACATTTCACCCTCAAATTCTAGAAATTTATTCTAAGGGAATCACCTACAATAAGGATGTACAAAACTTTATTTAAAATGTATTTTATGATGATGACATTTAACTGAAAACAACCTAAATGTCCAACAATCAGTTCAGTTCGGTTCACTCAGTCGTGTCTGACTTTTTGCAACCCCATGAATTGCAGCACGCCAGGCCTCCCTGTCCATCAACAACTCCCAGAGTTCACTCAAAATCACATCCATCGAGTCGCTGATGCCATCCAGCCATCTCATCCTTTGTCGTCCCCTTCTCCTGCCCTTAATCCCACCCAGCATCAGAGTCTTTTCCAATGAGTCAACTCTTCGCGTGAGGTGGCCAAAGTACTGGAGTTTTGGCTTTAGCATCATTCCTTCCAAAGAACACCCAGGACTGATCTCCTTTAGAATGGATTGGTTGGATCTCCTTGCAGTCCAAGGGACTCTCAAGAGTCTTCTCCAACACCACAGTTCAAAAGCATCAATTCTTCAGTGCTCAGCTTTCTTCACAGTCCAACTCTCACATCCATACATGAGTACTGGGAAAAAC